>NC_045620.1:140535466-140843030 GCF_009829155.1 Mustela erminea
TTCTAAGAAAGTAGGAGACACAGGAGGAAAGGACAGGGTGGGGCGTTTTCTCCTGGCTAAGGTGTCCAGTGTTTTCTGTCGGGGCAGAGAAGATGTGATTTGTCTTCAGGTGGGGCGGGGAGGCGCTTGGAAGAGTGTTCACACTTGCTCAGTTACATGCGTAACAATACCAGTGACACTGGGCCACTTCGTAAGGACGCTGTGCTTATCTGTCCCTTTCGTGGCTATTTACTGGTCTCTGCTCCTTGTCAGGCCTCGAGCAAGGCAGGGCTTTACAGAAACAAAAGAGGAGGGTATGTTCTCTGTGCTCATACGACTCTTTGTAGGAAAGTTTGGCCCACTTTAAGCTTTCTTAATATTCAACTCTGATTTTCCAGTTACTTAGGTGATGAGAGTGTCCCCCACTGAATCGTACTGTACTTCCTGCTCTCTTTCTCAGTCAAGGCATCGTGGGCATTCCGTTAACGCAGCGAGGGGTGTATTTAAATTTGCACACAAAAATATGTTGAAATTTGTTCCTGACCTCATTGAAGAGTGTGTGGATGGTGCAGGGGGCCCCTGCCAGCCAGAGATGGCGCAGGTAGGGGCGGCCACGGTCCCCGCTACAAGGCTCCGCACCCTGCCTCTTGCCAGCTTTTCTCATCGGTGCCCCTCAAAGAGATGTATTCCAGAAGAAGTCCAAATGTAGTTAAAAGTCCCTTTGAAGATCACATTTCCCATCCGTTGGATACAGCAGGATAGAACAAGGCTAAGTTCAAATGAGGTTGGCTGAGAACTGTGCCCTCAGGACACCTAGGTGTGTCCACTGATGTGCAAAATTCAGGAAACCAAACACTGTCTTGGCAGCATTCCAGCCACACACTTTAAGAGAAGTAAAAGCGTCACAGATTGCATTGACAGTAGTTTTTTGTCTCTCTCCCCCACTGCCCTGCACCATCTCTCCAGGACGCGGGGGCACAGTGGTGATGACCAGAGGGCTTGCAAGCCGAACCCTAGCAGCAGGGAGCAAATTTATGAATGGAAAATTAGGACGTCATTGTGGTCCTGGTTCTTGACAGCATCACTTTTGACCTAAATGTCTCAGTTGTTGAAATAGGAAAGCTTTCTGCAACTCCCTGACAAACTGGGAAACGGAACATGCTCTCCAGCAGGACTGCAGAGACCCGCCCAGCAGCTGCGGTGCCCTCCGCAGCCCTGCCCTGTGATGCTCTCTGCACCGAAAGGAGCCATGATGAGCGCAGGGGAGACTGTTCTGTCCAAGGGCACCAAACCTCACCTTCAAAGAATGCAATTCAAGGGCACATGGAAGAAAAGACACACCCGTTTTTCTTGTTTTGTTTGGAGACTTCTACAAGGAGTTAGGTGCATATATTTTATTTTTATTGCTAGGAAAACAATATATTTAATTATGTAAGATTGCCAAGTAATAATAAGTAAAGGGGAAAAAGAGAAATCATCCCAAATCTCTCCATCTGGAAACAACCACTGTTGTCACTTGGGAATTTATACCATCTTCCCCGAACACACGCACACTTGGAAAACTAGGTCCGTATATCACAACCACTTTTAAGAGCAAGGAATAAAACATTTTATTTAAAATAAAATCATTAAATAATTTCATTTATTTGAAATAAACCAGGAGCTAAATTTACATGGTATTTAACAAAGTGGTCGGGTGACAGAGGGAGAAGTGTTCAAGAATGCAGAGGACGTGGAGAAAGGGTGGAGGAAGGAATTACGAAGAAAGGAAAACTCAGAAGCAAAGAGAATGAGAGCCGGGACCCCCCGAGCAACGGGAGAGCCGGGACCCCCCGAGCAACGGGAGAGCCGGGACCCCCAGAGCAACGGGAGAGCCGGGACCCCCCGAGCAACGGGAGAGCCGGGACCCCCCGAGCAACGGGAGAGCCGGGACCCCCCGAGCAACGGGAGAGCCGGGATGCCCAGAGCAACGGGAGAGCCGGGACCAGCAGCAGCAACGGGAGAGCCGGGACCTGCAGCAACACCCCCGGGGCGGGGAGAGCAGGGGCGCTGCGTGCGGGTCTCCACGTCTGGGAGCCGCCGGTCCCGGGTCCTGTCCGTGGGCCGGCCCATCGGCTGGTTACGCAGCCGCCTCTCCCCGCGATGCTCTCGCGGCCGTCCGTGTGTAGTGGCTTGGCGGCAGCCCGGGCAGCCAGACCAGCTCCCTGGCGAAAAGGGGCAATGCTCTCTGGGCCGAGACGGCGGTGAGCAGGGCAGAGCTGGGAGGCGGCGGGAGCCCCAGGCGGGAGCGGACGCTCGGGGCCCGCCGCATGCAGCAGCGCTGCGGGGTGGCCCTGGGCAGGGCGCCGCCCGCCCTCCCTTCAAAGCAGGAAGTGCTTCCTTTTCAGACTAACAGACCCCTCATCTGTAGTGTGTTTTGTCCTTATTTGAATTCTGCTGCACTGACCTCTCTGTGCAGAATTAGAATTAGCTTTCCACCACCTGTGACCGTCGCAGTGTGTCGCGACAGCAGCGGAGAACACGAAGGAGAAATTATTCGTCTGTAAGAATGTTTGCAAGGCCTTGTTCTCGGTGCTGTCTGAGGGGCTCGTGCCTTCTTTCTGCCACACGCGTCTGTCCGTGCGTGCGTGCCTGGAGCCCACACGTGAGCATCGTGTGTCCCGTGTCCCCTCATGCCGGCGTGATGGTGCTGTGTGGAGGAGCGGGGTGCTGGCTCTCTGCTGGACATGTTAGCACGTTCGTGTCCTGCTCTAGGATTAACATTGCTTTTTTTTTTTTTTTTTTAATGCATTGTCAGGTAAAAGAACATTTAAATAGGAATGACCGTTGCCAGCATTTTCTGAGATTCAAGAACGGGCTCCGCGTGGGTAGTGCGGTCGATCAAGTCCACAGGGGCGGTGGAGGGAGCGCTGGTCCCCAGGTCACCCCTCTCTTGGGCAGCTCCTTTGCAGGGCCCCCTCCCATCTCCTGTTAGTCCAGATCACAGAAGACAGGGGAAGGTCCGCTCCAGCTCCCAAGGGCCTGGCATTCTTGTGGCTCTAGGAGCTCCTTAGAAGAACTCCGAACAGGGTCCGATGGGCCTTCCTTGTCTCCCCGCGTCAGCATGCCATGCTTGCCACACCTACGTTTGCACCAGGGTTTTGACCAGGAGCCGGCCCCCGAGGGCGCATTCCGCGGCGCTCTGAGTCGCTGCTGGCAAAGCCCGGAGCCTCCAGGCACACAGTGCTCTTCGGCCTCTGTGTCGGCTGCGCTTCTGCCTGAGGATGCTCAGGCCCTGGGTCCCCCGAAGGAGAGGGGATCCCCCAGCAAGTGAAGACGCCCGCTCGCCCCTGTGGAGTCCAGCACTGACTTAGGCCGTTGGTGAACTGTCGTCTTCAGGCACTGACAGGAGGGACCATGTTCTTCAAGCACACACGTCCCAGGTGTCCCAGGTGGATGTGGAATTGCTCCTGGGCACACATCCCTCAGGTTAGCCAGGCCGCACTGGCCTTCCCGGCCACGGCGGCGGAGGTACTGGTGTGGGCGGACGCCATGGTCTGGAGGTCCGCGGAGCGGGCGCGTGGCCCCAGGCCGCAGAGCTCTTGGTTCTCAGGCAAAGGCCTGCTTCATCCACAGCAGATCGTGGCCTCGATTTAAACTTTGTTTCATTAAGTGCGGCGAATCAGGTTTTCCCCTGTGTTTCATAGCGCTGAGAAGATCCCAGGGTTGCATAAGGAACAGCGTAGCTACAGTCGCATAAAACATGTATCTCCTTTCAAAAGGCAGTGACCTTGGCTTTTTCTTGTGCAGAAATTAAAACACAGTTCTTTGTTGAAGGACCTTTCACATGCAAACAAGAGCCTGTTAGTGCCTCCACGCCCCAGTCTTTAAACAACCCGACTTTGACCTTCGTGCCTCTAGCCGAGTGTGGTGACCAGTTGGAAGCATGTCTGAACTGCGGGGTTCCCCAGGACACCCCAACCGCTCAAGCAAGGCACAAGCTAGCTCCAGGGGGTGCCCGAGGGCAAGGGGCTCAGTTAGTCAAGCATCTGGCTTTGGCTCAGGTCATGATCCCAGGGTCCTGGGATGGAGCCTCGCATCGGGAGGCTTGCCGAGCGGTGAGTCTGCTTCTCTGCTGGCCGCTCCCGCTGTGTGTTCCCGTTCTCGCTTCCTCTCTGGCAAATAAGTCAATTCTAAAGAAAAAAAAATAGAAGTACGCTGCAAAAGTCATCTCTGCCCTCATAGAGTCCCACGGTGAGACTGTGAGGAGCAGCGTCAGCTCCCGGCCTCCCGTTTTGGAGGAAGGACGTCACTCACCTGGTGCTGGGCGGGGGCTCCCTGTGGGGTCACCCCACTGACCGTTGCGCATCACAGGCATTTCCGGCCTCCTGAAGGGAGGCGCATTCTCCTGACCTCCTGTGGGCATTTCGAATAAGGGGCCGCCACGAAAGGTTATTAGAATGAGGCTTGCATGAGGGTAAATTAAAGCTTTATTAGCAAAGAAAGCAGCGTTTGAGACATTAAAATGACAGAACAGTGTCCCTGGCTGTGTCAGTCTCCATCCAAGCCCCCCAGGCTGTGAGCTGAGGAAAGTTTTAGTTACTTTTTAAAAACAAGGGATTACTGACAGGTGCCCCCGTGTAAGTTTCCTGGGAACAGTGAGCTGACCTGACGCGTGTGCACGGTGGGATGACCGCCTAGTTGGTTAGCGTCTGTCCCTCCACAAAGTGACTGTTTCTTTCTGCGGGGCAGCGTTGAAGTTCTAGTCTCTTGTCGTGGACAATGGACTGTGGACCCGTGTTTGCTGCGCGGGTCCCTGCTCAGCCGTCTGGCTCAGGTGCAGCAGCCCCGCGGGTTCTCTGCAGGCCCCCCGGGCAGTTAGTCCTGACTGTCCCCCGTGTCAGCGGGAGCTGGCGGGGCTGGGCAATGAGGCCAGGCTGAGAGGAAAGGGGAGGGGGGTCTGGGCAGAGGAGGAAGATGCAGGACCACGACATTCCAGCACCGCCTCCCACACACGGGTCCTTGGAAGAGAGGAGGGCCGCTGAGTCTCTGGCAGTTTCCAGACAGATCAGGACTCGGGCCGCTCTGAGCCTGCGGCCGGGAGGAATGGGCTCAAGCGTGACTTGGGAATTCCTGGGCTCCTGGAGGGTCAGAGGGAGCTCCAGGGCACAGCTCTGTGCGCCTCACACCTCCACGCGCGGCGCAGACAGCGGTCCTCGTCCTGCAGGGACCTGCCTCTCCGCGCGCACCTGCCCCCCCACGCACTGGCGGCAGGTCTGCTCATAGGGGCGCACACCCGGCTCGGTGGGAACACCCTGCTTCAACTAGGGTCACGGGTAAATGGCGGAGTGAGCGACGGCGCATGTGGAATGTATGGGACTAAGTTCAGCAATGCAAGCTCACAGCGATCCTGGAAGTAGACCGGCTGCCTGAGGCTCAGCACCGACTGGGGGGGAGGGGGTGGCGGCTGTTGGAGCCGCGCTGAATGACTGGTGCCAATGACAATGTGCAGGACAGAAAGAAAGCACGCACCCCAAAAGGCTCGCAGGGTCAAGGGCGCAGCATGCTCCAAAATGCTGGCCTGGTGGGTGCGTTGGGGACACAGGCCGGGGAGTGGACAGTACCAGGGACAGGAATGACCTCAACCGGCTAAGAAATGGGCCTCTAAGGTGGCACCACAGCAGCCACAAGGACGCCAGGCTGGACCGAAGGAGAGTCCGCGGCTGTGACAGGTGCTCTGGCGAGCAGACAGGACGCAGGGGAAGAGGCCGGCGGGGGGGCCATCGGGGGCGGCAGGTCTGGATCGCGGCAGCCGCACCAGAGGCTCGCCAGAGACTGGGAGGGAGAGATGACCTGGGGCCGGAGGATGCGGGGGAGGCAGGAGGCCCGGACGTCCCGCTCCCGTGCTGCTCCAGCGAGGCGGCCGGCTTTCCGGAGCAGTCTGGCTCCCTTCACGCCGTGGCTCCAGGCTCCAGGCAGCCCTTGGAGCGGGCGCAGCTTCACATCCCTTCCGTGAGACGGCACGCCTGGATGAGACGCCATGGTTGAACCAGGACATTCTTCAACCCTTGCGACGTCATTGCTTCTTAGAAACGCCAGCCTGTCGCTGCCTCCCAAGTGAGGCCGGCCCCGAGGATGCCGCCGGCTTGAGCCGTGCGAGCCCGTGCGAAGCAGGCTTCCTTTCTCCTGACGTCCCGTCCCTTCACCGCAAGCGTTACTAACAGCAAGTACGTTTATTATGTATCCAAAAACAAATGCTAAAACTTCTCCAAATTCGCCCCATTGTAAGCGCGTTGTCTGAGGATCCGCCAACAGCAGAGTGCGCGTCTGGGGCCCTTCCTTGTCTGTGGTCTTCAGAGCAGGAAAGCCAAGACGAGTATGAAATTATAAGCTCGTTCAATGCTATCACTCTTAATTGAAACGCTCTGGAGAACGGCAGCGCGTGAACGGCGCTCTCATTCCGTATCTGCTTGATTCCGTCCACGGTGAGTAGAAGGACGCTCACGCATGATGCAGACAAATGCACACTTGCATCTCACAGACTGGCTGCTTGACCTGATGAGTACAAACAAGTTGCCACTTAAAATATACAGAATAGGTTTTCGTGGTAGATTGATTCCACATTGTATTGTACAAAGTGGGCATGGACTTGCTCCGGAGTGGCAGGCTGGCTCGTAGGCCGGTGTCTCCCTGCCCCTCATGAGGAAAAATGTTCCCATAACAGAAAACCGTTCTGAGCAGTCATAAGTTACTTCTGTTTTCCTGACTATTATTTAGTACAACAGAACGCCAAGTCATTGGTACAGGCCAAAGCAATCCAGGAGTCTGGACGCTACAGTCCGTACGGATTTAGTTCAGTCCAACAGTGCAGCCGCTGGCATCGAACCTCGCTGCCCGAAGTAGCTGTTCCATCTTTTGAGCTCATGTGCTGTCCGATGTGGGTCTGACGGTGTTTGGTTCCGCTTCCTCTGGAAATCTCTTTCCGAGGCAAATGGGAGCCCTTGTCCGTGGTCCTCGTTCTAGTGGGCGCCAGAGGCTGCCCGTTTTCGTCCCCTCGTCCCGCACTGAGTGCACGAGCCGTCTCAGGCAGCGCTGGAGGCCGGCCTGAGGCCAGTCCGTAGCAGGTGCGGGGACCCCGCCGGAGGAGGAGCGAGCTGCCTCAGAGACGGGGCAAGGGCCATGGTGGCCCCCAGCACCATGGCACTTCTGGTTGCCGGTAGCTCTGCCTCAAGGGTCTCACGCCGTCACCCAGTACCCGGACGTGCAGTTGCATGTTGTGTAGGATCCTGGTTGTCCGAGATTCGCTTCCTCCTGGGGCCCCCACTTGTTTTTGCCTCGTTAGCGGTCAGTGGTGGAAGGCGGCAGTGTTCTTACGCTCAGGACTCCCACGCAGGTGGGTTTCAGTTCTTACGTGACTCCAGGAAAATGTGCACCCGTCCACAGTGACGTCAGAAGGCCTCTGCAATTCTTAACCTTTATTTCAATTCCGTTAAACAAATACAAAGATAAGGGACTCCAGCAGGGAGGTAACAACGCTGAGCAAGGTGGTGGAAGTCAGGCGTAGTCCTGACCAAGAGTATCCAGCGCGTCGTATGACCTGGGAAAGCTCTGCTGTGAACGAGCGCTTCTCCAGGACTTCCTAGACATGAACTATGAGAGCTTTATAAAATTGTTATTCACTCATTAATTCCAAATACACACATGGATTACCTACTGTAGTCGGGGGTAGAGCGAGAGCTGAACAGGTGCCAGGCCCTAGGTCAGATGTCTCATGAACTGTGTCCCAGGGAGCCTCGTGGCTCAGCCGGCTAGATTCTCTTCTGCACCCCCGTTTCACGGAGGCACCCTGACGGCCCAGAGACATACGAAATGCAGTTCAGGTGGAGATGCTGGCCCGGGGCAGGACAGAGAGGGAATTGGAGAAGAGGAGGGATAGAAACTCAGGAAGTTCGAAACCCGTCCCTCGGCTGTCTCGGCTGTCTTTCCTGGGGACGACTGTAAGCTTAACCTATGCTACAACCATAGAGTGAAATTCCCTCTACTGCTACGTGGATCTGTGGCACCAATCTGTGGGTGTTCCTCATTCCGACAGGTCCCTCTGTCGGAGGACAGAGGACAGAGGGTCCTCATTGTGCGTCCCTCGGAGAAGAACCACCATGGCCAGTTGCTTCTTCTGACTGCTTTGAAGATCAAATGAAACAAGAACCTAAATAAAACCAAACAACCAAACAAACAATGACTAAATGTGGGATTGAGGGAGTGTGGGGGAGCTGAATAGAACTCTGTTGTGTGGACCCTCGAATGCTTTGTCACTGGTTTTGCTTTTGTATGTGTGGTTTGTCCCCAGCAAGCCTTGGACATCTTGTGTCGTGCCTCCGTCAACTTACACGGGCTTCTAGCATTAGCCAGCGGGAGAGATTGGGCTAGACACACCACAGGTTGATGACAGACAGATAGAAACGGAGAAGTCGATGAGAGCTAGCGAGAGGAAGACACAGGGAGACAGAGAAACAGCCGGTGAAGACTTCCAGGATGGGAGAGAGAGCAGCGGAGACAGGCAGGTGACAGGCAGGCATGCGACGAGGGTGGGTGAGCGCCCAGAGGACAGAACTTGCTTCTCCCTATGGTGCGGTGGGATGTGCTTCCTCCTGCTCCCATGTTAGCTGCTCACAGATCGCTCCCAGGCTGACTGGCCAGTCTGCGACCCGCTGAAGCTGGGGAGGGGAAGCTGGGCCCCGATGAGAAGGGGTGGAGAGCCTCCCTTTCTGCCCGCTGTGGTAGACCAGCGGCTCTGCTGAGCTTGTTAAGCTCTGGCATCTGGTGAGACTGGATTTCCCCCCTAGACTAGGGGGTGGGCCTGCCGTCAGGACCTGCTCTGCAGGAAAAGGCCTTCTAGAAGTAGCACCCTTGAGGCCCGGCTCACACCGGCCCAGGCATCTGAGCTCCCACCCGGAGGACGCACACGCGCCCGGAAAACACACAGCCCGGCCTCTGAGCTCCCACCCGAGCCGCACAGCCCGAGAGCTCTCAAGAGGCATTTGCGCAGGTGCTTTTCTCTGGCCCTGAGCTGGGAACAATATGCAAATAGCGGAGGATCAAAGGTAAGTCAGAGAAAAAGGGCTTCAAGTGGAGTCCTTGAACGCAGCGAGCAGCCTCTCTCCGTGACAGAGCCACGGGCAACGTCAGGGCTGTCAGCTCGCTGCCTGTGGCGCCCATGAGGCCCAGCTGCTGCCGGGGGTATTTTCCACGGCTCGGCATCTGGGTCGGAGCTGGCTTCCACTGTCACATGTCACCTCGCGGGCATGCGGCTGCTGGTGGAGACGGACGGGGTGCAGGGATTTTGCAGCTCACGCCGGGACCCACCTTTGGGCTGTCCCAGGAGCCAGTGGCTGCACACGCGCCCGAGACTCACGGCTCTGTAGCCGGCGGGCTGGGCCGGGCCAGGAGACGCAGAGCGCTGTGCGCACTCCGGTGGGTCCCATCCAGGACTCCAAGCCTGAAGCTGACTGTGTCCCGGGCAGAAGCAGTGCCTCCCGGCACCTGGGATAGGAAGACCACGCCGCTGCGGCAGCCCATTTGGTGCTCGGGGTGGCCCCGTCATCACAGACTCTGCTCAAGCAGCCGCCTGGTTTTCCTTGTCGTTTCTATACAGACGGTGTGCGGTTATAAAACAAAGTCCACGCCCTGATTTTCCGTGTTGAGACATCACTGTTCAGCACACGGAGGGGCCGTCACACGAACCACACGGCTCCATCTGCGGACGGGTCGCTGCAGCGCTGGGCGCAGCTCGAACCTGGAGAAGGAAGTGTTTGAAGTCGGAGCTGTGCCACCAAGTAAGCAGTTAAAAGTGGGACTCGGGGACGGCCAGGTACCGTGCCGGCTTCACAGTGGCTGGAGCTGCAAAGCAAATGGCTTTTCTGCGGAGGAACCTGCACGTCCCCCGTCTGGGGACCGCCTTCTCCTGTTCCCCGAGACGGTCTCACGTCTGACGCGGCTGGAGAGCAGGGGACGGAGGCGGCCCTCACCGCACAGCCTGCGCCCGCGCGCTCCCAGGTGGGCCGTGGCCGGGCTCAGAGGGGCTGCACAGATTCACAGGTGGTGTAGGTGACAGTCTTGACACAGCCCCCCCCAGAGGGGGCACACAGTCATCGTTCGGATGCCTCTGACATCGTCACCGTCACCTGCGGGCCACGGCGGATTTGGGAATCGAAGCCGGTTGTTCCAGTTTGTGGTAGCCACATTGGCCCACGCCGTCCAGGGACAGATCTGGTCAGCCGCAGGTTACACACGATGGCCCTTGGCCGGCAGCTCCACCGACGGAAACATACCCTACAGGTCACGTGCCGGGATGCAGCTCTGAGGACGCTCACTGCCACACACGTCAGTGAGACCACGGGTCACCGCCCAGTCGCCTGTTGGGGAAGGGGTACAGGCATTTCTAAAACAGAACACAGCACATGAAGAAACACCAGCCCAGGTGACGCACAAGACCTCGCGTCAAGCTTACTGAGTCCTGCGAGGCCGTCTCAGCGGTCCCACTAACTCCGCACCTGCGCTCGGGGGCGGGGACCCCATCCACCCGACACCCATCCGTGTGTGTCCGTGTGTTTCTGCGGGTGCAGGCAGGTGTGTGGTAAAGCACAGGGACCCCAGTGGGGCCCCAGTGGGCTGGTTACGGCAGGGCTGGCAAGGAAGACCCTTCTCGGCTTCTTACAGTTGTGTGAGCTGCGGGAGTCCTGTGGCTCGAAAACGCGTGTAGTGAGTATGTTCCAGACCCAGCACAGCCCTCGCATCCGCTGGGCACATACTCGCTCCTCACCCATTACTTTTCAAGAAGCATCTAACAGGGCGCCTGGGGGGCTCCATGGGCCAAGCCTCTGCCTTCGGCTCAGGTCATGGTCTCAGGGTCCTGGGATCGAGCCCCGCATCGGGCTCCCTGCTCGGTGGGGAGCTGTTTCTCTCTCTCCCTCTGCTGCTCCCCCTGCTTGTACACTCTCTCTGACAAATAAGTAAAGTCTTTTAAAAATTTTTTTTAAAATAGAAGATGCCACTGTTTTGTGAGTTTTAAAGTATTGAGGCGCAGGTACTATGACATCTTTATAACTCACCTCCCTAATATTCAGACTGAAAACTTTTTTTGTGCCAAAGTACATTATATAAATGGGACCTCTTTCAATGTTTTCCAGAGAGAATGTGTTTCTAGGCTGTGATGTATATTGTTAGTTTAAAAAGATTAAAAAAAATTTAAGTCAAGAAGCCTTTATGTAAAGGTAAGTACCTTATCGGTAAAATTAAGAAGGTTTGGCAAAATAAATAGATACACATATGCATGCTTCTAAGGTCCCCTGAATTCTAAGAGCCTCTCCACTGAGATGTGGGCATGAAATCTTGTTCTAGCGAGTAACATTATTCAGAATGGGTATTAAACAGACCGCCACTCACTGGGTGATACTGTTTATTTTCTTTTTGACAGTGTTTCAAATCCATCTCATTTAACTGTGCCGCTAGTGAAATCATTATGGTGAGCCCATTGCATGAGTTTTGTACAAAACTTGGACTCTTCAGCTAATTACGAGGCTGAAATAGCTATCAAGTCTGAAACGGCTTGCGCTACAGACCCGCACCTCTCCCTACCTCTGATACTCACCGATGACTGCGTCCTTGTCTCTAGTCTCTGCTCAGGGACGTGCCGGGTGTGGGACCAGCAATGCCACGCCCAGTGCTGGGCTTTTGCGAGTCGTGACAACTGGTGTGACATTGGGCAGTGTAATTAATTGTCTAGTGCCTTCGTTTTGGCTACAAGATGGAGTTCGTAGGCTGCCTTTCAGAATACCCAAAGGATTAAATGAGCAAATCTGTGAATCAGCACATCTGAGGGACGGTGGGGGTTCCACAAGTGTTCATTCCTTCTCTGCTGTTTTCTCCTGAATGGTGGAAATTAGTCCAAGTATTGAAGTCCTTTTTATAATCTAGTGAAAACCTCCTTTTAGAAAGTATGTGTTCACAGACTTGTACCCCTGGGGCAAATAATACATTGTATGTTCAATAAATACATAAATAAATAAATAAGAGAAAAGTATAGGAAAAAAAAGAAAGTATATGTTGCCTGAACTTTAATTTCATGGGCAACATTGTGTTTTCAGATGATTTTAACTAGTTTTTTTTTATTCATTTATTTATTAAATTATGTTGGTGATTCTATTTTATATATACACAAAGATTTTATTTATTTATTTATTTGACAGGCAGAGATCACAAGTAGGCAGAGAGGCAGAGAGAGAGAGAGGAGGAAGCAGGCTCCCTGCTGAGCAGAGAGCCCGATGCGGGACTCGATCCCAGGACCCTGAGATCATGACCTGAGCCGAAGGCAGAGGCTTTAACCCACTGAGCCACCCAGGTGCCCCAGTTCTCACTAGTTTTAAATCAGCAGTGATATGTAGTATATTTGAAATCCTGTTCCCAATGAGAAAGTCTTCTTCCTCCTACTCAGGTAAACAAGGGAGAGCAGGGCCAGAGCTCCCTTAGCCGACGGCACTGGTTGGCTTTCCACATGAGAAATGTGCCCTGGGGCCTGTGCGGCGCAGCTGCTGGGGACTGGGGACAAGACGAGGCCCTGCACGGGCGCTGACACAGGCCCCTGCTGTGGCCAGCATCCCGTGAGCCCCGTCCTCCTGGCCTGGCGGCCCGGACAGGAGGCACAAGCAGGTGAGGACCGTGAGCAGTTGCAGCGTGTGAGATGCTGGTTGGCATCTAAGCGCAGATATGAAGCAGCTGGTCTGAAATAAGAGCAAGTGTCAGTCTAGGATCATCCTTCCAGGAGGCCTCGGTGTGGAGACGGTGCTTGAGGCCGCGCGCCCAGCCGAGACTGACCCTAGAAGTGGCTCATGAGGGCAGAGGGCTGCACGCTGCGGTCCACAGCGCTCCATGGCCGAGCCGAGCGGAGGACCCGCCGGAAGCCCGCGGAGGAGCAGCCCTGCACTGGAAGGACGGCCAGCAGGGGGGCCGCGCGTCGAGAAGGAAAGCATCTCGGGGAGGGGCGAGTGGCCTGCCCCAGCGAGTCAGATGCTGAGGTGGGAGAAGCAAGGTGAGGGCTGCCTGTCTTCTCGGGCAGATGCGTTCACGCACGCATGTGTTCCCGCTACCCCAGGACCCGCGGGCCGACGGGCGGCCACAGACGACGTCCCTCAGTGCAGGACCTGGAAGCTTACCCTCCCCTGAGAGATGTCAGGGGGCCATCCCAGAATGGTCCAAGTTCCAGAAAGATGGAGGTGGTGGGGTGAGGAGGAGGCACACCCAGTGACATTTCGGGCTGGACCCGGGCGTGTCGCGTGTGGTAGCAGCACAGGCACCCGGACGCTGGGCAGAGGTCACACCAAGGACGGCTCGAGGGGCCATTGCACAGCCACGCTCAGCCCTGTCTGCTGGAAAGGGGACCAGCACAGTGACCCTGGGCTGCGGGCCGCGGCCTCACCCGGCCGGTCTTCCCAAGGTCCCATCACCGCGCACTGTGAGGACGGGTGGCGAGGAACAATATTATCATCCCAACAGTACGTCTGCCGGTGATGGACAGTGGGCTGTGAACATCAAGTGGAAGTCAGACGGTTTCCAGGCTCTCAGACTAGTCCGGACCCTCCGGGGAGGTGCTGACGGAGTTCGGAGCAGGGCGGCCGGCGAGGCGCGCCGGGAGATTCGGGGAGAGCAGCCCAGGGGCGCTTTGCGGGCAGAGGACGGAGGTCTGGCCTTTGGAGCTTTCAGAATGTGGGGCCTCCCCGTGCCCGCCCCGGCTATGGCCCAGACACTCTCAGGGAGCCGCGAGGGTAATTACGAACTTCCCAGGTTGACAACCACCTGTTTCACAGGGGCCTACGGAGGACGTGTCCTTGATTGGTCCGGCAGCGGGAGATGGTGAAGGCAGGAACAGGTTTCTACCCGTTGGGGACTGAGTCAGTTCTCGAGCTCAAGAGCCGCTCTGCTTCAGGGGAGGAGGCTGAGAAAAGATCTTTTAACTGCATCAGAAAAAAGCGTCATGTTTGAGGATGGATGCCTGACCCAGGACCAGCCACATAATTTGCAGGGCCCGCTGCAAGACGAAAGTGCAGGGCCTCTTGTGGGAACATTATTAGGAATTTCAGGATGGTCACAGCAGAACCTTCCACCAGGTATAGGGCCCTTCACGGGAATGCTGTCTTATGCCCATGAGCCAGCCCTGGTCCAAGTCCTCTCTGCAGGATTTCAGACGTGTCCTTCTAACCAGAAACGGAGCGGCTTACACTGGGCGAGGCGGCGGTAGCTCTGCCCTTCTCCTGTACGCCGGCACACGGTGGAGACAGGGCAGTGGCCCGCAGCCCTGCGCGCTGTCTCCCTCTCTCGGGGACGTTCATTTCGCACCGTTGACACCGAGCTGGCAGCCTTCACCCTCTGCTTCTGTTAGGGAATCCCGACTGGCCCCCGTTCCGGACCGCCAGCTGCTGCTCTGAGGGTCTGCTATTTCTGAGTAAGGGAGAACACAACAGGCTCTCAGACGGGCCAAGAGGGAGAAACGTCCTCGAGTGTTTCCTTACGATGAAGGCAAAGGCCCCAGTTTGTGTACAGATGGGAAGAAGATTCGCTGAGAATTCGTCCATGAACTTAAACTGGTTTGTTCCCTTAAATGACTCCTTCCTTGAGTCTTTGTGCCAACAGCGGGTTCAGAGGAGCCACTTCCAAACAGTCGTCTTAAAAGAACATCACGCCACAACCACAGCTCCCCTCTGCACTCAGTCAGAGCACGCGGGCTCTGCGGGGCCATCCTGCCCTTGACCTCTTCGGCACTTAGATTTGCCTGTGCAAGCGCGACGTAGCCCGCCGGCTTGGAGAAGGCGGAGGGCGTGGTACTTTCAACTCCGAGCTCATTTCCACATGGAGCTCGCCTATGTTTCTGTGTTTCCAAATCTTTTGCTTAAAGCCACCCCCCCTTTTTTTTTTAACTTTTAGAAGATAAAATTGAAAACATTCCAAAATTAAAATGAAGAAATAAAATGTGCTGGGTGGATATCTTTCCAATTTGAAGGCTAATTGCAAAATAGAGTTTTGGACTTTGACCTTCTAGTTATCTGCTCGAATCCAATCTTGTAAAGATAAACATTGGTCCATGAAATCGTTGTAAAAATATATGAAACAAATGGTTGAACATGTGGAGGAAATAATCTAAAAATGAAAATTTCCCTGCAATCTAACAAACCAGCTATTTTTAGAAATGCCTAACGCTCCATGTCACTGTGGAGCCGATGGAGAATTAGGTTTTAGTCTTTTAAACCGTCAAACCCCGCTCACTGTTTGTGAAAAGGAACGTGAAGCTGACAAACCTGACTTGGTCCGCGGCCCCTCGCCGTGGAACACACGGGTGCAGCGAGGTTATTTATTTTTTCAAATTACCTGTAAGAGAGAGCTTTCCCTGCAGCATCCACTGAACACCTTCACTCGCGCGAAAACGGAGGCGCCGGTCCGCTAGCCGGGTCCTACTTCACTCTGACTCCTTCACAGGTTATGGTTTTTGCTTATCTTGATCCAGAAAAGAGGTGCCTCGGTTCTAGTTTCCAGAGTGATTCACAGATAGGACAGGGTAGCCCCGTGGTTGACAGCTCAGCCCCCCACCTGCCAGCGGCTGGGTCTGCACACAGGTGGCGCAGGAGACGTGGAGGGACCCGTGGCGGAAGTCTGTCCGCCCTGGGACAGGAACAAGGGTGACACTTTACACTTAACGGTAGATGCCTGTGCTCGGTTTTGCACTCATCAGTGTAGGGTTTTTGTTTGTTTGTTTTTTGGTTTTATTTTTGTTTTCTGGGGGATTTTTGTTTTTAATATTCATGTCTTATAATGTCCCATGTCCCTTAAAGGTGTCAACGTAAGAATTATATTTTGAAAAAAGGATAATGTTTAACATTTTCTGGCTATTATATCAGATTAGGACTTGGTCATGACAACTCTAGATTTTGATGGACAGTGCAAGGGGGTCCCCCGGAGTTTGAGACACCTTCCTCGCAAGGCGGTGAGAGATCGGCCGGAGAGGTTGAGTCTCTGAGGACCAAGCCTGTGGGGTCTAGACGCTCCTCTCTCTCTGATGTCTTCCTGGTGAACCCCAAACGAGACCCGCACTTTATAATCTTCTGTTTACAAACATCTGTTTAAAAATACTACACTCCTATAGATGTTCGTAAATCCATAATCTGAGAAAAATATAGGACAGGGAAACATGCTTCTGAAAAAGATAGTGAACTCTTCTTCACCATTTGATCCTGTAAAATATATACCGTATGTAACATAATCATATAAGTTGTGTTGATGTGATATAGAATGTAGTACTTAACAAACTGTATTAAAAGATCATCTGACATACACAATTTTAAATACTATAGACACAGAACACGTCATATTGTTCATAGTTTACACATGCGTGTGTGGGTGTGTGCACACTTCTCAGCTCCGTTTTCCGGTCGCCCCAGAAGCACAATAGGGGAAACATCTGGTCATACCCGTGAAACTGTAAGAAAGTCACTTACCGATCGGATTGCACAGGGGGCTCCCCGGACGGGCTCGCTAGAAGCCTGGGAAGGCCAGAAGCATGCCGAGTTGCCCTTGGGTATCAGGGACTCCCCGTGGGTGGCCCCACGTCCGCGCAGCTCTGGGCACCAGCCTGGCCCCCACAGCAGGTGCTACAGAACCTCACAAGAGGACTCTGATGGTCTGACCAGAATTTTGTTTTCCGAGTGCCAGTCTTTTGGAAGGCGGATGTCTTTCCATCTAACATCTCTCTTCTAAAGTGCCAGCGCCCCAAGGCTGTTCGTACTTCAGGTTGGTTTGTTTGCTTCAGGTACAGCCGTATGAAGTGCGGCTGCTGAGGGAGAGCGGGCTGCAGGCTATCCGCTGTGGCTGCCGGGTCCGGCTCAGCCCCGACGGTGACGGGGTGAAGCAGCCCGGCGTCTGCATCCGTGGCGAGTCGGGCCGGAGCCCGCGCGCACCTGCTCTCTCTCTTACTCGGTGATGCCGTTGGCTTTCTTGCCTCTTACTTCTCTCTCGGTCGCTGTGGCCGTGGGATAGGCCAGTCCCCAGCCAGGGACCGCAGGCAACTTCTCTGCCTGTCACTAGTTCTGAACAGGCTTTTCCTCTGCCTGAATCCGATTTCTGGGGTCATTCCTTGGTGACGATCTTGAGCCCAAGTTCAGCTGAGCTAGAGAAGTCGGCTCAGGCTCCCAATTCGCCATCCAGAACGTCCGGGCGGTCCGCGGCCCCAGTCCGTGTCTTCACGGCTGACCCTCTCCGTGGAGGCCTGCGGCTCGGCCCCTGCTCCGGAGACCCCAGAAGTGGCGCCGCCCCTCTGTGAAGTGACCCCACGGCCTGGCTGGGGTAGCGCCGTCCAGCAGCGGGACGGTGAGTGTGGGGAGCGGAGGTACCGGAAACCGACCCTCCCGGGGCACAGCGGCAGCCGCTCGCTCTGCCCGTCCGTCCCTCCGACCCGTCCCAGCTCTGCTCACGGCTCTTCTCCTCCTCAGACTGCCTCTGCCTGTGAGCGTCGGCTCAGAGCTTCCCTGCAGGGCTCTGGGGACAAGGGTGGGGGCACAGCACAGCTTACCAAGCCCAGCTTGGACCAGCTTGGACCAGCTTGGACCAGCTTGGACCAGCTTGGACCAGCTTGGACCAGCTTGGACAGCCCTCCGTGCTCACTCCACCAGGCTCTCAGCAACGGGACCGCGTCCTCCAGACCCAAACCTCCTTCTTCCAATAAGTCAAGAAGTACCATCTCCACGTCAGCCCAATTGATCCATGCCAAAGTGCAAGTTTTCATGCTTTTTATCTCATATTCAGAAATGAAAGACCCTGCCTCTTGGTCTCAAAATTTACATGACCTGTTCCAGACCAGAAACATCGGGGCGGTGCGGGCGCGCAAACTCCCGCTCACGGCGCCCACCTTGGCTTGTGCACTGACCGCCCCGTCCACTGCGTCCTTGAAAGGAGGCAGCCCCGAGTCTGCAGGAAGCCGCGGTTGCGTTGGCTCTTCCCTTTGCTTTGTCAGCCCCTCTTGTTTTCAGAGATGCGTGGAATTATAGTCGTATCTGTAAACTCCGCAGATTTGATGTGCATTAATTCTGTACTTTTAAAAAAATTATTTATTTACTTGATGGACAGAGATCACAAGTAGGCAGAGCAGCAGGCAGAGAAAGAGAGGGAAGCAGGCTGTCCGCGGAGCAGAGAGCCCGATGCAGGCCTCAATCCCAGGACCCTGAGATCATGACCTGAGCCGAAGGCAGACGCTTAACCCACTGAGCCCCCCAGGAGCCCCTAATTCTCCACGTTCTGACCCATGTGTACAGCTACCTATCACCACAGTCAGGGCAGCTCCCACAAGCTTTCGTAGAGCCCCCGTTCCCATGCCTCCCCGCCCCTTCCCCAGACAACCCTGGATCTGCTTTTTGTCCCTAAAGATCAGTTGGCGTATCCTAGGATTTTATGTAAACTCTATTCTACAGCCTGCACTTTCTGTCTGTTTTTTCTCTGGATGTCAGTGTTTGGAGATGTTTCTCGGCCGCTCTGCGCATCCACGGTGCACCGCCGGGCGCTACTGGGTCGCGTCCTGTGGTACGGCCAGCGCGCAATTTATCAGCCCACCTTGAACTTCGACTGTTTCAAACTGAAATTTTGTAAAACGTTCACGTGGAAGTCTTGGTCTGGACATACATAGATCCCTCTCAGACCTGAGTGTGGAAAGGATCATGGGGTCGGCGTAAACTTAACTATTTCACAAACTGCAGTGTTTCCCAGAGCCCGTCCGTTCTATCCCCGCTAGGACGTGTGAGCGCTGCGCCCCTGGCCGTCGTGCCCGAGGCTCGACACGACCGCCCTTCTTATCGTTAGACGCTGACAGGCGTGCAGGACGTCGCGCTGAGGTTTTAATTTGAATTTCCCCAACGTCCACTGATGTTAAGCATGTTTTCACGTGCTTTTCTGCCGTCCGTATGTCTTCTTTGGTAGAGACTCTGCTCAGTCATTTGCCTGTTGTTTTCCCTTGACGTTGGTGCTTGCTTGTGACTCCGGAGCTGTAAGAGCCCGTGGTGTGCTCTAGACACAAGTCTTCCACGGGATTTGCAAATTTTTCCTCCCAGACTGGGATTTACTTTTTCAGACTCTCAACTGTGCCTTTTGAAGAACAAACCTTTTTAATTTTAATGATGTCCATATTAATAATATATTCCTTTATGGATTGTGTTTTTGATAATGTATCCAAAAATATCTGCTTAACTCAAAGTCATAACAATCTTCTATGTTTTATTTTAGACATTTTAGTGTTTCATATTTTACAGTTAGGTTTATTACAGTCTGTTTTGAGTTAATTTATACGGTGCAAGGTATGGATCGGGTCTACTCATTTAACGTCTTCTGGTTATCCAGTGGCTCCAACCTTATTTGCTCAAAAGAGCATCCTTTTCCGTTAACCGCACTTTCGTCTTTGCCAAGAATCCATTGTCTCGGTGTGGGCCTGCTCCTGGGCTCTGAGCTCCGGCCCGCTGGCCTGCGTGTCTGCCTTTAGGCCAGCACCGTGCACTGTAGCAAATCTTGACGCTGTAATAAATCTTGAAATCAGGTAGTCTTAATTCCCCAACTTTGTTCTTTTGCAAAGTTGCTTTGACTGATCGAGGTCCTTTTCATTTCTATGTGAATTTCAGAATCAAGTTATCCATTTCTGTAGGCAGCGAGCACGAGGATTTTGACTGAGATGGCGCTGACACTCTAGGTGTGGGACAAGGGCATCTCTGGAAGGCCAGACCCGGTACGGCTCTCCCCTGATGTGGGTCTTGTTTAATTTCTAACACAGTTTCTTTTAGCTTTCATGTATAGGTCCTGCTCGTTGTTGTCAATTTTCTACCTAATAGTTAACATTTTTGGTGTTATTCTAAGTTATATTTTTAATTTCAATTTCTGAATGTTCATTACCAGTATATAGAATTAAAACTAATTTTTAAACGTGGTATTTCTGCACTGCAACCTTGCTAAACTCACTTATTCATTCTAGTAGCTTTTTTGTGGCCTTCATTAGGTTTCCTACACAGCCATCACGTCATCTACAAATAAAAGACAGTTTTACTTTTTCTTTGTCAATCTGCATTTTGTTTCTTTTATGGCTTTGTCCTATGCTGGCTTCAGTGTCCGGTGTAATGATGATTAAGAGCTGTAATGCAGGACATCCTGTCTCATCCTTGGTCGTAGGAGTAAATTAAGCTGTAAATTCTCTGTAGATACCCTTTACCGGCTGGGGGAACATTTCTTTTATTCCTAGTTTGCTAAATGTTTTACTCAGAAATACATGGTAGATAGGGTCACATTTTTCTGCATCTAGAGATGATAATGTGGATTTTCCTTTTTAGTTCATGCATAATGAATTACTTTGATTTTCAGATGTTACTGATGCTGATTAAACTCCATTCAGTCATGACATTCTATACCTTATGATGTGGACTTACTCTGTTCAATTTTTATCTGGAATTTTTGTGCCTATCTTCATGATAGATGCTTTTCTCTTATAATGCCTTTGTCTGGTTTTGAATTTGAGAAATGAGTTGAGAATTATCCCCTCCTTTCAAATGTCCTGAAATATTTGTGTATAATTGGTATTATTTCTTTCTTAAATGTTTGGTGGAATTCGCCAGTGAAGGAGTCTAGACCTGAAGTTTTCTTCGTGGGAAGGGTCTCGATTATGTTGAGTTTTTCTAGTAGATCTCTGTGGCCCAAGGTACCCATTTCTTATTGAATGAACGTCGTGGTTTGTGTCTTTCAAGGTAGTTTTTTCTACATCATCTAAGTTGCTGAATTTGTTGGTTAAAGTTTTTCATGATGTTTCTTTATTGTGTTTTCTTACATTTTAATATGTGACAATCTGTATTGATTTTCTCTTACTCCTGATACTGATGCTCTAATTTCCCTCCTCACCCCTCCTCACCCCTCCCTCTCCTGTCTCCCGTCTCCTCCCCCTTCCCATCTTCTTCCCTCCCCCCGTCTCTCGCTCTCACACACACAGACGCACCTTTATTTCTGTCTCTCTCACGTCTCTCTTTTATGATCGGCTTAATTAGAGATCCATCAGTTTTATCTTCTCAAAGCATATACTTCTGGTTTATTGAATTTCTCTACTTTCTTCTGTTTTCTGTTTCATGGGTTTCTCCTCTGATCTTTGTGATTTCTCTTCTTCCACTCACTCTGGCTTTCGGGTGGAGGTTGAAGTCGTTGTCTTTATTCTCTGTCTTATACCTCGATGCTCAAAGTCTCCGCCTACGGACTGCACAAGCAGACCCCTCAAAGTGGTATGTTGTGGGCTTTTTCTCATGTTCATCCAGTTCAAAACATTCGGGGATTTCACAAAGAACTTTCTATTGGTGACTTCCATTCTAATTCTACTGTGTGTGGAGAACATACTTCGTGTGACCTGAACCTCTTGGCGTTCACTCAGGCTTGTTTTATGACCCGGGATCTGAGGTGCCGGGGTACGTCCAGTGTGCACTTGAGAAGAAACACACATGATATTGTGGTTGAGGCATTCCATAAATGTCTGTTCGGTGCAGCCGCGCGATGGTGTGGCTCAGGTCTACATCTCCCCTGATTTTCTGTCCACGCCTCCTCCCGACTCTTAGGATGGGGGTGTTGAAATAACAGGGGTCTGTCCACTTCCCCTCGCCGTCTGTCCAGTTGTGCTCTGTGGGTTTGAAAGTCTGTTATCAGGTGCACAAGTAAGACCGTTGTCTCTTCTTTCTTAATTTATGATTGTGAAATTCCCCCTTTTTTTTTTAATCCCCGGTGACAGTCCTGTCTCTGAAGCTACTTTGTTGGCTATTCATATGGTCCCTCCTGCTCTGCTCAGACCAGCATGAGCACGGTGTGTGCTCTCATGCTTTCACACTGTCGCACGTATGGTGTGTTCTGCGGACAGCCTCGTCTTGATCTGTCCAATTCAACAGCTTCTGCCTTTTCCCTGTGATGCTCAGGTAGCACGTTCACTGTGATTATGAATGCACGAGCCTGAGTGTCCCCTCTGGCTGTGCACGAGGCTGAGTGTCCCCTCTGGCTGTGTGCTTTCTCGTTATCGCGTCCGCCCCTGGTCTCTTCTGTCCTCCGTTTGCCTTGGTTTGGTCGGTGCTCGGACAGAGTTCTGTTTGTCTCCTCTGTGTGGGTTATCTGCTGTAACTCTTGGAGTTGCTGCTGTCGTGGCTGCTTGGGTTTTACAAAATACGCTCTGTCTCTTTTTGCAGTTTCCCGTCAAACGCTCGGACACCCCTCCACACGCAGCGCGCGAATCCCGGCCTTGTACTTCCGTTTCTTCCCTCTTGACCTTGGGGCTATCGCCATAAATTTTAGTTTTGCATGTGTTATGGAGGGCACATCCCAGTATTATTTTGGTTCAAACTGTCTTTATTTTTAGAGACGTGAATAATGAGAAAGCTGCCCTCTGTCTTCCTCCGTGCTGTCACCGCGGCCGGGGCTCCGTGCGGCTTTGGGGCCAGCCGGGGCTGGGGTTGTACCCTTCTGCTGGAAGACGCCCTTTAATCTCTCCTGCATGGTCAGTCTGCTGATGATATAGATGATCTCAGCTCTAAATGCCTTTAAAAATCTTTATTTTACCTTCAGTGTTGAGAGGTACTTTCTCTGGCTAATGCATTCCAGGCTAACCTCATGTTTTTGCTTTAAGAACCGAGCTCCCCTGCATCCCTGCCCTGCTGTGCTCGTGACAAATGTCCCGTCCCTACCTTTGCTTCCTTACTCGGAGCCGTCTTTCCCCCTCGGTCTACTTTTTTTTTTTTTTTAAAGATTTTTTAATTTTTTTATTTGACAGACAGAGATCACTCCCCCTCTGTCTACTTTTAAGAGTTCCTGTTTATCACTGGGTTTGAGTTTGAGTTGATGTGACTAGTTTCTGTAGGCTCTTCTCTTTACGTTTCTTGTACTTGGGTTTTATTGATTTATTTTGAATCTGTAGGTTTAAGGTTTTCATTACATTTGGACATTTTAAGCCATTAGCTTCAATTATGTTATGTTGTGTGTTACGTCATGTGGTCCCGTGTCTCTGCATTTACTCTGATGACAGGTACATCAGGCCACTAGAAGTTGTGCCATCTAACGGGCATCTCATTCGTGTTTTTAACTTCTTTTTTCTCTGCGTGTTTTATTTCGGACAGTTTCTATTAGTGCATCTTGACATTCACTACTTTTAATTCTCCAAGGGCACATCGGCCATTTATCCGTGTATCTTTGGTCTCAGACACCGCAGCTTCCATTTGTAGAAATGGGATTTAGGTGCTGTTGTTTTAATCTTCTGTCTCCACTTAACTTTTTGAATATATAAGCTACAATTACAATTATTGTCATATTGTCCTTGTCTGATGATTCTAACATCTGTGTTAGTTCTACAACTAAGTTTGGATTGATTGATTTTTCTCTTCACTGTGAATTTTATTTTCCTGCTTCTTTCCATGCCTTATAATTCTTTTTTTTTCCCTTTAAGAGAGAGCACAGGCAAGTGGGGGTAGGGAAGCGGGGCAGAGGCAGAGGGAGGATCTTAGACAGGCTCCACGCAGCGCGGAGCCCGACGGGGGCTCAGTCTCCCAACCCTGAGATCATGACCTGAGCTGAAATCAAGAGTCGGGCGCAGAGTGGGCTGAGTGACCCGGTGCCTCATGCCTAGTCTTCTTCACAGACTCCTAGATATTGTGACTTTTGCCTTTTTGAGCACGAGATCTATCCTCACCCTAGTGATTCTTCTGAGCTTTGCTCCTGGAAGCAGAGAAGTTACTTGGGACAGTTTGGCCCACTGTGGGCTTCTAGAATCTGGGAGGCGGCATCTAGGCAATATTCAGACTCTAACGATTCCTGGCTGTTGAGCCAAGATCTTGTGCGTACTCAGCCCCAAGGCTGTGAGTTTCACGCTCCACAGCCGGCTGCAGGGCAGGCATCCTTCCCGCCGCCGAGCGGGTGCCGCCCCCTGTGCTGTGGGGAACTGCAACGGGGCTTCTCCCAGCCTCCGCGCGTTCCCTCGGACGGTCCCGGGGGCTTCTCTGCGGGGGCCTCTCATGGAGGCCGGTGCTCTTCCCTCCAGCGCCCTGTCCCGAGAACCTGCCTTCCTGGCCTGCCTGGAGTCCCAGCTCTGTCTCCTTGCCTCTGGGAGCCGGCGGAGCTGTCCCTGCCCCGGCTTCCACAGCCAAGCCTGGGGACTCTCAAGGCAACCGCCAGGGCAGTCACGGAGCCGGGGAGCCCGTCTCTCAGAGCTCGCTGTCCTGCCCTGTCCCACACCCGGCGTCTTCGTGTCGCTGTTCACCTGGTTGTGTCTGGCAAGAAAGAAAGTTCGGTCACTGTTACTCTGTGCTGGTTGGAAGCAGGAGTCCCGCTGCCTCCACTTGCCTCTTTGGCTCCGGTTGATGGGACACAAAGCCGACCTCACTCACTTCCGACCTCTGTCTCCACCATCGGTGGTTCCCTCTACTCCCGTCACAAAAGATGGAGGGACGGGGGCGCGTGGCTCAGTCACTCGGGCGTCCGACTCCTGACGCATCTCAGGTCATGATCTCAGCGTCCGAGATGAGGCCCCGTGCCAGGCTCTGGGCTCCGCGGGGAGTCTGCTTAGGATTCTCTCCTCCTCTCTCTGCCTCAGCCCCTCTCCCCCGCTCACACCATGTCTAAAAACGTAAAGTAAAATAGGGGCACCTGGATGCCTCGGTCGTTAGGCATCTGCCTTTGGCTCGGGTCATGATCCCAGGGTCCTGGGTTCGAGCCCCGCATCGGGCTCCCTGCTTGGCGGGAAACCTGCTTCTCCCTCTCCCACTCCCCCTGCTTGTGTTCCCTCTCTCGCTGTCTCTCTCTGTCTCTGTCGAATAAATAAATAAAATCTTTAAAAATAATAAAATAAGGATGGAGAGAAGATCAGCCTACAGTGCCCCTAAGAGCAGGAAAGCAGTGGACATCTGCCCAAGGGCCTCTCCTTGCGTGTACCGCCTGGTACCTGGGCCTTAGCAGAGAGCACACGTTAATTCCACTGCCGTCGAGAACGAAGCGCGCGACTGAGAGCTTTCGGGGAAGAGAGGCGTATCCGGATCTTTGTGTTTTAGTATTTGCTGACCTGTGTGTGACCCTGACTATAGCCGTGACAACATGGGACATGACGCCAGGGACATTTCAACTATCGAGACTAATTATAGACGATGGGGAAGTTGAAGAGTGAGAAGGAAAAAGATGAATATCTGACGTAGCCATGAAACAATGTTGCTAATTAATACGACTTCCACGTACACAGTTGCATGTCACTCTGTTACACAGCACAGTGTTTGTGGGAACTCAAGTTCAGGGTATGTGTGTGAAGTTAGAGTAGGTGTGCACAGTGTGGCAGGTTAATGCTATGTACACACGACATATTGTAATATTTTATATACGTATATGACTTGTTAATTTAGTTATTCATTTTGCCTTTTGCTCATAATAAACACCGACAGCCACAGCTTACGTCTGTGTCTGAGGAAGACACCGACCAGTACTTCTGATTTATAAGATGGTTCTTTGTGGTGGAGGAAACCCATCTTGGGGGAATTTGAACACATGTTTGGGAATTTAGGACTTTGGTGTTCAAAGTGGAATGTCTGTGTCTCAGAGGTTTACAAGGTATTGGGATATAAAAAATATCAAACTTGCTTGTATTAAAACTAATAACTAGATTAAGTTTTCCTGGTATAAAACATGCAGGTGGGAATAGACAGCCTGCGCTTTTCCAGATGCCCACGCCCGTGGCGTCAGCGGACGTCAGTGGACGTCAGCGTGCGTGCGTGATGCAACGCGGGTGAACGAGCAGTACCAAATCCGGGGCTTCGATCAGGACCTCGTGCTTCCGTTGGCTTTTGGCATCTTGCTCCATGATATAGTGTCTGGGGCCTCTGCGAATGGACTTCTAACTTAGATTGCAACATTTCGTAATCCTTGGAGATGAAGTAGGACTCTACTGTGAGATCATTTCTTCCCGAAAGTTGTCTTTATAGTAAATTTCTAAGTAGGTTGTCCACTTTAAAGAGGAGATACGGTGTTCTTTCACAAAGGGACCCATGCTCCGAATCTGTTATTTACGCAGGACGATAGCCGGAGGTGGACGGTGTCGGCAGACAGCATCCACAGCCTTCCTACACGTAGTCCTGCTTGGAAGTCAAGATAAGGATAACAAGGAGTGGGAGTCTCTTTAAGAAGAGACTTGGACTATGGGGCAAACACTCTGAAAACAGATGTTTAGAAACTGTCATTTTGATATAACTTTAAAATTTTTGCTATAAGTAATATTTGAATCACATTGAATACTCTGAGATTTACCCACTTGAAGAATTTGGAAACAAGGGGCCCTGGGTGTCTCTGTCTGTTAAGCATCTGCCTGCAGCGCAGGTCATGACCTCAGGGTCCTGGGACCGAACCCCATGTCGGGCTGTCTGCTCCCCCGGAGAGTCTGCTTCTCCCTCTCCCTCTGCTTCCACCCACCCTGATAATGCTCGCTCTCTCTCTCTCTCTCTCAAATAAATCAGTACAATTAAAAAAAGACTCTGGAAACAAAAATTCTTAAACAATTTTAAAAGATTGTAAAAAAAAGTTCAGTGTGTTTTGAATCCATTTGTTTAAATATCTATATTTAACACCTTCTGGTGGTCTGTAAGTGGAACCTGCGGCATTTGGGATCCACAGAAATTGATTAGTTGAATCTCAGTGAGAATCGTGGGGAACCGTTGGTCATGAAGGAGAACAAGCAGCTTCCGCTGCAGTAGCCAATATAGAAATTTCTCTTCTCACACATGAGACGGAGGCTTCTTGGTGAGGCATCTTTTCAACCATGACAGGTCGTAAAAGCAAGTATCAGTATAATTGGAGTAAGAAATAGGACTTGAAATTGCTCTTTCATGAAGTGATAGGCAAAATTTAAAAAAAAAATAATAAGTCATATTTAAAGATATTTCTCTCACTTTAAAAAAATTCTTAATACATTTCAGAAGAAAAAAGATGTGCACTGTTTATAAATATAGTGAGTACTTTTAAATGTAAATGCTTTATGAGTACGTGTGTCCCCCAGTTATTATGGCTTGTCAGTACACAGCCTGATACCTAATTGGAGGACCCTTCACTGTTTTTAGTAGAGGATTAGTCACTGTGTTTTTTGGGGAAGATGCCCAGTTAGAAAGTTTAGATAGTCTGCTCTAGACACACATAAGGACATAGCACCTTCCTGTCGGTGAGGGCAGGACACGGACGTGCAAAGGCCCTGCGGTGTGCCTGGGCTCTGATGGGCATGTTGCACACATGTTATCTCTTGTGACCCTGAGCACAGATCTGCACACTAACTGTCAGCACCACCGGATTTAACCAGATTTCAGTGGGAACCTGGATTCTGCAAAAGGCGTGCGGCAAGTCTGGGCTGACCAGGAGTGGCGCAGAGCCTGAATTCAGTCGGGCCAAGGTGCGTGCCCTCAAGCTACTCACCCTTCCTCCGTGACAGAACGGTGCTTGCAACAAGGGACAGGTGGAGACAGGCTTGGTTGCACTGGTGACATTTCTGTTACCCAGAGCCTCAAGTCACTGCGGTGTGCTTGGACACTGGAGCTGGCTCAACCCTCCGGGGTGGGAGCGTGGCCAGGTGAGTGGGTGCGGGCTGGGATCCAGTCCCGCCCTGCGCTGGGAGGAACACGGTGCCCTGGAGGGAGGATTACAGGGCGGGCCGGACTCGAGGTGGGCGGGGCCAGAAGGCCGAGCTCCGGGCACTGTCTTTACTCTCAGTTATGGTGGCTCCACTAGGGGAGCGAGGCATCTTCTGGGGGTGATACAGACACGCTCTGCACAATTTATGGTCCCCCAGAAAATGTGTGCGCAATGGCGTGGATCTCTGCAGGTTTTAGAAGAGGAAGCCTATAGTCTTTCTCGGACCTGGGAGAATCCTTGACCAAGAATTATCTCACTGCAGAGTCCCCACGGTAATTGTCTGCAGCTCTTTGTAGACTTGACTTTCTACCGCTCTCCGCTCCTTGCTGAACAAAATGGCCAAGCCCCACTCTGTGTCACCTTCCGGAAGAGCGGCACTGAGCGCATTTAATGGGTTAGTCTGCGGTGCACGGAGGACAGATGTGAAGGCATCAAACTAAACTGTGCCTTGTGCTCTGCAGCCGAACAAAGCCTAAGAGGGGCCTGGGTGGAGCCTGCCGACCTTGTAAGACGTTCTAAGACATTTCTCTCCTTGACAAGGGAGACAGATGGGCAAAAAGAGATATTAGTGTTCTTCCCTTCAACGGATTAAGTTCTAAGCAGGAAAGGACACCGTTACGTTTGTGTCACATCTGGGAGGTACGCGCGCACACACGCTTGTGTGCACACACGGTGCCAACTGTATGTTCATTCCAGTGGCTTCGCGGAGGGAAGATTTCAGAGAGAACAC
Source organism: Mustela erminea (assembly GCF_009829155.1). Classification (NCBI taxonomy): domain Eukaryota; kingdom Metazoa; phylum Chordata; class Mammalia; order Carnivora; family Mustelidae; genus Mustela; species Mustela erminea. The sequence goes on from NC_045620.1 coordinate 140,563,881, forward strand.
TTTGGTTACACTGTACTGAAGAATAATTTAGGTAATTTTCTGCTCTTTCTTCTACTGTATTTTAATTCGACTTTCGAGACCCTCCTGTACTGCAGACACTGTCTGGGGTAGAGGCAGGAGAAACACGGGCTTCGCAGCTGGCTTAGCCCAGGGGGTGAGCACACAGGCAAACAAGTACACAGTCCTGGGTGCATTTTTCATGTTTTCTCTCCAATATCATTCAAGTCTTATCAAAAGAACTTCCAAATGCACTGGATTTCTCGTGATGACAGACTCCACTAGCTGAGCAACAAGGAAAGAGTAAGGTGCGTCGTGAAAATAGACGTTCACGCACGTGAGGATGTGGCCCAGTTTCCTGTGTTTGGGAGATTATCTGGACTCTGATGTTGTCATCCGAGGGTAGGAGGGAGCAGGGGGGCTCCTATGGGAAATGCTGGCGAGAACCTAGTCAGGGGCCTGCCTTGGCTGACTGTGGAAGGATCTTGGTCTTTGACCTGCAGGTACAGGGGAGGGGTGTGGAGGTCCAGCCTCAGACACGCAGGGGAAGGGTGTGGAGGTCCAGCCTCAGACACGCAGGGGAGGGGTGTGGAGGTGCAGCCTCGGACACGCAGGGGAAGGGTGTGGAGGTCCAGCCTCGGACACGCAGGGGAGGGGTGTGGAGGTGCAGCCTCGGACACGCAGGGGAGGGTTGTGGAGGTGCAGCCTCGGACACGCAGGGGAGGGGTGTGGAGGTGCAGCCTCGGACACGCAGGGGAGGGGTGTGGAGGTCCAGCCTCGGACACGCAGGGGAGGGGTCTGGAGGTCCAGCCTCGGACACGCAGGGGAGGGGTGTGGAGGTCCAGCCTCGGACACGCGGGGGAGGGGTGTGGAGGTCCAGCCTCAGACACGCAGGGGAGGGGTGTGGAGGTACAGCCTCGGACACGCGGGGGAGGGGTGTGAAGGTCCAGCCTCGGACACGCAGGGGAAGGGTGTGGAGGTCCAGCCTCGGACACGCAGGGGAGGGGTGTGGAGGTGCAGCCTCGGACACGCAGGGGAGGGGTGTGGAGGTGCAGCCTCGGACACGCAGGGGAGGGGTGTGGAGGTGCAGCCTCAGACACGCAGGGGAGGGGTGTGGAGGTGCGGCCTCGGACACGCAGGGGAAGGGTGTGGAGGTGCAGCCTCGGACACGCAGGGGAGGGGTGTGGAGGTGCAGCCTCAGACACGCAGGGGAGGGGTGTGGAGGTGCGGCCTCGGACACGCAGGGGAAGGGTGTGGAGGTGCGGCCTCGGACATGTCGTTAGTAAGGAGTGCAGGGAGGCTCGATGGCCGTGCGCACACGGGGCGAGCAGTCTGGATCCCAGAACCCTGTTCCCGCCGCTGTTCCTGACTTGAGTGGCAGTGGACAGAGCCGGAGACGTTTGTGACGTAGTGAAGTCCTCAAACAAGGATTCTACAAACCTGAGAACCGGGGTCGTCCGGTGGGGTTCTCCGTTCGGCGTGCGCGGCGTGTGGCCGCGGGTCATGCAGCTCTCCTCCTGTCCAGAGAGCCAGGCCCGACGGGCGATAGGGCACACGGCCAATCGGCCTCTTACTCGAATCCAGGAGTGCGCAGGTTAGTATTTCCTTAAGTCCCCACTGTAGGAAGAAATAAAACACCGTCGAGCAACAGGACCGCTGGCGCACCGCAGCTCTTTTCGGTGCCGCACCGAGGACGCTCACTTTTCGCGGTTAGCGTCCAGTAAAGCTCCGGTTCTTCTTTCCGCGGTAATGACTAAATGCCCTTAAATGCAGGGCTTCGAGGGATGGTTTTGGAAGGTTTTAGTATTTTGAAACCTAAAAATTTAATCTCTCGTTGGTGGTAAATGACAAAATAAGGATTTTAGCTTAAAATGCCACTAATACGGTTAAACTTTAAAATGCATAACATTTTTCAAAAAACTAGCCATGAAACGCAATAAATAGAAGCTTGTTGAACAGCACGTGCGGTCACATTTGAGCTGGGAAAACGGGCCGGACCTCGAGGAGGACAGACGGGTCTCAGCGACAGGAGCCGGCGCCGGGCTGGGGCCACCGGGCCTGAAGCGCCCGACGTCCTCCAGGGGCACCGCTGTCCCCGGGCACCGGTTCCACCCTGGGACCCATGTCCACGCAGCTTTGTCGGTTTCGGGGTTCGGCGCCTCCGGGCGCGGCTTTGTTTGCTCTGACCACGAGTCAGGTGTTCCCTAACTTTAGGTAGCGTCCAGCAGGTCGGACTGCGCACGCCGGTCCCCGCCGGTCCCCGCCTGTCCGCGCCGGTCCCCGCCTGTCCGCGCCGGCTCACAGGGCGCTGCTGTGCTCTGCCCGCCTCTCTGGAGCCCACGGAGTGCGCCGCGTCGTGGGGTTCGGCCTTGCTCGGCCTGGGCGGAGCAGGACGCCGTGTTCTCCGCACGAACCTTCACTCCTGCCAGTGGCTCTTCCCACCAGGCTGCGGCGCAGAAGCGCCTGGGCCAAGCTAACACTCCAGAACTGCGCCGCGTGCGCCAGGACACCCCACTTTCCTCAGGGATCACTGGTGCCTGAGGACCCGCTCCTCGAAAGAGCCGCCGCCGTCCCATCGAAGGATGGAGGCTCTCCCTTCCGTCCGCCGCTTCCTCTGCGCGTGGCAGGAAGAGCCATGGTCCCCACGATGCCCACGCCTCCCCCGGGGCCTGCGGACGCCCGTGCCATGTGATAAAGGCTCTGCGGGCGTGATCAAGGGTCCTGAGGCAGGGACGTTCTCCTGCATTACTGGTGGGTCTTGTGGCAGGAGGCAGAAGGGACGGTCAGAAGCCGAGGTCAGAGCGACCCAAGAAAGGGATGGGGAGCCATGGAGCATGGGCACGCAGGTCTCGGGGAGCGCCGAGGCTTCTGCCCTGCAGCCTGTACAGGAGTGCGGTCCTGAGCGCGAGCTCTCTCGGCCTCCAAGGGCGGGAAGAGTAAGTCCGCGTCGTCTGTAGCCCGAGTCTCTGCTGGTTCGCTGACAGCAGCTGGGAGACCACGGCAGCACCGGTGGCCGCTTCCCTGAGCCAGGCTCCCCGAGCTGTGAACCGTGATGACTCAGGCCTCTCCTCCCCACGCCGTGGGACTCCAAGGCCATGTTTAGAGGGATGCCCTCTGTGAGTGTGAAGCTCGGCGGACGTGAGGGCGATGCTGAAACGTGGGTGTGCGCTGGAGTTGGCACCAGCAGGTCCCACCTGGCTAAGTCAGGCTCAGGCTGCACCTTAAAGTTGTGCAAGGGAAGTGGGGACCCCCCTGAGCTCCCCTGAGCCCCGCCTGCGTTTCAGAAGTTCCTTCCGGGTACATCCGCCCCGCCTGCTCTCCGACGGGCAGTTTCCATCACGGAGAGCCCGCGTGGGCCTGTGCCTCCCGCCGCCAAGCAGGGATTCAACATGCTCCTGGCGTGTCCCACCGGACGTGGCCGGGAGAAACGGGAGGTGGGGCAGAGAGGGGGGCGGAGCAGGCCCAAGGCAGGACTGCAGCCCCTCTGAGAGCAGAAGAGGCTGGTCACTGCCCCACGGCCCCGTGGCGTCAGGCGGCGGGTGCCCGGCAGGTGCGGTGCTCCCTCTCGTCCTGTGGGTCGCTGGAGCACGGAGAGGCCTGCCCTGCGCAGGTGTCCTGGGCCCTGCCTCCTCTCCACCCGTGAGCTCCCCGGCCCGTCGCCGACCTGATGGCTGGGGCATGTGGCCCCGGAGGGAGCCGGGAGACGTGAGCACGTCGTGTCAGCTGCGAATGCCACCCGGCTGAGCCCGGAACACACCTTCCTGCAGGCGAGGCCATGCGCGTGGCTTGGCTATGTGGCCGGCGTGGCGGCGGGCATCGGGGCTGCCACACGATCTGCTGTTAGGCACAGCGCGTCCGAAATCCTGTTTCCTTAAGAAATCAACCTTTTAAAATATCTCAAATCAAAAAGGCTATTTGCTTTTCAAAGCAAAGGATGAACCTTTTATGAGAAGGAGACCACGCTTTGCTTTGTCGCTGAGGACAGTGTTTGCAGAGACGCCGCACCCTTGTGCTCCCCCTTCGTCCACTCCTCACCTCTGCTCACTTTTTATCTCCGGATGAAGAGCCCTGACTCTGTGGAGGCGCACTGAGGCCTGTCCCGTGACCGACCGTTCCCTGCTGCGACCGGCGGCCTTTTCTCTGGGCCCGTTGCCGGGGCTTCGTGTCCGTCTCACTTGTAGCTATTTCCTACGTGTATATGCACATTTTTAAAAATCTGTGAATTAAGCAAACATACCTGTTCCTCGTGGAGCTCGTTGTAGTTGTTCCTAAATGCAGAGCGAGTGCTGACCGGAGGTTCAGGTGTCCCCTGATCTCAGGCCCCTCGTCCGTAAGATCAGAAGTCCAGACCAAGTGTTGTAGCTTCTCCGAGCGAGCCGTGCGACGTCCGTCGGTTCCAGGGGCCCTGGCCAAGCAGGACACAGTCCTGACATGCCGCGCCCAGCCCTGGCTCCGAGACCGGCACAGGCGCCGTGGGGATGCTGCCATCCCAGCACTTTGGGCCCAGGTGGCCGTCCCCTTCCCCAGCCCACAGCCCCTGCCCTTGTATTGACGGTGCAGCTCAAAATGCTTCTTAAATTTATTTGGGTTTAGTATTTTACATTATTCCTTTTTATTAACTTGTTAGTTACACTTTCTTTTACTGCCTTTTGTTATTTACTTTGAAATTACAGTATTTATTCGTACTCACTAGAATTTAATATTAGTTGTGGTTACACCACTTTCCAAATATTCAGTGACTCTATGAATGCTTTAACTCAGTCCATACCCCCCAATCTATGTGCTGTTGTAATGGAAGTAATACCTCACACACATATGTTAATCTGTGTGTTATTTCTTTATACGTATGTCAAATCCTACAAGGTTTCATGATCGTCCTTTAACACAGTTGGTGTCAAATACATTCACCCCTTATTTGTGGTTTCGTGTTCCTCACTCAGTGAACCACTGAGCTACAAGCACATCACTTTCCTTCTGGCGAAACGATCTCTTAGAATTTTACTTAATGTCGATCTACTGATGACAGATTCTTTCCTTTTTTGGTCTGAAATTGTCCTTTTTTTACCTTCATTTCTGAAGGGTTTTTTTTTTTTTTTCTTCATGAGATTGGCATTTACTTTCATTAAACATTTTTAATACAGAATTCTATTATCCTCTGAGTTCTCTTGTCTCTGTTAAGAAATTAGATGTTACTAATTGCTGCCAGTTTACACATTTTTTTTCTTGATTTTTGCTTCTTGTAGTTTTACTCAGAGGTCTGGTTTTTCCTTGTAATTATTGCATTTGGGATTCATGGTGTTTCTGAATTTGGTGGTCTATATTTTTCATCACTTTTGAAAATTCTTAACCTTAATTTTTCAAAAGTTTTTTTATTCCTTTGTTTAATATACTTTTATTTCTCTTGTATTAATTGTGATATTTCCTTCCGACCTGTCTTCCAGTCTGCGGATTGTCTCTTCAGCCAGGCATACTCTGTTAATTCCAGCAACTGAATTCCTAGCTTCTATTCTTAGAGTTTTCAATTCTGAAATTTCCATTTGATCTTTACAATAAGTTTTATTCATCTCCTGAAATTCAACATTGTGTTAAATGCCTTTGACTTTAAATTCTTGTCAGATAATTCCAATGTGTCCGTTTCTGTTGGCTGTTATTTTTTTCCCTCTGGGTTTTGGTCAAATCTACCTATTCGCTTGCCTTGTTTAGTCTGGATTACAGACATGGTAGATAAAAAACTGTAGTTACACATTGCAGCTTTCTGTTATGTTACGTTATGTTATCTTCCTCCAGAAAGCATTCATTTTTGTTGTGCCCGTCTAGACTAAGGAACGTGGCTTCCATCAAATCAGGAGTTGAGATGGTTCAAAACTGGGTTTTATTACGCAGGAGGGATGAGCTATTTCCAGTTTACATTTATTCCTGGGATGAAACCTTAAGCGATCCCAGCGGAAGCGTGTGGTGTTTCCGGGGAACCCCTTCCCGTGGGCCAGGAGCTCCAGTCTCTTGCCCCTGGTCACACGGTGCTCAGAGACGCACAGAGACATTCAGATTCTGAGACCTTCACGAGTCACTTCGGTATCAGTAGATGTCTCAAGCCAAAAAGTTGTGCTTAATAAGGGCCCATCTCTGTGGGTTTCTCTCTGCTTGGTTTCTTGGCCGTGCAAATCATGATCACCCTCCAATGCTTCAAACAGATGACGTAAACAGAATTTAATTCGCCTCTTTGTTATCATCGAGAAGATTGTGTGGAAAGATTACATGTGATCGCCAAAAGCGGAACCACCCACTTCTTTATCCACCATTAGTGATGACGTTGGGTGGTTACGGGAGAGGACGTCCAGGATCCCTTCCGGCATGGACAGTCTAGCATTCCCCAAGTAAATATCCGCAAGGAAGACGACAGTGATAACGGGTGCCCCGCTCTAAGCCAATGGATCTTAGAGCTCTTGTTGCAGAATAAACAGCGTCTGAGGAGGCTGGAAGCCAGCAAGGACTCCTTGCGAGCAACCGGACCAGCATTGATTTCCTAGAGCATAGGGGCACTGCTGCTTCTCCCCACTCCCGAGGAGGACAGCAGGACAAGTGCTGTTGCAAAGAGATATTGTGATGACAGCCAGTTGCTCCCCCAAAACGCAAAGGTACTTTCAGCAGAAGGATCTCGGGTTGTGGGTCACTCATCTTTTCCCTCGCCTGGAGGTGTACCCTTCCAGAGGAATGCAGCTATAAATTTCCATCTCAATATGATGCAAAAGCTCTTTGCTTTTCTGGAATTTCTGGAATGTTCTAAAGGAAGATAAAACCTGATTAGTAACTATACAATGCCAATGTTTAGATGTTTAATCTTATAGATCATTGGGGAAAACATTATTAATAAATAAAATAACAAAAAAATCTAAAATCAGTATATTGGCTCAGAGAACCAACATCAATTTTTTACTACAAGTCGTTTTATACATAGATAACACTCAAATCCTATACTTTAAGTCGTAAACTATAAAATGTAACTAGGATGCTTCCTATTCTCAGAAACCCTCCAGCTCACTCGTAAGCGGAAGGAGCAGTGCTCCTGGCGGTCCCTGAAGTCGCCTCCCACACCCTGGGCTTCCCTATTTGCTGGTCTCGTCAACCCTGCGTCGCGTTCCAGATCTGACGCGATCAGGATTGTGTAATGTGGCACCAGACTGGCAGTCAGTTGGTTTTAATTCTTACTTTTTTATCTTTTCTCAGCACTTGCTCAATAGAAGTAGCATACGGAAGATCGCATGTACGCTGCATGGGGGTCAAGATCTGGGACCCAAGTTTCCAGACCCAAAAGGGAGCGATGGCATATTCCAAAGTGTCACAGATGGGAAAATGGAGGGCAAGCCTTATGTAGCACCCTCGTTTAATGAAGTTAAAAGGACAAAATATTTGAGCAACAACAGGCCACAAGAAGCCATACGCAGAGCTCAGCGTTCTGACAGCAGGCACGTTATTCATTGTGTTTTCAAACATTTGAGTGTTTTCAAACTCTCAAACTGGAGGAGACGAGTTAACAGGGTTCACAGGGCTCCGCGGCGGCCGTGCTGTCCCACGCCGGCCGCCTGTGGTTGGGTGTCGAGTAACGGGCTTCACGGAGCCTGGGCTGATTCACGTGCCGGCCTCTAACCCCCACAGCCTCTGCTGCCCGAAAGGATGAGAAACGGGGAGTGGGATGTTGGGGAAACGGAGCCGGACGCTATCACCCAGACACGCACGAGCGTCTGCCCGGCCAGCGACTCCGGAGTCTCCATGCGTCCATGCGCGTCCGGCTCTCGTGTGCTTCCTGACGCAGGCCCGGGCTCGGTTCGCCTCACGCTGCAGGGAGCGGCATCTCCCACCTGGCCCAGGTCTGCGGCAGGGGCGCTTCCTGTTGGTCCGTCTGCTGCTTCCTCCAGGAAGGAAAAGTCTTCCACCCCCTGCAGAACGTTCAGGAAGCTGCTGCATGCGCACAAGTCGGGGCGGCTCTGGGTTGGAACTTCATCTGTTTCATGGCAGGATCCGCACATCCTCCATAAGTCACAGGGCTCTGACTTTTCCCTAGGGTCTCTGAACCCCAGTGGAAAGCAAATCGCATTTACTTGAAAAGCTTAGATCTGGGGCACCTGGGTGGCTCAGTGGGTTAAGCCTCTGCCTTCGGCTCAGGTCATGATCTCAGGGTCCTGGGATCGAGTCCCACATCGGGCTCTCTGCTCAGCAGGGAGCCTGCTTCCTCCTCTCTCTCCCTGCCTGCCTCTCTGCCTACTTGTGATCTGTCTCTGTCAAATAAATAAATAAAATAAAATAAAATAAAATAAAAAAGCTTAGATCTGACCTATTGGTTTTATCCTCTCCTGTCCTGACTCTTCATACCCTGCCACCTAGAAGGGCCCCATATGCACTCGGTTCTACGGTCCTAAATGCGCTAGGTTCTCCTGTCTGAGGTGTGCTGGGTTCTGGGGTCCGAGACGCAGCAGGTTCTCGGGTCTGAGGTGCGCTGGGTTCCGGGGCCCGAGATGCAGCAGGTTCTCGGGTCTGAGGTGCGCTGGGTTCCGGGGCCCGAGATGCAGTGGGCATTTGGATTATCTCGTTTGCATGTTCCCTCCATCTTCACCACCGAAGGGAACATTTCCTCAATTCCCTGGGTCTCCAAAAGTATTCCACAGAAGGATATTACCTGGTCACTCTCCAGTTTCCAGGGAACACCTCACCCAGAACATTTTCGACAAATAAGGACTTGCTATATACTTGCATTTGTACAAAGAAGCTTCAAAGCCTGTCTTGCAGAGCTCTCTTCTGAGATGTGACAATCCTGTGTCTCCTCCACTTACCGGCCCCCCCATTTTTCAGGTCTTTACTGTGCGGTGGGCACCGTGAAGATACCAGGAAACAGGCAGATGAGTTCTGTATTGAGTGAGTGGATTTTTTTCCCATATGAGAAGGGAAATCATATAAAGGGAATAAAAATCGAGGTCCCCAAAGAGAAAAATTGCAGAGCGGCTGCAGAAGAGGAGCTTTAAGCCCTCACCATAGAAAGGATTAACCCTTGGGTATGGGTTGGGGCTCCTGGCAGAATAAACAGGTTGTGCAAAGTCCCTGGGGTGAAATGACTGCACGCCTTGAACCCCACGTTGAGAACTGCCGCGGGCGAGCACTGTGAGGGCCGTGTGCGCTGCGAGCCGTGAGAGGGGCCAGTTCTTGGAGGTCCTGCCGCGGCGTCAGCAGTCGCAGCCTCCACCCTGAATGCCAGGGAAGCGCCTGCCGGCGCCTGCGTGGGAGGAGGGCCGCGTCTGACCCAGTTTTGAATACATGGCCTTGCTCGGGTCGGGGGTGGACTAGGGGAAGGAGTGACTTGGGGTGGGAGCAGTGAGTTTACTTTTGGCCGTCCTGGTTTCCGAGAGGCGCGGCGCTGACCGGGGCTTGTGCAGAACGTCTGAGGGCAGTGGCCCTTCCTGGGTCTTGCCTCATCTTCTGCGGCAGCCCCACAATTTTCCTTATTTGGGGACCTTGGTTTTTACTTCTCTCCTATCATTTCCCCCTTGTCCACCGAGGAGGTGGGATGCCCAGATGCGCAGGACAAACCTTTTGAGCTCCAAGTTCACCGTGGGTGCGGATTTCCAATGCCGCATGGCTCCAAACTCCGTCGGCACCTGCGGGCTCACGGGCACGGGGGCGGCTGTTTCTCATGGGTTTCTCAAAACCCCAGACCCCCCCCCCCCCCGAGCAGCAGCTGAGAGAACATGAGCGTGTCCCCCACAGGTTCCGGAGAAAGGGACGGGCAGGGACAGCGGAGCTCGGTCTCCCATTTCCTCCGTGTCCCATGCAGGCCCAGGGACGGTTTATTTCCGGGGCCCTTTAAAATAGATTCGGAACCGCGGGCTCCCTTAAATGGATTCTTGGGCACGAGGCTCCATGAAGCCTCGCACATGACTCTGGTCCACGTGCAGGCCTGTGGCTCTGCCCCGTCCCGGCTCAGCCCTGGGTTGGCCGCCGGTGGCATTTTCCCAGCACCGTGGCTGTGCAGTTCCTCCCACAAGCAGGGGACGGCGCCGCCGAGCACAGACTTGCGACAACATTCAACAACGCAGCTCTCGGTCGCGTTCTGTAGACCCTGCGACACAGATTTTAGTAATACTGAGGACAACGCAATCCTGTGTTTAGTTCCTACACGAACGTAGGTGTTTTGATATAGGAGGGGTGTGTGTGTGCGTGCGTGCGTGTGTGTGTGTGTGTGTATGTGATTCTTACCAGTAAATTCTACATTTATTTTGAATGCACAGGCTTTATTCAAAGACAATTAGGCTTACTATTGAATGTTAACAGACCAGACTCTAGAGGATATTTTAAACTGACCTTTTGATATTTTACTGTAGATCCAAGCAGATAGGTATCCATTCAATATAAACATATAATAAATTCATGTGATATTCACAGGAATATTGGGGAACTTGTTTTAGATAAATGCTCTTAAGTTGATTATAAAAAATTGTGAATAAAAGAACGTACTCTATATATTCCAGTTTGGGTGGTCTCTGGGGAAATGTTGTTTGGGAAGAAGAGCTTTGTGGGGGGCAGGGAGTGCCATGGGACTGATGCTTCCGGCCGGGGCTGGGGACTCTGGCGAATCGCGCACGGGGCGCCCCACAGAGCTGTGTGACTTATTTGCAGGTAGCTCCCAGGGGTTTGGCCGCTCTCCCTTCCGAACTCAATTTTATTCCCTAGGGCTTGTCCCCGCGGCCCTCGTGGCTCCTTCCCGCCAGTCCCCTTCCCTGGCTGCGGTGGCTGGCTCTCGCCGGCGGGCTGATTGGGAGCTGCGCGGGGTAATGAGCAGCCTTCCAGCCGCCAGCCCACACTTGCCTCCTAATTAAGGCCTGATGGCTGTGTTGCCGGCAAATGAGAGAAAATGGCTTTGTTCTCCCATCCCCAGGCTTGATTGCCGTGAGCTCTCACCTGGACTAAACCCACTCGCATTGTGCGCGTTGTGCCGTGATTGCAGGCCCCGCGGACGACATTTCCACGCGGCACGCTCTGCGCGGCTGCAGGGCTGCTGGCCGGAGTGTAGCTGGGGAAGCTCATCAGACGCGGGTTTAGCAACTGCCTGCGAGGAAGTGGGAGCCACGACCCGGTGCTGGAGCTTCTCCTCGGCTTTCCCATCAGGGCCCAGCGCCTACCACCGGCTTACCCTTCGCCTGTGATCCCGGAAAGGCTGGGCCGCGCGGGGTCCCCAGTTGCCCTGTAGCGTCATTAAGGCTGTTCTTTAAGATTCTTTATTTTCTGCTTCTCCAAAGAGGGGATCAGAAGCAAATGAAAAATAAATAAAAGGGACTTCTCTTCAGTTGAGAAATGATGCGATTACTTTATTTTGCCCTGACCGGCACTGTGTAAACCTGGGTTCCACTTTACGCTGTCACAGTCGAATCCTGTGATGCGTGTATTTCAACTCACTATTTAAAGGAACGTTTTGGGGGTGCCTGGGTGGTTACGTGTCCGACCCTGGATCCCAGCTCAGGTCTTGAGTTGAAGCCCCATGTGGGGTTCTGTGTTAGGCATGGGTCCTACTTTAAAAAAAAATAATTAATTAAAGGAACGTTTCAATCATGGCCTCCATGAATTAGAACCGGTAGGACCATAGAGATCATCTGGTTGAAGATCGCAGGAGCAGAGCCACGAGCAGGACCATGTCCTGTCGTGCTCGGGCGGGCCCCAGACTCGCCGGCACGCTCGTGCCTCGGAGACGACTGTGTGGGGTCTTACACGGGATTTTCCCGTGCAAGCGTCACATCTGCTGAGGTACTCACTGTCACTCCCGCTGGTACCTCGCCCAGACACAGCCAGCCCCTCGTCTCCCAACGGTTCCCGCCTCCCGTCTGCGCATCCCTGGGACACCCCGCCGGGACCCCACAGGCCCTGATCCCGGTCGGATGCCGCTGTGTGGCCGTGGGCGGTTGGCCTATCCCTCTCCTGTTCTTACCTTCAGTTTTTCCATCGTAGGAAGAAATCTTAGGTATGTGATCATGCAAACGGGTTGCTGTGTTTTAAACTTTGATTCATTGTCATCTAAATCTACACAAAGTGTATTCACTCAAGTTTTTCATTTTTTATTATACAAATGGACTTTAAAGTTAACTTTGGGAAATTAGAAAACAAGCATTTCACAGACGTGTTTGTTTAGCGACAGGAAGTAGACGCACAGAATGCGGTCTGGCGCCCTTCCCAAACCAAAAAAGCAGGGAGTCCGGATGGAGCACATGGGGCATACAGAAAAGGGCCGTGGGGCACGTCCTCTTAGGTCCCTGCTCAGGGAGGCCCCCTCCTCAGAGGCCACTGCCCTCACATGCCCCTGCTCCCTCCCTGACGCCCCGCGGACCGCAGAGCAGTGGTGTGCTCGATGGGCCCATTTGTAGAATCCCAGCCTGGTTGGGGCCGGGGTGGTTCACCTCCTCACGAGACTGGGTGTGCTGCCCACGTTTACCCTCTAATCCAGGAAATTCATGCCTCTGGACGTTTCTTCCTTTCTGTTTCATTTGAAAATCATTGAAATTGTTTACTTTCACACAGTTGGGCTTTTTTCTTTCCTTTTTCCTATTGGATTTTCCTACGAGTTGATGGACAAAGGGGCCTCCCTTTCACCTGCTTCCCTTGCCTCTGCTCAGGGGTCCCCAACCGTTCTGACCCAACAGTCTGCACACTCAGATAGTAGGATGTCCACAGGCAGCAAGGCTGTCCTTGCTAGGTCGTTTGGTAGAAAGACCATGGCCACAGGTTGGCCTTGCTCAAGGTACAGATCTCTCTACCAGCGAGTCACAGGCAAAGTGGGGCCCAGTCGGGACCTCAGGCCCTGGTGCTCGCTCACGATGTGGACCGTACAGTCCTCAGGTTGTACAACAGTGTGTGTGCTACAGAGTTGGATTCTGTGACAGTTAAACAAATACCGAGGGGAGAGCCAGGAAGGACTGGAGGGTCTCACCTTCCAGCTTGCAGCAGGGGACCCGGGCTGGGGGGTCAGGGAAGACCCCGCGTCGTTCCCACGTCACTGATGACGGTGCCCATGCCCCGCACGTGTGTCTGTGCTGCGCGGGGGGAGGGTCAGCTGCGGACGTCCGTCCGAGGCGGGTCCGTGACCTTGCTCCGTCATCCGTGCGTCGGGAAGCATACCCCCTCGGCACTGTACGCGCTCTCTCGGCTCTAAGGGATGAGGGATCCCCAGTAAGGAATGTGGGGTTCAGGGAGGCCTGGAGCTCGCCACTCCCGCACGTGGGCTCCAAGGGCTTGGATGCGCACCGTCGAGCTGACCGTGGCCGCTCTTCTTCGTGTGAGCTTTTAGAATGCAGGGAAGTATGAGAATGCGTAAAATACAGACAGATGGGTAAATTCTAAGTCGTGCGAAGATACTATACACACTCTGTGTGTTAAAAATGCCGGAACCCCCACCGCCCTCAGTCCCTGCACTTTTACTTCTCTGTAAACTGACGCTTTCAGAAGAGACGGAGAGAGACGCTGGGGACGTGCTCGTCAGGGACCACAATGGGCTGAACATCCGCCGTCCCCGAGCTCATGTCCTGAGACCCCAGCCCCTAGCGGGTGCCGGAGCAGACCTGTGGGGGACGAGACGGGGAGGGGGCCCGCGTGATGGGGGTCCTGCTCTGATGGGCGGAATCGGGGAGCTGGCGCGCTCTTGCTGTCTCCGCAGGGGAAGACGTGCCACCCAGACGGGGTAGGGGGGGTGGCCACGGGTGGTGTTTGTGTCACCCGCGGCCTGAGCACGCGAGAGCGGACAGGCCAGGAAGCCGCTCCAGGGGCCCAGGCCCAGGTTGTTGATGGTGAGGAGGAAAGTGTTCACTGCCGGAGCCGTGTCACCTCCATCCTCGGACGGCCCCTCTAAGACAGAGACACCTGCGACCCCGCTCCCACTCCGCAGGGGATGAAACCCAAGCCCCGAGAGGCAGCAAAGCCCCCTCCAGTGACCAGGTGGTGACAAGGCAGGCTGTGCCCTCAGGGTCCACTTCTGGAGCTCGGCAGGAGTGCGCTGAGCTCCGGGTCTCCGGATCGGTCCCTCTGGGCCCAGCGCAAACCTCAGAAAGGGAACAGGGCTTCCGTCCCCACCGCCTGCTGCGGGGCTGCCCGCCTGGGGCGCGTGTCTGCCCGCGGGGCTCTGGGCGTGCAGGCGGGAAAGCAGCCGTCCCTGCTCTGGTGGGGACATGTTTCACTGATCAGATCAGCCCACGAAACAGCCTCAGTTTCCCGAGGGTAAAAACATACAGCTTTGTCACTGCGCTTGTCATTTCACACGTGTGCGATGGGCCTTCACATAGGGACACCCGCGGCGCGGAGGCCCCTGTGCCGCCCGCAGCCCCTCGCCACCGCCGGCAGCACGGGGCGTCCCCACTGGGCGGGCTCGCCGTCCTGTCCGTGTTCTGCCGCGCTCCCACCATGGCTCTGAACCCCGGCACGCGTCGACCCGAGAACCCGTCTGCCACTCGTCCGTCACTATCGGTGATTGCGTCTTGGAGAACACAAGTCATGTTGACTCCTCCGTGAGGCTCCCATCGGTAGACGCTTTCTTGTTTTCTCAAACTGCGGCCACCTTAGCTCGGTCCCTGATGCTCGGATCCCTCCCCCTTCCCTTCTTCCCGGTTTCCGGATTCCCCTCTTTTTGCTTTCTTCCTGCCTCAAGAGGATATTATTAGCTGAAGGTATAACATCCAGAGACATTTTTAAATTAAAAATTTATGAAGAAGGAATTTTACCTTTGCCTATTTCTACAGACTTTAGCTGTGTTTCCACACAATTTTTCCCCAGAAATGCTGATTTTTACCCCATCTCACGGAGAACCTTCTGCCCGAGTCATCACCTTGCAGGGTCATCCGGTGGCGGGAGTTTCAGAAACCCAGAGGAGGAGTCTTCTCCAGCTTTGCGGGCAGAGGACTTTCTCGTGTGTGTGGGGAGGAGCTCAGAGCAGGAAGCACGAGATGGCCGTGCCCTCCGTCCCCCACCGGCAGCTGCACAGTGCCCTGAGGCCGTGGGTGCTCTGAGGGCTGTGGGCGGCCCCATCCACATGCCTAGCCCCGCATCCCGCCACGGGCCTCCCTCTGTTCCCATGGCAACTTTTCCCAGCCTGTCATTCCCTGCCCAATGTCCGTGGTGGTTCCCTGTGTCCCAGGGAGAGACGTGGACCCCTGGGGACCTAGTGTCCAAACATGCATTCTCTTCCCGTGTGCCCTGTTCCTTCCCAGGCAACATCCCCCGCCCCCATCTCACAGAGCACCTCACCGCCCAGCTCCGCCTCCCGGCTGAGAACCCCTCCAAGCTCCAACGGCTCCAACAGCAGACCCACCTCCCCTGTTTGGGACCCCAAGCGTGCTGCGCACATCTCCATCGGGGCACTTCTGGCGGGACTGGTGACCTGGGCGCGGTCCCCACGAGTCCGGCTCCGCACGGGGCTGGCCCCGCTCTCTTCCTGTCTGGTCCCGTCTCCCCTCCTGCCGCTGGGGGCCGGGCCGGCTCTGTGCTGCTCGGCAAGCGGGTGTGCTGGGCCGCCAGGGCCGCCCGAGCCCTCCTCCTTCCGCGTGACCCGACGGAGATCTCCACCAGCCCGTTGCCGAGGGGAGAGGGAGCAGGCCTCTGTGGTCAGGTGCCGACGACGCCACGGGCTGCGCGTGATGAGTCCAGGAGACGCGAATGTTCCGAGCCTCCGAAGCTCCCTGAGTCCTGCACACGGGCCCCTGCAGTCGCCGCCTCCGGGCGCTGCCCCTGCAGGTCAGGGAGTGGCTGAGTCAGAGCGAGAGAGTGCGGCGAGAGCGAGAGCGAAGACCGCGGCGCCCGCACGAACCCCCTTGCTGCGTGAAGAGTTAGTAGTTTTTGAAAACACAGTGGCAAACTGTTAGCGATCTCAGTACCGTCTGCACTTTATACACGCAGAGTCTTAAGAATAAAGACAAATTAATGCTCCAAGGAACCGATGCCAATGTAGGGGCCCTGGCTGTTGTGGGTCCCGGCTTGACAACGTGAAGTTAAGGTCCTTCCCACAGGCACCGCCTCCCACAGGCAGACGTGTCGAGGGGTGTCTAAGTCTCCCTTGCGTACGCGAGGCTCCTTGGTCATGTAGATCCCAAGGTGCAGCAGGTCAGAAGGCGGACGCGGTCAGTCCCCCATCACAGGTGACTGACACACACGGTGGTGGGACATCTGAACGTGTGGGGTTCTGTAAGGTCCAGGCAGGAACCCAGAGTTCAAATCCAGCTCTATGATTTGGGTCAAGTTATCTTCTGAAAATCAGTTTTTCTCTGAAAACAGAGCTAATAAGATCTCCTTTGCCCTATTCTCAAGATTATTTGAGGCCCAAATGAAATAATTAGCATGGGGCCCCCGGGGGGCCCAGTCGTTAAGTGTCTGTCTTCAGCTCAGCTCATGATCTTAAGGTCCTGGGATCGAGCCCTGCGTCCGGCTCCCTGCTCGGCGGGAATCTGCTTCTCCCTCTCCCTCTGCGACTCCCCCTGCTTGTGCTCTTTCTGTCAAATAAAGAAAGAAAGAAAGAGAAATGATTAGCATGAAGATGTTGTCGCATAAAAATATCTTTCTCTTTTTAAAAATCTCTATTATTGGGTGCCTGGGTGGCTCAGATGGTTAAGTGACCGCCTTTGGCTCAGGTCATGATCCTGGAATCTCAGGATCTAGTCCCACGTCGGGCTCCCTGCTCACTGGAGAGTCTGCTTCTCCCCCTGACATAACCCTTCTCGTGTACTCTCTTTCACCCTCTTTCTCTCTCTCTCAAATAATTGTTTTAATTTAATAAAAATAAAAAAATAAAAATTTCTATTATTTATTTTTTAATTGAAGTATAATTAACACGCGGTTTCGTTGTTTCAGGTGTACAATATAACGATTCTGTGTTTCTGTGCATTCCTCAGGGTTCATCATGGAAGCTGTAGTCACCATCTGTCACCACACATTCTCACAACCTTATCGACCGGCTTCCGTGTGCTGTAATTTTCATCTCCGTGACTTATTTACGTTGTAACTGGAAGTTTGTGCTCAATTCCCTTCGTCTGTCTCACCTATCCCCCACGCACTTTCCCTCTAGAGCCTCTCGTTTATTCCCTGTACTCACAAGGGTATCTTCTTTCCTTGCTCGCCACTTTTTTCCTTTGTTTTGTTTCTTATATGCCACATCCTAGTGAAACCATGTGGTATTTGTCTTTCTCAGACTTATCTCATTTAGCTTTAAACCCTCTGTATCTGTCCACGTTGCTGCAAATGTCAGGAGCGCGCTCTTTTTCACGGCTGAGTAATATTCCACTCTGTGTCTACACCACATCTTCTTTATCCGTCCATCTGCTGGTGGGCTGTACCCATAATTTGGCTATTACAGATAATGCTACAATAAGCATAGGGGTATAGTGTCTTTTTAAATTACTGTTTTCATTTTCTTTGGGTAAATACCCAGTCGTGCAATTACTGGATCATGGGGTAATTCTATTTTTAGTTTTTTAAGGATCCTCCGTCCTATTTTCCAGAGTGGCCACACCCACTTGCATCCCCACCCCCCATGTAAGAGGCTTCCCCTTTCTCCGCAACCTTGCCAGCACCTGTGGTGGCTGGGGTCGTTGATTTTAGCTGTTCTGAGGGGTGCGAGGGGTCTCCGCGATTCGATTTGCATTTCCCTGATGACGAGTCATGTGGAACATCTTTTCTTCTGTCTGTTGGCCGTGTGTCTACCCTCTTCAGAAAAATGCATGCTCAGGTCCTCTGCCATTTTTCATTGAGTTGTTTATTTTTTGGTGTTGAGGTGCAGCGGTTCTTTATATATTTCGGATTTTAACCCCTTTTCACTGACATTGTTTGCAAGCGCCCTCCCCATTGAGGAGGCGGTCCGTCCGTTTTGTTGCTGGTTTGCTTTGCTATGCACAGTGTTTTCTCTCGGTTCCACTGGTTTGCTTTTGGGGAAGGCCTTTTTCGTCCCTTGGGAAGCAGTCCGTTGGAGGATATCCGCACACAGAGGAACCCCATTTCTCAGCTCGTTTTCCTGTGAGCTCCTTGTCGATGAGATGGCTGTGCGTTTCAGAGAGCCATCCCTGGCGTTTTGTCTTGAAAAGACAAAGCATTTCCACTCGGCAGTCTTTCAGAAATGAAGGTTGCTAAATGTTGCCCACGCCCCTTCGTGTTAGAATTTTCTGGTTGGAATGTGAGGCCTTGGTTAAGTTGAACTAATAACATATTTAAGTCACAATCTACAATCACGACCTTGACAGACAGTAATTACAGATATTCTAAGAGGGGGTTTGCTGCTGCAATTCTGACTTTCTACCCAAGGGTCCCTTGCAAATTTTGTGGAGTTCACCAAGCAATTAAGAGCCTGATTCAGTGTATGGGGATGCTGTGTGTCAGAGGCAACAGGCGTGAGAAGTGGTCTCCCGAGTGTGCACCCAGTTACTGCCTTGCCGCAGGAACTCCCGAGACAGACCTGCTCCACACAGATCTGGCCTTGAGCCTTGTCTTTCCGAATGGCCTGTCCGTCTTCTGAAGGGTGATGCTATGGTCTGAATGTCTGTGTCTCCCCAGAGTTCTCAGGTAGGGCCCGGACTCCGATGGCGATGCTGTTTAGAGGCGGACCTTTGGAGGCCATCGGGTCATGGGGCGGAGCCTCCATGAGGGGCACTAGTGCCCTGTGGAAGGCCCCGGAGAGCCCCTCAGCCCTGTCCCCGTGTGCGGACACAGCAGGAAGTCTGGGACCCAACAAGGGCCCGTGCCCAATGCTGCTGGCATCCTGAGCTCAGGCCGCCGGCCTCCAGAACAGAACAACGAATTTCTGTTGCTTCTGAGGCCCCTGGTCAGTGGGATTTTACTGCAGTTGTCCGAACAGACTGGGGCCAACTGCTCGCATTTTGCCAGTTGTTCTGCAACTATCTAGGAGTCCCGCATTAGGGCATAATGTGGGAGCCGTGCTGGACAGCAGGAGGGACCCTCAGAACAGTGTGCATCTCCCATAAACATCCTGAGTAAGTATTGAAATGCATTCCTTTAAGACATTTGCTCTCTTGGCCTCTGGTGATACTAAGGCGATCAGATACCACCCACTTTTAGCTTTATATTGTGATACACGGTAATGTTGTAGTGATGTAATAACTATTATTATCATCATTGATCTGATTTATTATTGAGCAGAGGCTGGCATGATAAAAGCAAGAGTTTGAAGATTCTGCCCACGGGGCTGGACAGACGGGGGAGGATTTAGGGAGGCAGGTGGGGAAGCGAACTCAGTTGAGGGTAATTAGCATCGGGGCCAGGGCTTCCCAGGGAGGAAGGGTGCCCAGGGTGTCTGCGTCCTCTGGGCTTTGCTTGGGCATTGCCTCTTGGAAAGCTTTGATTTCAGTTAAGAATCCCTTGTTTCACTGATGGGCAAGGAAATAAACCCGACAGCCTTAGTGGTTGGAGGTCACCCCTTCTGGGCCGAGTCCCACGGCTGCAAATATCCCAGATTCACACACCCGCGCAGAACCGCAGCTCCCGCGCCGCAGCTGAAGCCGATCTCTGCCACTCCGCTCGGCCCCGAAACGCGTTACATCATGCGCTGTGGCACCTCGAGCTTGGGATCCTTACTAAAAGGAACTGAAATTAAGTCTTAGATTTCTCTAGAACAGCCCACGTGTGGTTGGGGAAGGAGCTGGGAATGGCCCACCTGAGACCTCGCCCCGGATCTGCTCTCACTTCCCACGGAAACTGGGCCGTCATGGAGACTTCTAGACGTCAGCGCCCACGTCTAAAAACGGAGGGTTTGACTAAACTGAACGATCGCTAAAATTACTTCCAGTTCTAACGTCCACTGACGCCAGAAGCTGCGCCAGCTTCTGCACTGGGAGCTGTGGCTAGGCCTCCGGGACAGGGCTCAGGGTTCACCGGCGGTCGCAGGCGCGGCAGACCTGACCAGGTAGAGCGGTCGCTGGCGATGGCCGCTGGGGGACCGCTGGGGGCCGCTGGTTCAGAAGCAGCCTCTCCTCCCTGATGTGACCCTGATTGGCCTTTGTTTTAATTGCCTCCGTCTTTAATTGCTTTTCTATATCATTTTGCTTAATTTGGAAGAATTTTTTTAATGAGCTTGAATGATCTAATTGAGCCTAAATGTGATTTCCTTGTAGCATTGTTTATTGGTGTGTAAACAGTCAGCAGATCCCAGAACCAGCCAAATACAGTGGGAGCTGGGAATGGTGTATCTCTGGGGGAAGTTCAAGTTGCTCGTAATTATTCTGCGACCTCGGAAGTATAGTTTTTTTCACTGAATTTATTAATCATTCTTTACAGCAGTTGATACATAACTTTTTGAAAATTCTAATAGATATTAGAAATTACCGTGTTTTTCAGGGTGTTTGGGGTTATATGCATGTTACCTGAGGTTGCTTTGGCGATGTTAAGCAATTAGAAGCACAATAGATGAAAAGTGAGACTCTTCTTAGTCCTCTGAATCACTGTCTCTCCGGAGAGGAGCCCTGTTAGCCGTGGGCGGGCGTGCACTCCGGAAGGTCTTCTGCACGTCGACATGCGTGTGCGTGTCAGCCACGGATCAGTAAAGGTGTGCACGGGTGGGGCTCATGGTCCGAGCCGCTCTGTAGTGTCAACTCTCGTGCTTCAGCACGGCGACCCGGCCCAGTCACCACAATGGACAGTCCCACATGGTTACTCGTAATGATGTAGCCAGCCCGCCACGGACAGTTTTCGCTTTGGTCGCGTGCGGAACTGCACTGAGCGGTCACCTGTGTACCCATTAGATGCGACTATAACATGTCGGGAGGCACTAGGAGCTGCAGTTGTCAGGCGACGGTACAGACGTGAGTGTCACACACGGCCCAGTTCCGGAGGGTGAGGTGTTCCCCTCACGGCCAGGCAAGCCCGTGTGAGTCCTGTTCCTGGCCTCTCAGCACTCCCGCGGACAGGCGTACCCGCCAACAGCCTGTCCTCGGTGTCAGGGTCCCGCTAGCTCTCGCTGAGAGCCCGCAGTGGGAAAGGAGTTTCCTTTCCCATGTTGGTTTTGAGAGTCAGTGAGGTGCTGGCTTCTGATATGGGGGTGAGCATGGCCGGAGCCAGCAGCCAGAGGCCAGCTGGAGACAGACCACATGCGTGATGTTTTCATCCACGAAAGCTCCACATTACCAACCGCGTTTAGGAAATCCTCACTTGTTAACGTGCTGGAGTCAGGGTCCCACACGGAGCGGAGCCGTCCCGCACGGGAGGCTGCACACGAGGTAGAGTTGGAAGTCTTCATTCTCAGAACACATGGCAGCACTCAGAGGGACGGGGGTTTGGGGCAAACGTGCAGCGGTTTACATGAGAAATGTGTGGTGAGGACGCGCACCCATGTTTAAAAACGCAGAGAAGGAGGGTTCAGAGCCCGCGTGTGGCCCGACGTCCTGCGGCTTCATCCGCTCACCGACGAGGCCGCACGCTCTCACCTCTCCTTCCTCATCATCTTTGTCTTCCGACAACGATCTCTTGTTTTACTCTGAAAAACTGAAATCGGACCCGTTCCAAGTCTCATCACCAGCTAGACACTGAGCATGTTCTAAAGCAAAGAACACAAGCCAGGGCGTGGGTTTATTCAATTGTCTTGAATTTGGCACAAAGGGAAGCACCGCCTCTACTCACGCAGGAAAGACGGACGGAGAGCCCACGTACAAGCAATTCAGTCATCTCAGCGCCGTCCCTGGTGGTGCGATCTCATTCTCCGGGCGGGCGGGCAGCTGCGGGGAGCACACACGGGGCCAGGCCGGAGCCCGCCTGCGGTCACTGCACACACTCGTCCCCTCACATCAAGCACACTGAAGACCTTCTAGAGAGAGTTCTGCCTGTTTGAGCGCATTGAGCATGGGGCGCGGGGAGCAAACAAAACCAGGTCATGGGCCTTTGGAGTCCTCCCCGGAGACCCACCTGAGCCTCTGCGCCCGCCGACTGGGAAGGATTCACCCCCTCCTGCTTCATTAGGGACTGTCTGGTTCCTACCGCTCGATGTTGTGAGTCAGAGGAGCGGCACTGTCAAAACATGTCCCTCACATTTTAACCAGTCTCACACAGAACTTCCAGGAGAAAGGAAAGGCAGGAGGCATGTCCTCTGATAGAGAATCCTGTAGCGGAAACGCAGATTGCCAGAGAGACCCCTGTATGTGTCATTTAAACAGGACCGAGTGAATCGGAAGGTCTCTTTGACATAAAGGAACCTCAGGAAAGCGATGACACAGGGACAGGTCACCAAGACCAAGGACCTGGCGGCTGCTGGGGACATCGCAATGGCAGGTCAGACGCACCCGGGCAAGAGGTCCACGCCCACCTGTGGCCAGGCATCGTGCAGTGGGAAGGCGTTGTCGGGTGATTCCTGCTGCCACTTAGCCGCCATGCGAACATGTGGATGACACGCGACTGTCCGCACACAAGACAGGAATGTGCGCTGCTCCTGCGAACAGTCCCCTGGCTGGGGGTGTCTGTCCGGTGCCAGAGCAAGGCAGGGGACGTCGGTATTCTGCTTTGGGGGAGTTAAAGGAAATACTTTTCATTCTTGTCCTGGCCCTGTCATTGCCTGAAAGAGAACCTGAATTCAGAGAGTTTCAAAGGCCCCAAAGCATTCACACCAGTACTAGCTGACACGGCTCCTGCTTGTCCAGAAATCACGTGTAAGCCGGACGGTCTGCAGGTTCACAAATACTGCATGAACATGATGACTATATTTTTAAACGATTGTATTATCATTTCAAAACCGTAACATCAAGCGTCTACGTACCTGCCTTAGGAGAATCCGGTGGAAAGAGCCAGCGTGGGTTTCAGGAAGTCGCGATCATGGGGCTGTCTGCAGGACCCACTAAGCACACGTGGGTCCTCAGCCCTGTGTCTAGCGGCTGAGCACCCATGCGTGCTCACCACTCCGTCATGCAAGGGTGAGTGCTCCGCACGCTGAGCGGAGTGAGCAGGGTGCAGGGCTGAGGGCGCACGAGACGCTGCTGTCCGTCCCCACAGACGCTCCCCTGCAAAGCCAGGGGCCGGAAGGGGGTGTGTCTGATGTGAGGAGGTCGGGGCACCTGCTTCTGTCACTAGAAGTTAAGTGCACAGACCGTACTGTGCATAAAAGAACGGTTCGTGTCGAGAAGACTTTCCTGCGTTTATATCGTGCGCCCGTGTGTGTGTGTACACGCGTGTGGGTGTGTGCGTGTGTGTCTATTTGTGTGCGTTCTGAGCACAGGCAGTCAGGAAAAGACCATAAAACACATTGTTCTCCTCAAAGATTTTCTAGGAGAGACGTCTCTGGGCTGCCGTATATGAAACTACGGGTCATAATTTGTATTAAAAGTTAGTGTACCTAAAAACATTACATGAGAATTCCAAACTAATGATTCCTGACTTTGATCTGCAGAAAAACACACTCGCTCTCATTTTGTTTTTCAACCTTGATTTTTCAGGGTACTTTTAAAACCTTTCTAGCTCCTTGTACACATTTCCAAATTATTCTGTTCCTTCTATGTTTGTTTTGGTAAATTCTTAGTAGGGAAAATAATGACGTTCGCTATGGTTGCATTGTATAGGCTGCCCGTGGATTTCCTAGGAAATGGCGTGCTCTTATTCCAAACCCCACTTGCCGAGCACGCCGAGTGTCTCCTTCATTGTGAGGTAACGCGCAGTACAGTATCTTTTAGAGGATTTATGGTAACGCTGCGGAATGTAGCTGGTGGGGAGCAGCGCCGAGCCCTGGGGCTCTCTTCATTTGCCTGACACACTTCACTGCTGCCCATTAACACTTCTCTGTTATTGCCACAGACTCGACTTAATGAGCTTCTCTGAATTTGGAGGTTTGCACCAGAAACAATAGCTTTACAACGGGAGACACCTAGCTCTCCTCCACTTTCTGATATTCTGTCCCTCTATTTTTGTAAACAAATAAATTATCTCCTTGACAGTGGAGTATGAAATGACCTGGGCATTTTCTTTTCCAGTTAGAACAGTCAGTAATTCCTAGTCCAGAGACAAGAGTGCAGAAAACCCGGATAGAGAGTTAATAAATTCCAAATTTGCATTAATGAAGATAATGTCTTTTGCTGTTCTTCCCCTAAAATAAAATGGAGTTGACATCTAGAAAAACCCTTGCCATCAACAGACTGCGTTCTGTTATGAGTGAAATCACATTATTTCCAAGAAATAGTTACACATCTCAAATATTTCTCACTTATTAAATTGTTTCTTAATTGCATCCCAGTGTTAAAGAGGCAGCAATCCCACAACTGACTGGTAATCGGCCAGTGCGAATGTTCTGTGCACCGAGGTTCCCTTCACACGCACCCGTGCGTCCAAACCGGTTACAGATCGTGCATTTCAAAGTAACTGAACTGCATGTTTAAAAGCGTTTCCTACTTGTCCGCCGCGGCCTTTCCTGCCGAGGCTCTGAGTGAAACGTGAGTGTGAGAACACGCGTCCTCATGCGCTGCTCCGCACTACCGTGGAGCTCCCTGTCGTAGGGCCGGCCCTGCCCCTCCAGTGAGTGATGTCGCCCTGTTGTTTTGTCTTCTAGAAAATGAACCCAAGGGAGACTTGGTGAAGTCACGTCGAGGGGCATCTCCAACCCTGACCTCCTGAGGAAGCAGATCGGATCCAAGGAGCACCCCGGGCGACCGGCTGCAGGTACTGGCGGCGGCAGCTCTAGGGGGCGTGGACGGGCGTCCTGTCCCCTGGGTCCTCCTCATTTGCTGCTCCAAATGGCCACTCTTCCCAGCTTCCTGGTGCTTCCCGGCTTCTGGGGGAGAGTTAGAAGTTCTGTCGCACACCACCTCCCGCCAGACAGTCCATGAGGACAAGAGCCGCTGGCAGTTATGTCAGATGAAGGCTTTGTTACTCTCCCAGTGACGCTGCATCGCTGGGGTGAGCTGTGTGTCCCTCTGGGCGCTGTGAGGCGTCCTGGGGGTTGCGAACGGGGACACAGTGGCACTGGGACCCTCAAATGGAAGGGCTTCATTTCAAGTCATTGCTAAAAACCCCACACTTGCTGCAGAAGGAAGGGCTTTGTGAAGTTCATCCGTTGTGGTTTGGAGAGTAGGGGTGGGGTTGGGCTGGTTGCTGCCTGGGCAGCACGTGTGTATTAGAGACGCTCATGAGCTGGAGGTTGACATGATTGCAATGTGAGCAAAATCTCACCCCTGCAAAGTCTTTACTTCTGAATGCGTACACGGAACTGATGTCAAAAGCTCTGGTATTATCTTCTCAATACCCGCATTCAGGAGTCCATTTTGCACATGTTCCTTTGCTGGAGAAACTAAGAAGACTCTGGCAGGATGGTCATTTCTTAGGAGGCTCTATGAGGGAAACTCCGGCATGCTGTTCAAGGTTCACTGTGCGATAGTAATTCGCCCGTCTGCCGGCTCCCCATTTGCCTGTCTGATGACAGAACTACTCACTGCGCTGTGGAAATCAGGGCAGGCGTTGGTTTCCATATGCCGCAGCCCTGTGGGTGCTGCTGTCTCTACGGGTTTCATGAACTAGCGTGGCAGGTCACCGTTGCTCTGATTGTTCTCTAAGCTCTACCCCGTTCCCTTTCCCTGAAGAGCCCGTCGCACCCATTGGTCTGGTTTGGGAAAGGCATTATGGTTAATCACCATTTCCCTGGAGTTTTTAAAAACCTATTCAGCCGAGCTCTGTTAAAGTCCTACTTGACTCTGAAGTCGGTTAGCGTTTCCGGCAGACACAGGCTGTGTGGTTCTGTCAAATCCCGTCGCGTTTTGGTCATATGTTAAAGAATGTTTGATGGAATATTTCACCTGGGTCTAATTTTCAAATGTGGATTCGTTGAATTGGCCTTTCTGGCTTGGAGTTAAATATCTACATCGAAATGATGGTCACCAGTGCAGGGTCCTATGACGCATTTAAATGCGGATCTCGCCATGAATTCGCAAACGAAACAAAAAGGAATAAGCCAGTTTTCAAAGAGAAATCCATGTCTACACCCAACAGACTGGGCCTCGAGTGGGCTCCTCGGTTGAGGGATAGCAGTGACAGTGGCCGGGCAGGTGGCGGGACTCGGTCAGGGAAGGTAAGGAGAGTCTGCCTGTCCTCTTCTCGCGTCTGTCGCCATCACCAAGCAGGCCCTGGAGCTGCGTTGTCTCTGGGTGGGAGGGGCCCGAGGCAGCCCCCTGACCGCCCCGGGCCGTCCGGTGGCAGTAATGGCAGCAGGGGCACAACTGGCACGTGCGGGACTGACGCCGGTCTCTCCCCAGCAGAGCGTTGGTGACCCCACGCCTGACGTCCGCGCGGGAAAGCTCTGCGAAGCCCAAGGAACACGTGCATGTGCCCTCTGTGATTTCCGGAGAGTTCTTCTCCGCGCTCTGGCCCTTTACAGAGTAGTGTTTGGTCCTGAGGGGATAATCAGCCCGTCCTCACTATGGGTATGTCACAAGCACAGGCCCCTGGGTGACGAAATAAGGCGGCGGGTTGAGACAAGCAGGGAAGCCTTCCAGGGTGAAAATACTCGTGTGTGAGCGCAACGGTCTATGAGCGAAGTCCGTGCCGTCACACGACCACCAGAAAACAGAAGTCCGTAAGCCATCATTTGCATCGATCGAGGTCACAGACTCTTTCCGTAAACGTCCAGACGGTAAGCACCACTGGCTCTGTGGGCCCAGCGGCAAGGACAACCCTGCCGTCGTGATAGGAGAACAGCCACAGACCATATGGAACAAACGGGCCAGGCCGTGTTCCAATAAAACTTTATTTACAAAGTCAGCAGCAGGTGGGCTTGGCCCTCAGCCGGTAGTTTCCAACCCATAGTAAATACCTAAATTAAGACGTCCTCGATAACCACAGTCATTTTTGGAATATAACTCTTATTCTCTTCTCAAAATTTATGACTTGCGAACTCACACAATAGTGTCTAAAATTATTGTCCGCTGGCACGTTGCTGCACAGACAGACACGCTGCTAAGTGCGAGCGGATTGTCTGGATGGGGCTGAAAGAAGCTGCGAGATTCTCTCTCCGCAGAAGTCAGGGCAGAGCACAGGAAGGCTGTGAGAGTGGAAGCAGAAAACAGGCCCCGAGCATCTTCGGGTCCACGCCCATCTGCCCGCCAAAAATATCTTTAAATTATCTTGAAAACTGTATGGATGTAAGATCTAATGTAAACCAACACACGCAGGTACTGCCCACCTGGGCATACCCGGGGGGCAGGAGTCAGACCCTGATGCCGAAAGAGCGCTAATGCCCGGGGCGCTCAGAGGTGCTGGTGTGTACGCCTCCGTGCAGGTCCTGGGCTTAGGACAGAGCAACACCCACAACCTCACAACCTCGTAACACATGAGCCGTTCGGTCTGCCTTCCCACGCGCCCTGTAACTCCAGAAAGACTCACAGCGAGCCAGGGGGCTGGAATGCTGACCACAAGACAGGATTTTCTAAAATCGCCGTAAATTTTACATCAGAAGCCCCATGAAGGGATTAATCTTGAAGAAGACTTTAATGATGCCATAGACTATTTTTAAAGGGCTATCTTCTGTGTGTCTCCAACTTATCTAGTTTGGGTGTGAATTAGTAGTATAAATCATTTAGTTAAAATGCAGAATGTTAACCGATACTTTCCACTGAAACAATTTGCTACAATGCATGTATCTTTAAAGCAGCACTTCGACAGTTAATAAATTATTTCAGAAGAGATCAGGAGAGAATGCAGGGTAGAAATTGGTAGAAACACTAGTCACAGACATGGGGCAGTCAGTTGCCCCCAGTAGTTAAGAAAGGAGGGCTCTGTTAGTTTCACATGCAGTCAGCGTTGGGCAGAAATTTGGGTAAAAAGTTGGAAGCAACCAGACCAGGGAGCAAATCCCGATCCTGCCGCACTATCTCTGTAACTTTGGAAACGGTGCTTAACTCCTGAAATCTGAGCCTCAGTTTCCCTGTAAGTAAAAGGGGCATAATATAGAGTTTCTTCTTAATAGGACCATTATAAAGATCAACTGATGTACAAAGTCTATAAAGCAGTGAATTTAGTCATTGAAATGGAACATATTTTTTAGTATGTCAGGCACCTGTGCTGTTTTTGAAATGGACAGTGGGCTACCTTTAAATTGCAGACAGAGGTCCCTGATTCCCTTTCAGACTGGGACTCCCTGAGGAACAGCATTACCGAGAACATCTCCTGGTTCTGGGGTCTGGGGGTCAGCATTAGAAAGGGAAAGGGTCGAGGTGGATCCAGGCTTTCTGAGCTCTGGGAACAAGCTCTCGGGAAAGCGAGAGCTGCCGGCAGACAGCCAAGCCATGAGCGATCCAGAAACATCACTTCTGGATTTGACGTAAAACACAGTCAGGACGTCCCTCTCCATCTTGGCTCATGCATCCGAAGGTTTGGTGCCAGCCTGGCATTTGGAGCGTGGGTGTTCTGACACGGAGACATGTCCTGTCCACCCCCCAGCTCTTGGCATCCTGCTGGCCGTGTGCCTCGGGCTGCTAGCGTTGGTTTCACCAGGGAATAAGTGGATTATTGCGCCGTGTGAAGACGTGTTATCGTGTGTTTGTAACACAGAGAAGCTGAGAGAGAACAGCCACGAGTGCATGTTCTGAGATGTGAGAAGTAGGAGCCGCACTCTCTGTGCTGTGTCCCAAGGTCATGCAGTGAAGGTGTGAAATGTGTGCATATGTACACACACGCATGCACACGTACACACATGGATTGTGTGTGCACACGAACAACACATATATGCACACATACACGCCCCCCCACACATATAGACATGCACACATGCACATACATTTACGTGCATAGACATACGCATGTACATACACATGTATACAGACACATGCATGTATGTGATGTATGGGTATATACATGCACACACACGTTCACACACATGCATGTTCACGTACATATATACATCTACATACATATATACACATGCGCATGCACACCTGTTTTTGTTGGGTTTTTTGTTTTTTTACTGGGGGTCAAGGGTGGCAGGAAACTACTTCTCGCCGTATGTCGGTATTTTCCACTTACTTCCCTGGTGTGTGCGTTTAGTCCTACCTTAAATGAAGTACGGTGCGTCCACTCAAGGCATCACCTTTGGCCTTTTCCACCAAACACACCACTCATGGAGACGCTTACGAGGAGTCAGACCTCACTTTTCTTTGCTTGGCCCCACAGCATCTTGCAAAATGCCCACTCGTGAATCTGAACATGGCCATTTGTTTTCTTGGGCAGTTCTGGTTCTGTGTTTCTCATAGATAAAGGCAGAGGGAATACAGTTAACGGATATTTAAAGGTAACAGATGCCTAACTTTTAATGTGATGAATTGTTTAATGTGATGACCTGTTCAATGACTGTCATAGTCCAGTCACCAGCCAGTCACATAAATGTGTGATTTTGTGCATTTATTCAACTCATTTTTGAGTTAACTACATGCCCAACATTACAGATATGAAAAATGGAATTACAGAACTCTGACACCAAGTTGTTTATGCTTAACCGTCTAATGGGCAGGGGTGCACATCTACCAAAACGAAACAAACAAAACAAAACCATGAGAAGAGCTAGAAAAGTGGGATGTATAACGCAGGTGATTCAGCCTCCAAAGTGGGCAAGTGTAATATCCTGGAGATAGTATTCCTGGGGAAGGCAGGTAGGATTCTACAGAATTAATCGGGGCCATACTCCAAGGGTGCCTACCCAGTTTTCCAGTCATGTGGGTATTTTAGACTTAACACCAGCGTCTGGAGACCCAGAGTCTGGGAGGGGAAGCAGGAAAGTGCGTGGGCCCTGAGTTCGGGGTAAGTGCTGTGGACAGTGGGCCCTGAGTTCAGGGTAAGTGCTGTGGACAGTGGGCCCTGAGTTCGGGGTAAGTGCTGTGGACAGTGGGCCCTGAGTTCAGGGTAAGTGCTGTGGACAGTGGGCCCTGAGTTCGGGGTAAGTGCTGTGGACAGTGGGCCCTGAGTTCGGGGTAAGTGCTGTGGACAGTGGGCCCTGAGTTCGGGGTAAGTGCTGTGGACAGTGGGCCCTGAGTTCGGGGTAAGTGCTGTGGACAGTGCGCCCTGAGTTCGGGGTAAGTGCTGTGGACAGTGGGCCCTGAGTTCGGGGTAAGTGCTGTGGACAGTGGGGACTATGGGTAAGTTTAAGGGAGGGAGGCAGGAGCTGACCTTCCCCTGATGGAGACCTGGGAAGGTGGATTCAGGAGCCAGAACAGAAGGTCTGTTGTGAGTCTCAGCCAGGGCCGGGCTGGTTGGGACGAAGGTGCAGAGGTGTGTGTGCAAGGGAAGGAGAAATGCGGGTGCGGCGTGCCACCACGGGGGGGGGGGGGGGCGTGACTCAGAGCACCCAACAGCTTGGCCCTGACGGCAGGGAGAGGCCCTCTGCTCTGACTCCTAGAACCGCAGTGTTTTCACCTATAAAACAGCTTCGCGGGGTTGTTGATGACACGGGAACAGCACCCGCGGCATGCAGAGCCCCGCGCTGGCACACAGCTCAGGTTCTTTACGTAGTGGTTACTGTTGTTATTATTCCTAAAGAACCAAGACATCCTTGCTTCGTCATAAAGATTAGGGCAGGAGTGATCTGGTCTACATCCGTGCTGCGCTTTCTGCTACTCAAATCAAAGGGCCTCACTCCGCGCGCAGCCGGCAGGACGGAGGAAGCGCTCACGAGCCGATGTAGAAAAGTTTCGAGGAAACTTTGTAGAAAAGTTTCGAGGATACTTTGTAGAAAAGTTTCGAGGATACTTTGTAGAAAAGTTTCGAGGATACTTTGTAGAAAAGTTTCGAGGATACTTTGTAGAAAAGTTTCGAGGAAACTTTGTAGAAAAGTTTCGAGGAAACTTTGTTACAGGAAAAAGCAAGATGCGGAAGAGAAGCAGAAATATGAACACACGTACAGATATTTGCTTGTATTTGCATAAAAATTCTAAAAGGGCAGACAAGAAGCTAATAGAAATGTTTACGTGAGTAGTTACTACACAGAAACCGGCAGGTCTGGGGGCCTCTCTTTTATTTTCTTGCCCATTCTCTGTGCATTAATATTTAACCATCCACATGGGAGGAAGGAGAGACGGGCAGGGGAGTGGTGGGGGGAGGGACGAGCGGGGATCCACAGCAGGAACAGGAGGGAGCGAGACACGCGGGAGGGAGCAGAGACTGTCCTCTGCGGCCCTGGTCCCAGCACAGGCACGGCCCCCCGCACCGGTCCCCGTCCGCCCCTGAAACCCTCCCAGGGCACTTCCGTCTTACACAGCAACGGAGAATCGACATCATTGCTTATTCACTTACTCAGTAAGAGTTATAATGTAAAGTCTAAAGTTTTAAAAAGAGGGTGTTTTCTAACACAACCCTCAGGAAAGCAGCCTGGCCGAGAAGGCGGGGAAGGACAGCAGCCGCAGGAGAAAGTCTTCGGGTGGCGGAGGGGGACGGCCGGACAGCCGCGAGACGGTGCGGACGGGGGCATCTGCGGGGAACCTGCTATGGATAACTGGACGACATGGAAATGGGAATATATATTTTATGATTGAAACAATATTAACTTCCTTTTGCATTAAAATTACACTTAGCTTAGGGAGGAGAATGTGGTTTTTCTCCCTAAGGGGTAAATTTTGGGAATTTAGGTAGGAGTGGTCATGATGTCTGCAGCCCACTTTCAAATAGTTCAGAAATCCACGTGCATGTAGGGGTGTGTGTGTCTGTGTGCTTGTGTACGTGTGCATGTGTGTGTATCCATGGGGCGTGTGTGTCTGTGTCCATGTGTACGTGTGCATGTGTGAGTGTGAAAGTGAGCACGTGCGGGTGTGTGTGTGTGGCACTCGGCAGTGCATATACTGTGGTCCATGAAAGCACGGGGGACCCTACTGCACCCAATTTTCTTGAGTATTTATTCCTCAAACATTCATTAAAAATGTCACAAACAGAAGGCCATGTGGCGGGGGTGCTCAGTCCGTTCAGTGTCCGACTCTCATTTCGGCTCAGGTCGTGATCTCAGGGTCCTGGGATCCGGCCACATGTCGGGCTCCCCGCTTCATGGGGGATCTGCTTTCCTGCTGCTCCTTCCCCTGCTCGTGCACATACTCTCTCTAAAATCAACAAATAAATCTTTAAAAAATAATAAAATGTTACAGTCAAAGAGTAGAACTCACAGTCTCCTCTGAGACTTCAGCGAAGGCAAACGATCTTTGGGGCAGGGTGGTCTGCGCCCTGCCCCCGGTGACCCAGGACAGTCGGCCCACCGTCCCCGGGGGACGCAGCTCTGAGTCAGCTGACCGGCTCCGAAAACCCGTGACTTAGAGCTGGCGAGAAAGTGGCCTCCGCGCGGAGAGCTCTCCAAGCCCAGAGCACGGATGCACCGGAGCCGCCAACGAACTTGGAACACATGGTCCGTCCCGCTCCATGACGGTGCATTCGCTTGATTGTTTGGAATAAACCTCACTGTGACAGGATGCTCGGTGTGGTCCGTGGCGGACAAGGGAATGCTGTTGTGAGGGCCCAGGGGCAGGGAGTCCCTCCTTTCAAGCGACGGTGTGTGTGCTTTTCTGAAAAGTCCAGCTGTCGTCTGGCGACGGCTTATCTCTCTTCTCGCATACTCTGAAACCCTAAGCGAGATGTCAGCATCTTGGGAACACCGTGCTGCTTCAATTCGCTCTCGCACAGAAACAGAAGGGACTGTGGGTCGGTCAGTGCTTCCGGAGGGCACTGCTCTCAAGACCCCCGGGTCGCCAGGACAGGACAGTATGTAGAGCAGAACACACGCGTCATCAGCCCCTGGCTCGGGGTCAGGCACGGGGGACCTGGGAGCCACGCAGGCTGACAGGGAGCCGCACGAGGACGCCGTGACGCCCGCTTTGTTCCACACGGTGCAAACCTCCTTCACCCAGACAGCGCAGGACGTAGCACTGAAGGCACGAGGAAGTCAGAGCCTCAAGAGCTTCTTCCAAAGACCTAGAAAAGCCAGCCTGCCGGAAGGACGGAGGGAGGAAGGCGGAAGGAGGAATGGAAATAAAGTGCGGACCGCACTCTGCGAAGAAACAGATGAGCCAGCACAGCCTGCTTCGCTCAAATGCTCAAACACATCGCTGCATCATTATAGTAAAGCAAAATAACTCCCTAACTAGCCAAACTCTCACCAAGAAGGGCTAAATCCTGTTCACTATTCTCCATTCAGGATCCACAAGTCAATAATATTTACATAAAATATATGTGCATGTCTTTAAATTAGAGACGTCACCGTGTTTCCGTAGGCGTGGCCTTGAGGTCATGCTCCTTGCTTGAACAGTGTCCCATGTGTGGGGTTCCAGGACAGAGAATCGTCCACGCCTCCCCATGAGCAAGAGAAGCAGTAAGTTTGCTTTTCCCTTGTGCACACTGTAAAATGTATTCCTGCCTCCATGTCTGCTTCAGTACGTACCTCCGTGATCCCTTGACAGGCTGAGCCCAGGGATGCCAGCACGAGATGTCAGAGTCATTTTGTTTGTTTGTGTTGTTTTATTTTTTGCTTTTCACCATTGAAAGCAGAGGATATAAACTATTTTGGTTATAAATCCTCCTTCAAGCGCTTTGTCAGCAACTCGCAGCTAATGATTTGCTCTCACAGAAAATGAAAGTACCTGTATCTGGGGCAGGTGGGGTAAGAGGTGGCCCTCCCAGCGCATGGGAGGACAGAAGCAAGGTCCCTACACCCCCAGACTCGGACAAGTGGCAGAGCAGAGACCCCCCCCCCCCAAGCGCCGGTCAGAGTGGTGATCTGCAGAGCCACTGGAGTGCGCTGGGCTGCCCCAGTGTTTGTCAGATTCAGCACCACCGACGTCGTCAGGACACACCAGGGGTTGAACAGGTGAACTCAGAAATCCAGCCAGAGACCACACCACAAGCTCACTGCTTACTCATCTCCTGCATGAAGCCGACCGGGCAGCCCCTCCACCTGTGACTATGACATCGGAAATGTGTGGCCTTCCCGAAAGCAGTGGCCTGTGCAGGGCTTGTGCAGTAGGTTTGGGGCCAGGCTGACCCGTTCCCAATCCTACCTGGAGAGAAGCTGGGGAGTCCAGACCCCTGACCCCAGCTGGCAGGCCGAGCCTGTGTGTGCTGCCCTCCCTGGGCAGGTCAGCGAGGCCACCACCATTGGGACCGTCCAGCAACACAGGCCACACGTTGCCCACCAGGAAGGGACAAGGAGCTGCTGACCCAAGTCTCTGGGTCCAGCTGTCGCTTCTCCCTCAGACACCTGTAGACAGATTCTCCCCCAAAGGCCAGTCTGGGAACACGGAAATGGTGAGTGTGAGTCCGTCCCCGCGTGTGCCTACTTCTGAAACCACACCCAGCCCCGAACCACGTTCTCAGGAGTGGCCCCAGGACCATCCTCAGGAGCGCCACGTTGGCTGTTTTCCCACAGATACGTGACCTCCGCTGAAGACCTTCATGTCAGGGTTTCTAGGAACAGGGCCTGGATATAAAATGTCTAAGAGCCCGCAGAGTCTGATGTACGCTGAGGAAGGGCTGCGGCCCTAGAGCAGAGCCGCATCTCTGAGCCGGCGCGTCCCTGCCTGCCAGGCTCCCTGGAGGCTGGCTCTCCCCTCGGTGGCGCTTCGTTCCCAGGGCCCAGGGAGACTCTGCACGCACACTTGCCTCTAATTCCGTCACCTGTGACCTGGCGAATACAAGTACTCACCCTTCTCTTTTCTCGAAGATTGGGTTTGTTTGCGTTTTGTGTTCCTGGTGGTGGAAGGTTTAACGCACGCACAGTGCTTGTGAGCCTTGATTGTGCGTCCTGGAGCTCTGAGGACGGCGGCCTGTTCCCTGGACCCCCCGCCCCGCTTGCCTCCCCACAAGTGAGCACTCTGAACCAAAGTCACGTCCGTGCATGACTGCATCCAGAAGCACTTCCGTCGGGATTTCTAGAGTATAAAGCCTCTTTTTGTAAAAGCAAAACCCCATCTGAACCTCGTCATCAAATATCTGGTGAGGATCTAAGTTCCCAGATTGTCTCACAAATTTATAGTTCGTGTGAGTCAGAATCCAAATCAAGCCCACGGCGCATCTTGTTGAGATGCGACCCTGCGGCCTTGCCTCCGGAGCCTACCATCATGAAACTGGGCCTCTCTTCTCGTGGGGGGAACCCGTGGTCTAGTCTCTGCTGGCTACATCCTTGCGGTGTTGGTTAATCTGTCCATCTGTCCCTCCGGCCCTGTGTCTCCTACAAGCTGCTGGCCAGACTAGGGCTCCGTCAGGCCAGTCCCCTCTGAGCAATGCTACGCTGGTCCGTGGGTACCTGAGCTGGGCAGGTTACTTGCCTGACCCTCTATCAGAGAGTAACCCGCCAACCTTTTCGCCTGATGGTTGAAAACGGTGCCTGTCGGTGTGTGTCGCCTCCGTCCATCATTGCGTCAGGCGGACGGGAGTAATCTACGGCGTCGTCCTCACTTACGAGGAAGAGCGCTTCCATAAAGAAAACGCTCCTTCTTCAAGTATTGGCTCCTTGTACACAAAACAGACTAAATTCTTCCATCACTTTACCCCTTTCCCATGATGATACTCTTCTCTTTCAATGAGGATTATAAATTCTAAGAAGTGAAAAGACATTTATTGGAGCAAAAATCTGGTATCTCATGAGGTTTGGCTTCTGTTTGCACAGCTTACAGAGTCTTTTTTATGCACATACTCACAGAGTTGATGGAAAAATAAGGAGGGGCGTTTTCTGGAGGAGAGGGCTGTGGGGGCGGTGCTGTGGCCACAGGCACGACCTCACGTACACCTGCCAACGGCCTCGTGCGGTTGAGACGAGGGGCGTCTCTTCCGCCACCGAGGAGCCCCGGGCTGGCTCCCCCGCGCCCGTCCGGCTGGAGGTGCAGCCCTGCTCCAGCGCCGGTGGCCCCGCGTCGCAGACCTTTAGCCGCACTCACTCCCTGCTTCTCCCTGCTTCCCGCTTGCTCCCAAGAGACGGACGAGAGAACACCAGCGGCGCAGAGAAGAGCGGCCCGACAGAAACGCTAGCCGTCCCTGATGTCGTGGAGGCACGGAGGCAGGCCAGGTAGAGCTTCAGGGTTTCTAAAGGTCATCCGGACGGATCTGAAGACTGTGGGGCTTCAGCGTCTAGAAGTAGCTCCTGGCTCTCCCGTGCTTGCAGGAGAAGGGCTTGAGTCCACAGCAACGTGCAGGGGAGCAAATGCCCACCGGTGAGAGCGTCCTGCACTGGCGTTAGCTCCGAGTGGCCCCGGCATCTCGGCAAGGGTGTGCAGATAAACAGGGGCCGGCCCCAGGCACCTGGCCTTCAGCGTTCCCTGCAAAAGGAAGCCAGGCTTGGATGCCTGCTGTACGGGGCCCGAGGGGACTGTCCTCAGCGGCACATCTTTCCCCTCCGTCTAATGCACACCTGAGCAGCTCATGAGAACCCTCTCTCGCTGCATCGGTGCAGGCCGCTGAGTGTAGGCGCCGGCGAGGGGAGGAGCCTGAAGGAACCGTCGCCCTGGGATGCGGAGGCCGTTCAGAGGAGCCGTTCGCACAGCATGGTACGCAGACCACCTGTCTGTTCTGTTCAGGCCATTGCCATGGACAGACAGGCCCGTGATCACCACGCATACCATTATCTGCTTCCATGAGCCCTTTGAGGGGCGGACATCCGAACTTGCCTGGCTTTGGGGCAGTAGCTCTCCGCGGCACCCGAGCGGGCCCTGTTGGTTTGAGACGGGAGCAGGTGAACTCCTCCTTCCCGTCTCTCGGGTTTCCGCTCGATTCCTCTCAGCACGAAGGCTGCTTTGGTTGGCTGAGCCCGGTCCCAGGACAGTGGTAACGATGGAACGCCCTCTAGGTCAGGGTGCCAGTGGCTGGGTCCTTCAGCACCAATGCCCTCTGCCCCAGGTGCTTCCGTGGGACGGAGGCCATGGCTCCTCCTGCTCTGTCACCTGTCAGTGAGAGACACAGGCGACGTGAATCACCACCACTCTCTGCCCAACCCTCCATGGTCACGGCAGGCCTCTACATGTGGTTTCAAGCACGTGTGTGCACAGTGTGTGCTGTGTATCCATGCGTGCCTGTGTGTGGATGTGTGTACCTGTGCACACCTGTGTGTACGTCCGTGGGCACTGTATATCCATGGGTACCTTTGTGTATACCTGTGTGCGTGCAGTGTGCTGTGTATCCGTGAGTACCTGTGTGTGGATGTGCGTGTGCGTGTGCACCCGTGTGCGCGCGTCCGGTGCGCCTGTGTGCGTGCATCTCGTGTGTGGCAGGGGACGAGCGGGAAGGGGGGCCAGGCCTGAGTGCACTGCAGCTGCGCGGTGCATCCATCCAGCTGGCGTCCGACGGTGTCCGAGCCTAGCGGAAGGCTCCTGCTCTCAGATGTGCGGGTGCGGGGAAGGGGACCGCAGAGCGACGTTTGATGTGCAGACGGGGCCCGCGGTGTGCACGTTTGATGGCCCCGGCGGGTTTCATGAGGAGCAGCCCAGGGATGACAAGCTGGAACGCGCGGGTTGCTGCTGAGGCCCGCGTGCCAAGCGTGCTGTTTCACACCTCCTCATGAATCTGCCAAACCTTCTCTTACAGACTTTTTTTCCCAAGAAACAACACAGGGAATAAGAAACTTTTTTTCTTCTTTTTTCATCTGATTGGCAAGAGGCACAGCGTCTTTAAGATCCGTCTCAGTGGCAACACTCCAAACCCCCCAGCTGTGGGCGCGGTGTGAGCCGGGGATGTTGCTCCGGCGCTGGCTCGTGGGACAGATGTGACCCGGAGATGTGGACCCCGGGGGCAAGAGCTCCGCGAATGCAGCCAGCCAAGCTTCCATGCCCCGGACCATGCGTGGCGTCTCCACGAGGAGATCACCGGAGAGAACAGAGGGTCGAGGCCAGGCCCCCAGAAGCAGAGTGAGGACCCGGTGCTGAGCCCCGTGCAGAGTCCCACGTGAGCCTGGCCTGCAGTCTGCGGTGTTGAGCCTCTGGGAGTCCACACTGTGGCCGTATTGAAAGAAAGAAAGCCCAGTGGGCTTTGAAGGGGGCACCTCCTCGACTCTGCTGGCTACAGAGTCCCAGAGACCAGCCAGGGCGACGACAGTGTCAGCAGGAAAAACAGTTCTGGAGCCGCTGCCGTGCTCTCTTCAGTTAAGTGAAGGCAAAGCAAAGCGTCTACATCCAGTAAGAAAACCAGAGAAAGTCCCAAGAAGGGGACGGCGGCACTTTCGCTCTTGTCTTTTCTCATTAGAGCAACACGCGCTCGCCTGAACTTCTCATGGACCCCTGACCTTGTCAATAAGCAAAGTTATTAAGAAAGAGTGCTCAGTCGAAACAGTCGTCGGCAAACCGGCACCGAGTGCAGTCCACTTCCCTCGAAGCGACAGGAGCGCCACGGAGTAAGGCGCCGACGTTATTAAATGGCCGCTTGGCGGAAGTCCAGTCCACGGGCAGACTCACTCCGCTTAATTACTTGGTAAAATTATGAGCCACCTGACATGTTCCTGTGGAAGTAACGAAGCCAAGTTATGAATAATAATAATGTGTTCTATCTAGACACGCCACTTTTCCTTTTCCCAGTGCTTTCGCTGACGCTCTGTAATTGCAGTATATGGTCTTAAAAACCGAGATGCAACCTAAAAACCAAACCAATGATTATTCTCACACCTTGACAGTGCACTGGCCCGCATTAGTATTTATTTCATAAAACTGTCTCTGAGTTCCCCACATCTGAGTGCAGGAGAGGCTGCGGCGATGGAGCCGAGCTCGTCCCGGGCTCACATCCAGCGAGACCCACGTTCTGTCCCAAGGATGGCACCATCCAGGGCCACTGTGCCTGCTTGGGACTGAGGGAAAGACAAAAGGCAAAAAAGAAAAAGCTATTTTGTTTTGTCTAGAGACCTACATCCAGCTAGAACCCACTTGTTTTTCCTCTTCTCGGGAGATGGTTCTGCCGCCCCGTGTCTCTACGGGTTCCCCAGGTGAGGGAGGACCTCCAGGGGGGTGACCCCATGTGACGTCAGGCCCCACCCCCCGGGAGTGCTGCTGGGGGGGTACCTCCTGTGACATCAGCCCTCCTCCGGCCGTGCCTGCTGGGAGCTCCTTGTGTGACGTCAGCCCCCCAGCACCTCAGAGCCGCCCCAGTGGTCACAGGCCATGGCTGGGTACCGCGCACCGCCGCACCCCACTCCCGGCCGTGGCTGGCTGAAGGACAGACATGAAAAGGAGCAACGCAGCGTTATGCCCCTTTGGAAAGGCTGGGGACGCTGGAATGGCTCCAAGGAATCGAGGGCAATAAGCGTCTACTTGATATTTAATTTTCAGGGCGGACCTGTTTTCCAGACTTGCTCATGAGTGTTGAATAGGCTGTTTCGCTGAAAATATTTTACATAAAAACAGGTACTTCTCAGTTTGTTTGCATGGGCTTAGGTAAACTGAGGGTAGACCAGTCTTTTTCGGCCGACTTTCCAGAGCCGGACACCTTCTCCCCCGCCCCCGCCCGCAGCAGGTGTCACAGACACGGCAGGAGACGGCATTTTCAGGGAACGGGCGTTCTGCCCGTGAAGCGCCGCTTTCTGCTCTCTGGTTCTTTGAGGCTCTGGCTGTGGCGCGTCAACGCCGGGACCGATGACGTGTTTCTGCCCCGACGGCTGGGTGCCGAGAGCTGCGTTACCC
This sequence comes from Mustela erminea, assembly GCF_009829155.1. Taxonomy (NCBI): domain Eukaryota; kingdom Metazoa; phylum Chordata; class Mammalia; order Carnivora; family Mustelidae; genus Mustela; species Mustela erminea. The sequence goes on from NC_045620.1 coordinate 140,603,456, forward strand.
TTCAGGATAGTCGCAGCCCCCAGGAGCGAGCTCAGGGCTCGCAGACTTCAGTCTCCTGGGAGAGTTCTCCGGCCTGCTGATTCCAAATTATTTGTATTATACTAATAGGTTTTATTATGCAGTTTAGAAATTCACTTTGTATGAAAGAGCAGCACGTTTGAGGCAATACAAACATTTCGGAATGTACTTATTTATCTGTCTTTTCTGCACCAGACACCAGATACCCCCAATGTGAGTTGCTGGATATTCTCATTTGATCACTTTTAAGGGTCTGGAATTAGTATTTCTCTCCCTTTTATGAGCAAGAAAAGCCAGGCTTGGTGGGGCGGCGGGTGGCGCACAGATAGAAAGTAAGGAAACAGGTTTTGAAATGCCAGATGCCTGAAACCAGCACTCATTGGTGGGAGTGACACATCACGTAGACAGAAAATAAGACGGTAAAAAGCTGTTCTCAGAGCTGAAAGAGTGAGCAGCGCGGACCACCGAGGAGCCACTCCATGGCTGGTCACGGCCTCACACCAAAGAGCAGCAGAACGAGCTGTTGTGTCCAGCGGCCTCTGTCGGGGGACGCAAGGTTAGAAAGCGAAGGCAGTGCGTTGCAGCGGAGAATCAAGGCTTCAGAGTCAGACAGACTGGGTCAAACCCTGACGTCAAACGGAGGCCGTCTGGTTGGGTGAGTGTGACTTCCTAATAACGTAGGGGCGCGTCCCGCATTCCTGCCCTTGCCTGCGACACCATAAACCGTCAGAGTGAGGTGGGGATTCATGGAGAGAAAAGTGTTCCTGTCTTTCACCGCCTGTCTTAAAAAGTAGGATTTCAGAAGGACATTTGGGTCATGACCAGAGTTTCTGAGGATCACAGAATGGGACACCTGGGGGACTCGGCCTGTTGAGCCTCTGCCTTCGGCTCAGGTCATGATCTCAGGGTCCTGGGATCGAGCCCCGCATCGGGCTCCCTGCTCCGTGGGGAGTCTGCCCTTCCCCTGCTTGTGCTCTCTCTCCCTCTTTCTGACAAATAAATAAATAAAATCTTCAAAAGCAGAAAAAATGTTCTGAAGGTCACAGACTTGAATCATGTGGCCAAAAGTCCTGTTCACATTACGCACGTCCTGCTGACGTCCGGCAGTGACGTGAAGCGCCAGCAGGCAACGGGGCGTCCTCTGCTGCGTGAGGCAGTCGGTGATCACGACACGGTGTTTTGTTATCTTCCAATTAAAAAAATCCAACCCGGTACTATCTGGAGATACTTCTCCCAAGGGTTACGAATTTGACTATAATATTTATTTATTCTTTATTCTTTAGCTAATCAATAAATGCCTCATTAATTCCAAGTGCCAACGTGGGTTATTTTTAATTTTCTTAGCTATTCAGTTAATAAATCTTAATCCGAGCACTATTTGGGCAGAGTGGCTCCCCCGGCCGGTGGTGAGCGGGTCTCCAGCCCAGGGCTAAGAAGCCCACGTGTTAGGAAGGGTCCCCTCCGCTCCAGGGTCTAACGCACCGTCCTACCAGCACCCCTTGTTTAGGGACAAGCCCGGCCCTAAAAGGCAGAACATGGTCCTCAAACTGGGGTGTGTATCAGTCTCCGACACCTCCACTGACCCCCTTGGAAAGGTAGAACCTGAACAGAGTGCTCTGGGCCCGTCCCTGCGGTGCCGCAGCCCCCCCGCGGCCCAGAATGCTGGAACACCTGAACGCCGCAGTCTTCTCTCAGTGGGCGCCCCACCCCCGTACCTCTCCCCACCTTGCTCCACCCCCAGGGCGTGTCGGGTGTCGGGTGTCCGGTGTCGGGTGTCGGCCCGGCCCGTCCCTCTGACTTCACCTGGACTCAATGAGCTTAGAGGCTCCATCCCAGTTTCCAAACGACAGACATGTGCGAGTTCATGTTGATGAGCCCCCAAATTGCATCGGACATCACTGATCATGCTTTTCGGGGACCCCCCCTTCCTGACTCCCCTGCACCCTCCCCATCTCCCGCTTTCTCCTTGGGCTTCTTGGGTCCCGGGTGTCTCTGTCTCTGCCGGCTGCAGCCCGCTGTGCACCAGTCCCATTCCCCGCTTCCAGCCTCTGGTCTGCGGCGCCGCCCATGCGCCCAGGACCCTCCCATGTGCGCCCAGCCCCGCTGCCCTCGCTAAGCCCCAGACTCTGCACCTGAGAGTGTCTGGACTTGATCCTGCTCGGACGCCCGGAGCTCGGTGCCCGGTCCCAGTGGCCTTGGCCTTCCGCGGAGCGTCCCCGGTCAGATGAGCCAGAATCACAGTCCTGTCCCCTCCTCGGTCAGTAGCTCGGCACACCCCGCTGGTGTCCCTTCCAAAGGATTTTATCATCTCCAGCCTGGGCCACTCCAAGGCCTCCTGGCCTGCAGGCCTTGGGTCAGGGCCATGTCCCTCCAGTCCTTCCCCAGCCGCTTTCATAAGCGTCCACATAATCCGCAGGACTGATGTCTTTAATCAGGTCTGAGGTTTCTGATGCCCCAGACCCCGCCCTCCTCTCTGACGGACACATCGTATGCAGCTACCCGGGGATGTCGCCTGGACACCTGCCGCTGCCGCTACGCACCCCTGTATCTGCTTTCTGACATTCCCCCCAGATCCTCTGTCCAGCTTGCCCTTCGTGGGTCATCATCACCGCCGCCCCCGCCGCCCCCGGGTCTGCCCCTGGCCCACACCCTGGTCTCAGCCATGACCTCACTTCTTTCGGATCAGACACTGTTTCCTGTCACGTTTGCCGTGCAGCCAGGAGCCGGCATCGAGTACTGACTCAGCACTCGGTACGGAGAGCACAGAGTCCTGCCTGCGAGGGACCCTCCTGCGTGAGCCCATGGGAAAGGTGCCGGTGCCTGCGGGTGTCCGGTGTGCCGCAGTCCGCCCGCCCAGGTGGGGACGTGCTCGTTTAGAGGCAGTACTAGGAGAAGCAAGGCTCACCTCGCTGTACCTTATGGCTCAGCTGAAAAGTCGCTCTTTTTTTTTTTTTTTAAAGAATTCTTTAACCCACTTTTTTTAAAGATTTTATTTATTTATTTGACAGAGAGACCACAAGTAGGCAGAGAGGCAGGCAGAGAGAGAGGAGGAAGCAGGCTTCCCGCTGAGCAGAGAGCCCGATGCGGGGCTCCATCCCAGGACCCTGGGATCATGACCCGAGCCGAAGGCAGAGGCCCAACGCACTGAGCCACCCAGGTGTCCCAAAAGTCTCTTTTTTTTTAAGCCACAAGTGGTTCAGGCATTGAGTTCAATGAGAAACATTAAATTCGGTCAAGTTATCAATTCTTCGTCATTGAAGGACGATTTCTATTAAGCTGTCTCGGACCGAGTACAAAATTTTATTTTTATTTAATTTATCAGTATAAACAAGTGCTTAATATCGTGTTTTCTTACCTCCTAAACTTTTACTATCCTGCCGGACATTAGTCCTTCAGCCGGTCCCTAATCTCAGATGGCTCCTCCCCCTGCTTCCCCCACATCAGAAACCTGGTGACACATTTTATGTCTTCTAACAGTAAGAGTGCAAGTATAAGCCATTAGGATGATGCTGGGAATTCCAGTGTTAGGAGAAACAGACGTTTTAATGTTATTAGGTTAATAGTCAAAACAAATTAATGTCATCGTGACCTATGATGTGATTTGTAAGAAAAATTTCAATTGTATCCAAAGGATGCGAGGCGAGGCTCCGCTGGAAAAGAGGCCGCCGGCGAGCGGCGGGAGGAGGCCTCGGCCTGTGAGCTGCCCCGGCCCGCGGACACTGGTTCCTTCTTCCCAGGCCGCCTAACTCACGGCAGCACACGGGCAGCTAAAACCTGATTGATTTTCCTACTAAGAGTCGCGATGACTGTCTTTGCCTCAGTTTTAATAATGTCGAGACGTTAAGAGGAAACAAACTGTCAGACTGTATGAAGAGTCAGTCCGTCCCCTTCTCGGCCGCGCAGAATAACGAGGTCCCAAGATAACGGCCTTGGAGGAACCTCACAGGGTCCTCCTCCTCAGATCGCGCGGGGAGGCCGTCCTCCTCCAGATAATCCTGCCTCTCCGGGCCCACCCTCGCGTCTCTGCCTGGCCCCCCGCCCCCGGGGTGAAGCCCCTTCCGCTGCGCGCCCAGCACCAGCGAGGCCCAGTGGGCCAAGCGAGCCAGGCGGACGCAGGGAGGGCACGTTCTAGGGAGACGCCAGGCTGTGCGCTCGGTGTGATGGAGACGGCGCTCCCCGGCCGCGGAAGGGCGAGCCAGGCCGGGAACGGGGGCCAGGCAGTAGCCGCCAGGGCGCGAGCTGTGAACTTGGACTCGGGAAGGCGCAGGCGTAGCGTCGGGCACGCGGACGTGATCCGGCTCGCGACCCGGCCTCCTTGCCGACAGCCCGTGGTCCCCTCGTCCGCCGTGTGCTTGGCCCGCTGTCGCCCCTCCACGTGTCGTGGGGCAACGGCACCATCCCTGTGGGGCTGCGAGGGGCAGGCGCCGCCCGCCGAAGAGCCCCAGGGCTCCTGACAGAGCGCGTCACAGAACCCGGCAGGACCGGGTAGAATTTAGTAAAGGGAAGCGGAGTCAGTGGAGCAAGGCGCGCAGCTCAGCGGATCCGCGCGTGGACTCGGCTCCGGGGCGCCTGGACGCTCGGGGGAAGGTGCTGCGGGCCGCGGGTTCTCTCCACGGGCCGCCGCGGGCCTCGCTGAGTCAGGTCAGCCGCGCAGGGCCAGCGCACGGCCCGCTCTGACCACGGCCTCGGCTTCGCACGCCTCGCGGTGGCGCTGAGCGGACGCGCTGCTCTGTCCTCCCGCCCCGGGCGGCCGCCGTCCCCTCACGTCCGTTGTACCTTACCAGCGTCTCTGCGGCTAATTTCGTGTGAGTTTTCATCTGTTCCTAAATCTGCTCCATTCGCGAAAGTAGTTACGAACTGAAGGGGAAAGAAGAGAGAAGGGCGGGCGGACGGCGGAGCAACACCGCGCGCGGGAGGTGCAGAGGGCGACCGTCTGCGGGACGCCGCTCCCCCCGCATCACAGCGGCCGCCTGCCCCATCAGCCCCGGGAAGGAGCCCGAGGCCAATGCCAGGCGCAGGGGACCGCCCGGCCCGGGAGCAGCTGGGCTTCCGGTCCAGCCCTGACCCACAGCAAGGACACAGGGCGCTCTTCTTCGGGCGCTGTGCGTGGCCCACAGAAGCCACAGTGACGTCACCGGGTGCCCCCAGGCAGGGTCCCGCTGGGGAGGTTCACACTGAACATTAACGTGTTACGAGTCTGAGGAAATCATGCAGTGGGGGTCCTGTTTCCTGTGGTTTAGCGCGGCGTTTTCGGTGTGTCCGACTCTGGAGCCCAGGGTCCTGCGGAGTGCAGAAAGGCGGGCGTCGACCCGTCCTCACGCCCGGTCCCCTGAGCCTCCGCTGCCCGCCGTGGATTCATCCGGGAGCGGAGAGAAACACGTCCCGCACTCGAGCCTTTTGCAAAGAACTCGTGGTTAGACCTTCCTGCCTTGTCCTCGGCGTCCCAGCGAGTTCGCTCAGGCGCCGGGTTCGCGGGAGTGGGAGCCCCGGGAGGGCGCGAGCTGTGTGACCCCGCGGCCTCCCAAACTAGAGGTGAGCTCCACACCCCGGTGGCCTCTCGCTAATTGCTTCTAACAGAATTCTCTCTCGGGTGCTTAAAATGACGATTCAGCTGGAGGTTGAAGTGTGCGGTGGGTGTCTGTGTTTCTTTCTTGAGGGGGAGAGTAAAAGGCGATGTGTGTTAAAATTAAAAATCGGAAGGCCCTCTGGTAGCGGGGGACTCGGCACCGGATGGACCCGTGTCTTTAAGGGGCTGTGTGTGCCTGTCTGGTGGCTGGACGCCCCGCCATGCGCCCCGGCTGTCCTTATCTGGGACGCCGGCACCCCTGCCCGCACCTGCCCGGGGCGCTGTTTCAGCCCTGGTCGGAGGAGGGCGGCCTGGCACGCCGCCAAGCCCTGAGCCACGCGCCCCTCGTCCTCCAGGCTATAAAGAACTCGGACTCCTTTGGAGTCAGGTTAAGGCCCCCAGCAGACAGTCCACGGTAGAATCGGTGGCTTCGGCTGCTGGCAAGGGCTTGTCCCTGAGCAGACGGCCACCTGCCGGCTCTCGTGACTCAGCCACCCTCAGACCCACGAGATGAAGCCGGCCTGGGGCACCTGGAGAGGCTCCTCGTGGAGAGCCTGTCCTCCCTGATGCCCTCAGAGCTGCGGGGCGCACCTGCCCAGGGGCCTGCGCCCTGTCTCGCCGGCACACAGGTGTGCCCGCGCACAATTCAGGAAGGACCCTGAGTCCTCCCTGCACTTGGCGGGGTGGGGACACGGGCGCAGACTCGAAAGCATCCAGGCTGAAATGGCTGTCTGATTGTGTTACTCATTATCACCAGAAGGAGAGTTTACTCTGGGAACGTGATTTGGTCACGGAATGCTCGTCTCCAAAATGCCTCTGTCTGAGAGATTTGCAAGGCGCAGGATCTTTTCAAGCCTGCCAGCAGCTGGAGCTCAGCTGCAGCCCTGGGCGGCTTCTGAATGCTAATGACTGCGGTCCCCGTCTTACTGCTGAGAAATGCCATCCTCGAGCCGTCACCAGGCTGAGAGGGTTCAGCTGCGAAGGAACAAACACGTCGGGCCTTCTCCTTTCTTCTCCACGCGACAAATCGCCGACACAGCCTTGTATTTAGTGCCAGGGGCTTGGAGGACATTCAGGGTCGCACTGGACCCTGGCCAGAGTCTTGATCCAGAAGCACCAAAGGAAACCATCATGAAGCGTTTGCGTGGCTGACGTGGTCCGTTTAAAGGTGTCCGCTCGTGGGCTGATGTGGGACAAATGCAGGGGGAAGGTTAGGAGACAGTGCAGAAACCGTGAGGAATGTTTACTCTTCGGACGTGCTTAGGGAAGCTGCTGCAGTTTCTTCCCGAGCCCAGCGACAGCACGTGGAATGACACAGGACTTCCTGCGGCCTTTACAGATGTGCCCTTCTTGTCTGTGGGGCGCTAGTCGTCACCTGTGCCTCTGGGGGTGGGGGTGGGGGCTGAGAGCTGGTGCAGTGCTGGGCACCACGGATCAGGGGCCTTCCCAGCAGCATGCACACCCGGACCCTGGTTATCTCATTCCCAAGCTAGCGAATCCGCTACACCTGTTTCCTCGATGTTTAAGGGAAAAAAGGCACTCATCTCTAACCCAAATGGCGGTATATTTTGTAAGAACCATTTGAAGAAATACAAAACAGTCCCAAGTGTGCCTTCCAAGGAGCAGCTCTGTGTCGTCTACAGTGGCCGGTGGGGCAGCCGTCTTCAGGCGCTACGAGCCCTTCGATGAGGGGCCTCGAGCTTCCTCTGGGAACAAAGAAAACACACCCCTGGGTATCAAGGCTCCCACCCTCTGTGGTGGGATGGGCACAGCATTTGCCTTCCCTTAGTTTCCAAGTAGAGAGGGTAGGGGACATCGAGACAGTGCTGCAGTTTTTGAAATGACCATTTTATAAATTCCTTACAGGGGCATTCTCAGCCTTGTTTAAATGCTCCTAAACTGGGGCGCCTGGTGGCTCAGTTGCTTAAGCATCTGCCTTTGGCTCAGGTCGTGATCCTGGGCTCCTGGGACGGAGTCTCGTAGCACGCACCCTGCTCAACGGGGAGCCTGCTCCTCCCTCTGCCTGCTTGTGCTCGCTTTCCCACACTCACTCTCTATTAAGTAAGTGAAATCTTTGGAAAAATAAAAATAAGCAAATGCTCCTCAGTTGCTTTCAGTTTTAAGCCAAATTTATTTATGTAATTAATGCATATTTATCAAAATCTTATATTATGTACATGCATCCGTATTATAAATAGATAGAATTTATTATATATGAAGATGTATATGTTACTGTATTTTATTAAGTCTGTCCAAAACCCCTATTCCAAGTCCGGGGGCTGGCCGCTCTCCCCGCCTCGCTCTGCCTCCCTCCCTGCCTCTCTCCCTCTCTTCATCTCTACACACGCACACACGCACACGCGCACGCACACATGCACACACGTGCACACACACGCACACACGCGCACACACGCACGCGTGCACACACGCACGCGCGCACATGCGCGCGCACACGCGCACACACACGCACACACACACATTTTTAATTGGGAGACAAAGACTTCTTCCTGTCTTTCCTGTAACATCTTCTGCCCTTTTCATTTTAAAATCTGTGCTTTTTCTATTTAAATCTGGCCCCATGGAGACCCCTTCATCCCACCAGGACGCCACAGTGCAGCAAGCTCAGAAACAACGGGAAGGAAGCCATGAAGACAGGCTTATCTTTATGACGCGCCTTTCATCCAGAGCTCTGTGGGTCCCCTGCCTCAGATGCCAGAGGGCCGCAGAGCCGGAGAGGGCTGCTCAGGGTCGCTCGGGGGAAACGCGTTGCTGGTGCGGTGTCATATCTTCAGGCCCGTTTCCGTGGCCCTGCTGGTCACTCAGGTCTTTGGCTCTATTTGTAGCTACAAATCCCCCAGCGGCTCTTTGTTCTGTTCACACACTGGCCAGGAGTCCCCGGAGCCCCCACCTCTGAGCGAAGCAGGTGCGGAGGGTCATAGTTTTTAAGAAAGCGAGTGTGAGGGAAACTAGTCCTTGTGATCACAGACGTCGTATGATTGTGTTTTAATCCTGTGCGTCTTACTTTTCCTGGAGAAGATTTACAGGAATCACGACACCATTAAAGGTGTGATTCGTTACACTCGCATGGCGTTTGTGGGGCAGGAGCACGGGCGGTCACCGGGTCCTGGACACTCCTCATGCGCCTCGCCGCGCAGCGGGACCCTGGCTAGCCGGTCACGGTCTGCTGCAAACGAGCACCGTGAGACACCGTACAAATGTCCTCGGTGCTTTGGTCCTGGAGACATTATGCCCTTGAGTGTGAGTCTGTGCACGCAGGGCACTTCCCACTCGCAAGCAGGTGGGCTCTCCACGTCCACTGGAAAGAAGCGTTTGAAGGCCGCAAGGAGCCTCCTTTGGAGGCAGGAGAGGAGCTGTTCAGACGCCCAGACCGCCGGCCGTGTCGCGTCTCTGCGGGTCTCACTGTCGTCAAACCACAGTACCAGACACTCAGCGGGACGTCCTTTCTCTCTGATCTCAGTCTCCAAACAATCACGTGCACGGCTTGGGTCACTGGGGGCAATGCGTGGAGACAGACCGCTCTCCTGATGTAGGGCTTCCACGGGTGCAGGGAAGACCAGCTGGTGGGCATGAGGCCGCCAGGCTACCAGTCCTTCGGTTCTCCCCACGGTGCCCCCCACAGGTGTTCCCCAGGCCGTGCTTCTGGACCTAGGGAGCTGGGGGCGAGGACAGCCCTGGAGTGCAGGGAGAGACAAGGGGGTAGAGCAGGCTGGTCTCTGCCCCAAGGGACCCCGGCCACACCCTAGCCACCTGCACGCCCTCCACAGTCTAGGGAGGCAACGTCCTCCAGCTGTGTCCAACCCCACACACAGGCCCTCGCACGCAGCTCCACGAGGCCACATGCCTGCCCTCCAGCAACCACACTCAGCCCTCCAGCACGGCAGGTGCCAAACGTCCCCCGACCTAAGGCCCCCTGGCCCCTGAGCGAGTGACACCCCGTGCCCTGGGAGAGTATCTGAGACTCTCAGAGAATCTTCGGCTTCCGGGAAACGTGCAGTCGGTGAAAAGGGCTGTAACCATGCCACGCAGCTGTGCACTGCACAAAGGAGCCACGTCTGAGCCGAGGGCCACCCCGTGGGGCACCTCCAGTGGGCTCAGACCCAGAGACGGCCTCTCCCCATCTGCCCCACAGCTCAGGCTCTCTGGCCTCAGGATCCGCAGCAGTTCTGAGAGCCCCGGGGTCACCGTCCACTCCTTCCTGCAAAACCGTGACCTGGAGCGTCAGCCCTTTGTTGCGCAGCGGCTTTCTGTAGGGTCCCGCAGCCTGTGCACGCACGGGCATGTGGCCCCTGGAGCGAGCTCCCAGCGCTGGGGACCCCACCCCTGCACGGCGGGTGGGTGTAAGTCACAGCCCGCGGCTTCCTGTGGCGGACACGCACGCGACCCTCCCTCAAGCCTACGAGCTGCATGGAAACGTCGGGGCGGTGAGCGGTGTGAGGATGACGGTGGACCAGCAGGGTGACCGGAGAGCGACACTGGGGCACGGCTCCCGCGCGCCTGCAGGCGTCAGCTCAGTTGATGGCTCCGGAGGGTCCGTGACCCGGGTCCCTGGAACAGGTGACTGTGACTACCCACATGTGACGGGCCTGAGTCTGGGAGGAGACGGCGTCACTCTGCAGTGGCGCTCCAGGGGCCAAGACGGACGTGCGGCACTCGCAGTCTGTGCTGGGCAGAGAAGCATCAACAACATTAGTGCAGAACCTTGATGGAAAAAAGCAAAAATAACCCTTTTGCGGGGGGGCGGGGGGGGAGAGAAGGTGCTATTTTTCCAAATTGACAGAAAATGTTAAACTTTCCATGAGAGAAAAGAACCCAGGGTATCAAAATAACAGATGAAAATATGCTCCATTTTTTAAAAAATTTATTTATTTGACAGAGAGAGCAATCACCAGTAGCAGAGAGGCAGGCCGGTGGGGGTGCGGAAGCAGATTCCGCGCTGAGCAGGGAGCCCGATGCGGGGCTCAATCCCAGGATCTTGAGACCCTGAACTGAGCTGGAGGCCGAGGCTTAACCCACTGAGCCACCCAGCTGCCCTTCTGGTTTTTTATTATAATTTTTGAATCCCCGAAACTCAGCCCCTCTGTCTCCCTGTGCAGAAGTCCGCCAGCGTTTCACGGTGCATGTGTCCTTACGGGCTGGACAGCCCTCCGGGCGGTGGCTCCGAGTCCACCTCCCTGCCACGGAGAACCCCCGCCTGCGTGAGGGCTGCTGTTTATAAAAACCAAACACAGTGTAAAAGTCCACAAAGAATGAGGGATTATAATGCCTCAGTGGACTTTTTTTTCCCCTAAAGTTTTTTGTTTTTTGTTTTTTTAAGATGTCAAATGCTGACTCTTCTGATCTTTAGGGCTTTGGTTGGGGCCCCGCATCTGCTGGGTGGTTTAGCAGAGTATCTGTCAACACAGGGGAACGACTCTGCCGGAAGAACCTGACCCAGAAACTTGACTTCTGACACGTCCCGCACAGGAAGGACGGAGCGCAAATGAGAACAGGGAAAGAGGGAGCATGGGGAGGGTCGTCCCAACGACCTTACGACTCACGTGCGACCGCGGGGCTCTAGAGCAGACGTTTGTCGACACGAACATGCACGCAGGCCGTGTCTCTGGGTGTCAAGTCGCGGAGAGCATGTGTGGGTGACCCCACGGACGGAGCTGTGCGCACGCGCCGCCCCTTCCATGTGGGTGTGGGTGGGATCGTCAGGGCGCCGTGAGCGGAATAGTGGCTACCCCTGGTGGATGCGGCCTCCGTCCGGTCTTGGCACCCATCCCTACGCTTCTCCGCAGAAACATGCGTCTGAGTATAAAGCAAACAAGTCGTGGTGAAGGCAGCATACAATTTTTAAAGTTTTTTTTTTTAAGAAATCAGAAGTCCTATAAATAGGTACGTCTTGGTTAGTTTTGAAAAACGCGTTCGATAGTCTAATCTGATTGCAGTCGCCGTGCAAACGCCCAAACGTGGTGTCCAGACACTCGGCTCGGCCAGCGTCGTGGCTTCAGCGAAACAAAGAAGTAACGGTCCACAAAAGGCACAATAAGTGCAGAACCCTTAAGGAGATTTTTTGCAAATGAATTAAATTGCCTTTTAACAATACCTTATCAGTTCCTGACTCTTAATCTGGATTAACTTTAAAATGTCTGAAGGCACATTTTTTCACGCATTTATTTAATCCAAGTTAGAGGTGATTTTACATTAACAATGATGTCTATGAACATATGTCAACACTTGCTTGTTCTGAAAGACCCTTATAGGATTGTCTTCTATTAGGAATTTCAGTCTGCAGACACAGATGTGTTATACTACATGCTTAAACACCAGAGAAAGGAACGAGATGCTTTATTTCTGCGGTGACAGACCCCTTTCTAAACTAATTTCTATGATAACCTTACGACTCGTATTTCATGAGCAACGGTTTTGACTGATCCCGGCTCTCTGCTCTGAAATTTTATACTTAAAGATAGAGCAAATAAAACCAAACATAAACCAACAAATTTGAGGTCATTCAGATAGTTTTTCCCTTGATAACATGAGTGATTTTATTTTTATTTTATTTTATTTTTTCAGTGTTCCAAGATTCATTGTTTCTGCACCACACCCAGTGCTCCGTGTAACCCGTGCCCTCCTTAATACCCACCACCTGGCTCACCCAATCCCCACCTCCCCCAAAACCCTCAGTTAGTTCCTCAGCGTCCACAGTCTCTCATGGTTCACCTCCCCTTCCAATTTCCCCCAACTCCCTTCTCCTCTCCATCTCCCCTTGTCCTCCATGCTATTTGTTATGCTCCTCAAATAAGTGAAACCATGTGATAATTGACTCTCCCTGCTTGACTTATTTCACTCAGCAGAATCTCTTCCAGTCCCGTCCATGTTGCTACAAAAGTTGGGTATTCATCCTTTCTGATGGAGGCATCATACTCCATAGTGTATATGGACCACATCTTCCTTATCCATTCGTCCATTGAAGGGCATCTTGGTTCTTTCCACAGTTCGGTGACCGTGGCCATTGCTGCTATAAACATTGGGGTACAGATGGCCCTTCTTTTCACGACATCTGTATCTTTGGGGTAAATACCCAGGAGTGCATTGCAGGGTCATAGGGAAGCTCTATTTTTAATTTCTTGAGGAACCTCCACACTGTTTTCCACAGTGGCTGCACCAACTTGCATTCCCACCAACAATGTAAGAGGGTTCCCCTTTCTCCACATCCTCTCCAACACACGTTGTTTCCTGTCTTGCTAATTTTGGCCATTCTAACTGGTGTAAGGGGATATCTCAATGTGGTTTTGATTTGGATCTCCCTGAGGGCTAGTGATGGTGAACATTTTTCATGTGTCTGATAGCCATTTGTATGTCTTCATTGGAGAAGTGTCTGTTCATATCTTCTGCACATTTTTTGATGTGATTATCTGTTTTTTGGTGTTGAGTTTGAGGAAGAACATGAGTGATTTTAATCAGGAAAGCATTTCTTTTATCAAAACACTGACATCATTTGCCGTGGTGATAGGAGAACGAGCAGTGTTTAATAATTGTTCCGTTCTCCTCAGTCTGTAGCCATGAAACGAAAAACTTGCATTTCTCTTCCCTGAGCATGTGGACCCCTCCCCGATGCCAGGGTCCTACGTGTGCATCTCGTGATGCGTCTGTATTTTCCCTGGCTCAATTCAGTAACAAAGCTGAAATGTCAGGGCCCCAGTTAGGTTTCTCGAATGCAAGTAATGGCACTCTGGTGTCCAGAAAGCACGTATGAGCAGCTCAGACGTCCTGCAGCAGACGCTGCGGCGGGAGGTCCCCCAGCACCCAGGCCCTCCCCGTGCAGGCTCGGGCTCGCCCCTGGGCCCCCACCCCTGCGGTGCCCCTCACTCATGCAGGTGGGATGATCCCCACCAGAGTCTCGGCCCTGTGCGAGCAGGAATGTGGCCACTTTGCCCATGCGGTTCAGAGCCCAGCTCCTCGCAGACACCGCCCAGAGAGCGGCCCGCGCCGTGCGGGGCGGGTGCACCCAGCGCTCCCCCGTGGGAGAGTGCAGAGCCCGTTAGAAGCAAGCAGTCTTTATTTCTGACCAGTTTCATAAGCAGTGTGTGATACACCAGTGATCTCTCCGGCTCGTGAAGAAAGCCTAAACAGTTAAAAACTACATAGATTTACTAAGATTGAAGACTTCATGACCAGAAATGAACGGAGAAAGAGCATGTATTGATTTTAAACCAACAAAGAAATGGGCTGTGCTGACAGCCGGGCTCCTCCGTGACTGACTTGCCGGGGCCTCCGGGGGAGGGAGGGGAGTATCATCTCCGCGTCTACATCTCTCAGCGACTGTTACTTGGAACTGAAAATGCATCTGCCTGTCAAGGAGATTCTCAGCCTGGGTTTGAAGAATTTAGCAGTTTCCTGGATATCGGACCCGATCGTGCTGCTAAGAGGCGGGAGAATTTTATTCTTCACTCTGGGGAAGCGCATTAATTCTTCAGCCGCAGAGACCCAGGAAGCGCACCTCTGGAGCACCGCTGGGAGACAGGAAGCAGCAAGCCTGCCCTCTGAAGTGAGCAGCTCCCTCGCCCGAGTCCCGTTTCCTGGGGAGGTCGGAGGGCCTCACACAGGGAGAGGGGACGGGGAGCCTGCAGAGCACCGGGCATGGCAGCTCTGGTCCGCAGGGCGCTGGGGAGGGATGAGGAGGGCCCACTCTGCTCTCATGGCCGCCTTCTCACAGTCCTCCTGGCCCTTCCAGAGCGTACTGATGATCCCCGCCCAGCCACGTTGTGTAACAGGCTTTCTCTCTATGGGAACACCCTGATCTCTGTATGCTTGTGTCATTCATCTGTCTTGTATCCACCTGTGCATCCACCTGTGCATCCTCTAATCCGTCTGTCCGTCTGTCCGCTTAGTCCCGTGCTCAGTCAACCCCTGTATTTCGGGACTTATGTCATGTTTTGGTTAACAAGACAGGAGAGTTTCTGGCCCTTGCCAAGTTAACACATGTGTAGACGGCACAGACAAGTCAATAAGTAATTAGAATAAATGCACAAACGCTATGTCAGGGCAGACCAGGGTGCTGTGAGGACAAAAGTGGAGGAAACGCGACTTTGTCTAGTGAGCAGAGGCTTCAGAGGGACAGTCCAGGAACAGAAGCCATCAAGAGTCAGATGTGTGCAGGCTCAAAGACAAGAGAGCGGCCGGCGCCTTGGAAGCAGCGCCTTCGTCCTGGCCTGACAGGGGCCATGGCAGGAGACAGTGAGCCTTGAGGTGGCAGAGGCACCGCTTCGAAATCCACATTAAGGGGTTTTGACTTAGAGCCAAGGATGAGGGAAGGCCTGAGTGATTCTACGCAAGGGACCGATGTGATCACCCTTGTCTGTGAGTAACACCGCAGCTTCCACCTGGAAGTGGACTGGGGGGAGCAGGCGGCCACGGCGAGGTCCCTGGGAGGCGTGCGGCAGTTGGCGGGTGCGCGGCTGGCAGGACCGCGCAGCGGCCGTGAGGACGCAGACCTGGGGGCAGAGGTGTTTAAGCAACAGTGACATTCTGAAGTGGAAGCAAGGACAGGCTTCTGCTTCTCGGGTCCAGACGTGAGCCCGGGAAGGGCGGGGACTCCGTCCACGAGCCTCGCGCGTGCACACAGCAAACGGAGTCTCCGGGAAACTTCCATCTTAGGGACGCTGAAATCACGTTTCCTCCTCACACAAGTAACAAGGGCTTGCGTTCGTTTGCGTGGGGGCTTCCGCAGGGGGCACAGCTCTGAGGGGGCAGCGAGCGGTTTCCAAAGAAAAGGGAGATTTTTATCCTACTACACATAGATGAGTGTCATGATAGAAAAAATTTCAAAAAAAAAGTTTTTTGTTTTTGTTTTTTTTTGTTTTTCTTTTTTAAAATTTTTAACCCTTAAAGCTTTTGTTCTTTGCTCAAGCCATCGGGTCGTCCGGGAGTGTCCGTAAGCAGGTGTGCCGTAAGCAGGACAGGTTGCTGGAGGGGTGAGCACTGGCCTCACAGCAGCGTCGGTGGGCGTCTACGGGCAGGGCCTTCCTCGGGCCCAGCCCTCCCCGGCGCGGTCTCCAGATCAGATCACGCAAAGTCGGAACATAGAAAACTCAGCGGCGGGGTCCGGGGGGGGCAGGGTTGATTTTGCAAATTAACTGAAAAATGAATTAGCTGTTTGTGGCCTTTGAAAAGTAAACATTTTAGGGGCACCTGGGTGGCTCAGTGGGTTAAAGCCTCTGCCTTCGGCTCAGGTCATGATCTCAGGGTCCTGGGATCGAGCCCCGCATCGGGCTCTCTGCTCAGCGGGAAGCCTGCTTCCTGCTCTCTCTGCCTGCCTCTCTGCCTACTTGTGATCTCTGTCTGTTAAGTAAATAAATAAAATCTTTAAAAAAAGGAAAAAAAGGAAGTAAACATTTAAAATATTGAGATAGGAATGCAAGAATTTTGCTTATATCACCACTTCCCAGGAAAAGGTTGTGAGCTATGATGTGTTTGTGTGCATTGAATTTACATTGGGTCAGTTCTAGGAAATTAATTTCTATGGGATTTAACCAGGAAAAATGACTGAAAATTAACAACATAATAGATAAGCACATTTGAGAATTATGAGTGGATCAACTTTGTTTCAAATGGATTTTTTTCTCTTTTTTTTTTGCTAAATTCTGTGTATTTGTTGTATGCCTCATTCTACCTTTTTCCCCATAATTTGTGAACGTGGAGTGAAGCTGGGTTTGATTAACAGTAATTGTATGTGGGGGGTCACTCTCCGAGTTTTAATGAGCCACCCAGGACATCACTTTACGAGACTTGCTGTGATCTTCTGAAACTTAGAGAAACATCTCTGGAGATGAGCTCAACTCGGTAGCGCCGCGTGCTGGCTGTCATCACACACATTGAAGAGCACCGTCTCCTAATGTGTTCGTCTGTCCCCCAAAAGACAATAGTCACAGAAGGAACGTGAGGAGACACGAGTGCGTCTCTTCTTGTGACGACATTTCTCACAAATGAGCCATTGTCGGTAAATATGGGCAGGGAAGCTCGAGGCTAGGAAGCGAGGCAGGATGCTCTTACCCCAGTGACCGAGAAGCCCGCCCCATTCCCAGCGACCCGGTGAGCGCTTCTGACCGCAGCAGGGGCGAGCGCACCGATTTTCTTACTCCCTGTGCTCCGTAGACCAGCCTCTTGGTGTCACATAGGTGGGCCCCGAGGGACCCAGAGGGACCACGTCTCTTCGAGTGCCCTTCCCGAGGACGACGTGGCCTCTGCAACAATATTCCTTGTCCGGGACCCCGCAAACCTGGGTGGGGGCCAGACGTGGCGGGCTGTTGGCGGCTCCGTGGTTTCACAGTTAATGCCCTACTTGCGAAAGTCGATTGTCGACAGGGCCAGAGTGTCGCCATCGGTTGGGCCCGCCCTCTGCGCCACCCCCTAAGGCAGCATGCGGCAGGCTGGTGTCTCATGTCAGCCACGCTGCCGGCCTCTCGCTGAGCTCCTGGTGTGCTGTGTGACCTCTGTCTCCCGACGCCTGAAGGCCGATGGCGGGCACCACGTTCACAAATTGAATCCACGAGAAAATAAACTCTGTGTGGATCCCGCACCAGTTAAGCGCCATAAAAGGTAAAAGCGCAGGCTTCTGTACTGACTAGAAGACGCAGTGACCCCGGCTCTGAACGCCGCGCCACGGCTCGCCTGTGGCTTCGGTGAGCTGGGGGCCGCGCGCCCGGTCCGGTCCCTCCTGCCGCCGGCTGTTGGCAGAAGCGCATCTGCGTGCGAGCAGGTGTCCCGAGCCGGCTGAGCCCTCCCGCACGGGCACGGACCGCTCGCAGCGGGTCTCCGGCCACACGGGAGCTGCCGTGTCTGCGGGGGCCACCGCTGTCCGCTCCCAGTGCTGTGCTCCTGCTGGGTCATCAGCGCTCTTCTCAGGGTGAGGACGACCCTCAGGGCTCAGCCCCAGAAAGAGGTCTTTCTTACGGGGCACACCCTTCCTCCGCCCGCACGAAGCCACTGCAACACGGCCCACACTCTCATATGCTTCAGCTTGAAAAACTGCTCGGGTGACACACATTTTCCCTTTCAATATTGACTGCTTTTTGGCACATTTAACATTGGCATTTCTGACTGGAATTTATACACGTACTTATGAAAACTGTTTTGGAGATTTTTTTTCATACCTGGATTCCTTTTTAAATTTCTGAAAATAAGATTATAATAAACCAAACAAACAACAGCATATAAAGACAATGACAACTTTATTCTCATTCTGTCCAAAAGTTCCTGTTCTCGGGGTGCCTGGGGGGGGGGCTCAGTCATTAAGCCTCTGCCTTCGGCTCGGTCATGGTCTCAGCGTCCTGGGTTCGAGCTTGGCATCGCGCTCCCTGCTCAGCGGGAAGCCTGCTTCTCCCTCTCCCACTCCCCCTGCTTGTGTTCCCTCTCTCGTTGTCTCTCTCTGTCAAGTAAATAAATAAAATCTTTAAAAAAAAAAAAAAAAGGAAAAGAAAAAGAAAGTCCAGCTTCTCTTGGATCCACCCACAAACATGTCTAGGTCAAACCAAAGCAGGTTTTCTCTTGTAAAAGATGTAATTATACTATAAAGTTGCACTCTGCACTTCCTTTTCCCATTCAGTCATGTGTCCCGGCCATCATCCCTGATGGAAATATCACAGTCGAGCATAACGTCCCATGATTTCCTCTCCTCTGTCTATAGACATGGGAGATGGAGCCTGCGCTGCCACTGGCGACACCACCGCCGTGGACCACCCTGTACCCACGAGCCCGAGCCCCGCGCCTCTGTCTGCAGGAGGTCGTCCCCCGCACCGCACTGGTGGTCAGTGGGGACGTCATTCAGGTTTCCATGAGCAATGCCAGATTTCTGCAAACGACGCTGCGACAATCCACCGTTCCCCAGAACCGGTGCATCTCATCCATGCCCTTGATGACACGTTTCTCTGATGGCTGATATCCTGATCCGTGTTTTGACGATTTGTGCCTCTACTGCTCTGACTAGCTGCCTCTGCCCTTGGCCCTTTTCCTATGAGGTTGTCTTTTTCATGGCAGATTTCAGGATCTCCTTGTATTTGGGGAACCAATTCTTACTCTGTCCAATGTTGTGGCTCCTTTGTCTCAGTCTGCCGTTTGATGGTTCGCTGAACCCATGGTGCTTCTACCACACATGGAGATTTTACATTTTTATGTAGTCACGTCTGTTAATTTTATGACCCGGTGTAGTTCCTATGATGTTTAAGAAATTCTCCCATCTTAAAATGATCACATAAATCTTTTCTGAGGTATTTGCTGCTCCTCCAAAAACATGGGTTCAATGTGCCGCTGACAGTGGTGGGTGCCGTAGGGGAGGACGGTCTTTGTTTCCGCGTGTGGACTGCCAAGTTGGCAGGCTTCCTGGACCATGTGGCCTTCACACACAGGGGCGGTGCCGTCTTTATAACATTGTGTGGATATTTGAAGATATTTCTAAGTTCCTTATTCCTTTTAAGTAATCTGGATTTTGTTTGTTTTTTTCACTTGGGAGCTAATACCGTACTGATTTGATAATATTAGCTTTACGTGAGCTTTAAATATTCCTATGGGGCATCTGGGTGGCTCAGTGGGTTCAGCGACTGCCTTCAGCTCAGGTCATGATCCTGGAGTCCTGGGATCGAGTCCCACATCGGGTTCCCTGCTCCACAGGAAGTCTGCGTCTCCCTCTGACCTTCTCCCCCTCAGGCTCTCTCTCTCACTCTCTCTCCCTCAAATAAGTAAATAAAATCTTTTTAAAATAAAAAATAAAATAAAATAAATAAATATCCCTATATTTATTTATCTGACGATTTATCTAACTGACCTTATCTAACTGACGATTCCCACATATTTAGTTTTCTAAGTGAGCTTTAAAATAAGTGTATCAAACGCTCCCCCGCCCCAGGTGAACCCGTGTCGAGACCAGCGGAAACACATCAAGCCAGGAATCTTGTCTCCCCATCGCCGCTCTCCGCTGGGAGCGCGCCACGTCGTTCCTGGGTTCCAGGCACGCGTGTCCATCTTTAGCTTCTGGATCGTATCGATGTGGGGGCTGCTAGCTTGGTTCTGGAGTATTTTCTTGACTCCAACTACTTCCTTGAGTTCTCTGCCAATTTTTACATTCCTTAGAAGAACTTCTGTCTCCTTGGTATGAAACCTCTTTCTCCTCAAATAAAGTGTCCTCTCTGCTCATATTTATGTGCGCGATATTGGGCAATTAACTCATCCTACCACCGGAAGCACTGACATGGTGTTGACCAGAAGTGGTGCAAATGCACACCGTTCTGGCCCATCTTAATGCCAGGCTGTCGACGTCTCCCTGCTTGATCGAACCCCGCCTTCGCAGTCCGGTGGGCGTTCACGTCTGTGTGTCTATTCTACGTTGAATATTGTGTAGAATTTCATCTGTAGCTTTCCTATCTGTCACCTTTTTAATTTCTTGATATAATAACTGGTACTGATAATTTTATTTAAATTTTTAATGGACATGAACACTGGAGAGTTGTTAGACCAGCAGAATAATCCTCACTGCCACCAATTATACCTTTACTAGGTGCTCGTCTGGGCGGTGCCAACATTGACTGTTGCAACGACCTGTAACATTAGCCGCCTTGGGCGATGCTATTTCTATTTTGAAGTTAAAGGCTGAGAAGCCGCCTTGGGCGATGCTATTTCTATTTTGAAGTTAAAGGCTGAGAAGCAAAGAGATTTACCAACATGTTACAGTTAGTGGTCTGCGATCAAATCCCAGCTCTGGTCATTTTGCCGGTTTCCATTACTGCCTTCTAAACAGCCAGGAAGGATAAATGTTATTTTTTTTTAATAGCATGTTTATGCTACTTTAAATTTAAATAAGTTTAAATTTAAAAATAATTTTATATAGATTATTTAATCCAATTCCTGCAGGAAATCTGTTAGGTAACATTATTAATACAATTATTTTGAAGAGATTTGGACAGGAGTAGTAAATTACTAAATTTCATAAAACTAGTAAGTTGAAAGTTAAATTTCCATTCTGTTCTCTAACTCAGAATCTGAAAGTCTCCCTACCACACCACTAACAGGTCACGGTGGTCCTGTGGATGCAGGAAATGTGACGATGGTTTTAACCTTCTGGTCGGAAGATGCACGTGGGCCTGTCTCCGCTGTAGTCTTCGCACGGCGGGACCACGTCGTGGAACACTGCACAGACACAGGAAACAAACTGCCCGCATTCACACAGCACAGCTCAGCTCAGGGAAGTGTGTGCTGTGTGTTTCTATCCCATGAAGCTCCAGGAGGGAAGGACCGATGGGTGGACGGATGTCCATGGAGGTCAGCACAGTGGGCACTCGTGGGAAGAGTAGAAAGGAATCTTCTGGAATGCTGGCGGTGTTCTATTTGTCTGAATGGTCTCTAGGTGCAGATAGTGATACCACGGGCGTCTACATGTGTAGAACCCTCAGAGTTGTAAATTTCACAGTAAATCACTTCATGCACTTTACTATTTGGACATTAAGCAAAAGAGCTTTAAAAAATTATTTGTTTGTATTTAATGGAAAAACGTTGCCTTTGGTGAGAGGGTTCTTTAGTTAGTTGTGAAAGCGATTTTCCTGGGGTACATGTGTGCTTGTGTGCACACACGTGTGTGTACCAAAGTCTAATGCTAAAACATAGAGAGAATTTAGAGCAGAATTGACTCATTTGGTTAATGTTAAACAGCAATTTAGTTCTTTAGAAATGCATAAACCCAGAGAGAGATGTGGGGTGGAAGTGCTAGAGGTTTTCATTATGAAGAAATATCGCGGGTCTAAAATATATGGAAACATTTTTGATGTGTATAGCGTGCATGTTGGTTATAAATTCTGCAAAACTCATAGGAAGAAAATCTCAGTAGTCATGAAGAAATGCTTTTGTGGGTGGTCTGTGCTCCAAGAACTCAGTACAAACACGTGACTTTACAAAATGTGTCAACTGCGACCTGTCCCTAGGCCTCTGCCACAGCAGTGGGGTCAGCTCTCGCACCTCACATGACAGCGTCTGGTGGGAGGGAAGGACATTTCCGGAAAGAAGCTCCTCAGAGCGAGGAAGCCGGCAGCAGACTTCCCTCTGCTTTGTCATTGGCTCAGGGTAGGTTACAAACCCATTCCTGAATCAGTCCCTCTGATCAGATTAATTCCAGGTTGACGTTTGGAGGCTCCCCCACTCCTGCCCCGTTCCATGCCAAGGGCATGAGGTTGACCTGATGACCGCCCTCAGCTGGGCCCCTCCTTCCTCTGGGGCTGAAGCCCCATGGCCACGAAGCAGCAGGGAAGGCAGCAGGTCCATGGGAATGTCCGACGCCTGCAAAGGGCAGCTCTGTTCATGGTGGTGACGGCAGGCTCCTTCAATTCAGAGTAAGTCTAGTGGAAACATCAAGATGGACTTGGTGTGGTAAGAGGCATCGTTGCTCCCTGAGCTCCAGCCTGCTGCGCCTGGACCCCAAAGTGACCTGCAGAAGTAGGTGCTGTGGACTTAGGGCCTGTCCCCCGGAAAGCCGGACAAGAGACTTGGCTCTCAGGTGCGCATGGGCCTGGGGAGACAGGCAGACTCCGGGGACGCTGGGAAGAAGGACAGAGTGTGGCCCCTTGCACTTCCCGCCCAGATGAGGTGCCTTCGGTGAAGGGAAACAGGGTGTTTCCCCAGGCCTGGGCGCTAACAAGAACTAAGCAGGACACTCCGTATGGACATACTCTGTGGGTGCAGGCAAGTCGCTCCTATTGATTCCTGATGGCGTCGTCACTGGAATAGATGCGTCTCTTTGTGTGCTTGGAGGGTCCGGGGAGGCGCACTCAGATTCTGTCTTGGAGTTGCTTCCGGCCGGGAGGCGCCGAGGTCGAGCTGTGGTCACGGCGGCTGGCCTCGGCTCGCTCCTGGCGGTCCCATGGGCCGGGCGGCGCCGGAGCGCGCCAGAAGGGAACGCCACGCCATAGCACACAGTTGTTCCTTCCCGGGGCCGAGATACCTTCTAGTGTTTCTAATCGCCCCGTAATCCTCCTTCTCCGTTAAGCCTTAGAGCTCCCAGGGGGTCTGAGTATGTCGGAGGAGCGTGGAGCTTCGTGTCTCACCACCAGGAAACGTAAGAAGGGCGCGGCGGGCTCTCTCTGTGGCAGCTGACCCCAGGGTCCCACAGCAGAGTGACACACTCATGGCCTGCTCTGGGGGCTTGCGTCTCACGGGGGACGGTGTGTGTTTACGTGATCACATGTATGTGTACGTGCATATGGGTACGTGTGTACATATAGGCTTCTGGTTTGGTAAAAAGAATCAGAACACGTCATTAATTGATTTTGTTTGAGGAGAGAACTTGGGGATGGCAAAGCCTTTTTTCTCATTCTGTTCATCTAAGGACTGCTTAAAATTCCTAATCTTTTACCTGGATTACTTTTGTTTAAAAAAATCATTGCTGCTTACTCAGGGAGACTACAGGTAATCTAAACTCTTCGTATTGTAGTGTCTGTTATGAATGCTGCGTGATACGGCTGTTCCGGGACCAAAGGCCACGGCCACAGGGTACAGAGTCAGTGTCGGCACAGCCTGCGGCCATGGGCGAGCGCAGCCGGCATTGCCCGCCCGGCCCACCACGGGTGCAAGAGGGCGGCCGCGCTCTGGGTGGGCACCTGGAGATCGTAGGGGGAGCCCCTGAGGTGGTTCTGGGCGGGGAGGCACGGGAGCCACACCGTTCTGGCCTCCTTACAGTCGCCATGGGATTTGTTGATGTCGCTGTTTTACTCCCAAGGACGGCACAGCCTCCCTGAAGGTTTTGGCTGGGGGTTGGGACCCCAGGGGCGCACAGACCCAGCAGGGCCAGCGAGGGGGCCGCTGGCTCAGGCCAACAGGAACCCAGGCTGGGAATGTCACTGAGGTGAGCGCTGAGGGCAGGGCACCGTCCCCCGCGTCGTGTCCACAGGCAGGCAGCCGAAGAGGGCCAGCACCAGCGTGGGGAAGCGCAGATGTGCTGTTAGAGCCCTTCATTGTCCTGAAGGCTGCAGCTTCCCCGGCCAGTGAAGAAACGTGGGAAGTTGACCTTTTCAAGTTCACATTCTAGGGAAATTCAGTCACAAGGAGCATTAGCCCAGCCCTGCACTCGCCAAACACAGCAGTGATGGCGGATGGAGCCAGCTCTGCATCGGGGGACCCAACGACTGGCGCCACGAGAAGGCGTCCGGACAGCCTTGTGCAGATCAGGTAGACAGCGGGACCCACGGGGAGGCCTGACCCAATGCCAGAAAACGTCACTTTAGTCCTGAGACATCATGGTTTTCAGAGGTCAGCCCGGTCTACATCCACATGCACATTTACAAGTGGGACTAACACCCCTGTGCTCCGGTGCGGGATCGTTTTGGTCAAGAATCTGATTCGGCAGATCATGAAAGCCGTGACACCCTAAAACACTATTCAACTCTAAAGAACAGCCGGTGTTTTCCTTTAGCGCGGCCCCAGCCCCACCACCTGGCTTCTGCGTCTGTATTTCCGCCCAGGAAGGGAGTGCGGGGCACCCCGTTAAGGAAACTGAGAGCGAAGCGAGAAGTCAAGGCACCCGTGGGCCTTCCGCGAGCCCCTGACAGACCCTGACTGCAGGTGTCCGTGTAGGTCCCCGACTGCTGCCCCACAAGTTACCGCACGTCCAGAGCGTGAGCGTCGCCAGCGCACGAGCATGTGGTCCTGGGGGCCAGACCTCGGACACGGGTCAGCCCGGCCGTGCTCCCACTCGAGGGTCCTTGCGCCCTTGCCTTTGCGGCCGCACCACCCAGGCCCCACGCCTGCTCCCAGCGTACATGCCCTTGTCTGACCCTCCTGTCTCCCTCTTTCCCTTGTGACCCCACGGGGCCGACTCGGACTGGGGGTTCCCCTTCCACCTCGAGGTCCTTATTTGAACCACACTGCGAGTCCCTCTGCTGTTTTTCCCCATGTACAGGGTCCAAGATGGGCGCTTAGACATGTTTTGTCGGGGAGGAGCGTGATTCTGCCCACCTACCATGGCTTCCAAACACATGACCCACTCCAAACCAGTGAAGCCCATGAGACACTATGATGTAATAAAAACAGGGCAACCCAGTGCAAGCCAGAACCTCCACGGGCCCACCGAGGGATACTGCAGCCCAAGAAATGAGCCAGCCAGCCTGGAGTGTGCTGGGGTGTCTTGAAGGGACACAGGGCGGGGGCACGTGGCTGATCTTTGGGAACTCTGCGGGATTTCCCTGCCCCCTCGGCTTCATTTCCGTCCCGTAACCTGCAGAGTGAGCCTTGGACCCTCACGCACTCCTCCCCGGCTGCACGGAGCTGTCCCCATGGCACTGACCCACCTCCCCTTCAGGCTCTGTCTCTCCCTCTCCCCTCTGTCAGACGCACTCCCCCTGCCCAGGCTCCCTCCCACCACGGTTCTGCAGGAAAGTCCAGGAACCCATCTGGCAGCGACTGATCCCCTCAGATGGTGGGAAGCATGAGCGTTTGTATGCAACCCCCGAGTTCTCTGTGCGAGGGAACGGGGGAAGCCCCGCCAGACGCCCCCACTGATGCCTTCCGACCGCGTCCCAGGGTCACGCAGGAGCCAGCTTTCCACGTTCCTTTAATGTTCTACTGCGTTCGAGCACCAGGCTCCTTGGACTCGGATGCTGTGTGTGAGTGACGTAAGGCGCAGCGTGTCACACAAACGTCATGTATTTCCTCCAGCGCTTACAGAGAGGGCCGCGGCGTACGCAGACGGTCCACGCTGCTCTCGCACAGGACGCCGAGTGTGTCTGTCCCGGGCTCTGCTCTGGGCGCAGGCGAGGGGGAGGCTGGAATCTTCCACCCGCCGCGGAGGAGGGATGCTACTGTTCTCACATCACAGGTGCGTGAACTGAGCCTCGGAAAATTCAAGCAAATGGCCCAAGAGGACAGACGTAGGGGAAGTAGCCTTCCGATTCCCGTCTGGCCGGCTGCGGCGGGTGCCCACCCAGGCTCCCGCAGCGAGCATGCGAGAAGCCATCGCAACCCCGCCTGGCTCACAGCATCACGCCGCAGGCCCGTAGGAGCCCCAAACAAACACATGTCACGGGTCCCCGAAAAGGATGGAAAAGTGGTTGAAGGAGGAAACCTTAAAAAGAACCGTGCGGTGTCCTGCTCCTCCTCACTAACAGGCACGGGACGGCTCCTGGAGGTGGCGGGCGGCGTGCGACCATTCGGGCCTGCAGCTTTGCTCTCGTAAGGAGAAGGGAACCGGCGTCCGAGCACGGAGGCCACCGAGCAAGCCACCGGTGGGGCCCGTCCTTGGCTCCCGCGGCTGCGTGGGGCAAGGACGCATCTGGGACAGCATCATGAAAACGGCACACGTTAAAACTGGATTCTGGCAAAACGACGGTTAAACATCATTATTTTTCCCATTAAATAATTTCTAAAGAGTTAAATTACAAAATGATGAAAATCTGACAGTTAAGTCGGCGAGACTTGACGGGAGGCCGCGTCTCAAGCTGGCGGAGCAGGACGGCCTGTGGGCGGCAGGTCCCTGGCCGGGGGATGGCCGCGGCCTTGACCGCCACCTGGTGGCCGAGCCTCTGAACCGCACGTTGGCCCCGGAAACTGACCTGCGGTGGAAAGGGCAGGGGTCAGGAGCAGAGGCAGCCCTCGGGAGCCCGGCTGTGCCCGCCGTCGGGACGTCCCGTGAGCCGGGCGCTCCGTCCCGCTACCAGGAGGACGGTGCACGCTCCCCGGGCCTGTGGACGTGTCTGCGCGTGTGTACAACGTGCGCGACCTCCTCCCCGGCCAGGGAGGAAGAGCAGGGACAGGGGCTCTATCTGGCGAGGCACGAGGCCCGAGTATCCCCGTCCAGCGGCGGACTGCTCCGGCGGGGCCGCTCTCGTAGGATCGCTGCCACCGTCCCTTCACGCCTATCCGTCGCCAGCATGAGCAGCCTCCGGGCGCCGTAATTTAAGAGAGCGAAGTGGAGATCGGGGGCAGTATTGACTTTACGATCATTTTATAAAACACAGATAAATAACGAAGCCCTTCATGGAAAGTCTGATGTCGTGCAAAGAGGAGAAAAGCAGGAAGGAAAGAACTCTGTTCTGAAAGGAGCGAAGTCACGGTCCGGCCGCCCAGCCGCGTGCCAGCACGATGTGACCTGATACTTAGAGCGAACCACGTCGCGGGCGGGGAGATGGGTTCACACGCACCCCAGCCTTCCCTGCCATCAGGGGCTGCCCGGGGTCTCCCCGGGGCCAGCTTGCCACTGCATGGACCACTCACGGCCAGGGCCATGGGGAAGAAGGCAGGGGCAGGCCGAGGCAAGCATCCCTCTCAGGAGGAGAGGCTTACTGAACTGAACTTGATTTTTAATAAAATCAGATTTTGCTGAGGAACCCTGGCTTCCTGAAGCAGCAGCCCTAACCCCGCTGTGTGGAGACTTGCGTCCTGACCTCGGTCCGTAAGGAATAGGGTCAACCTCTCGGGCTCCTCTTCCTTTTTCTCAGGTATTTCTGACCATCTGAATTCTCTTTGCACACTCACACACTCACACACTCACACACTCACACACACACACTCACACACACACACACTCACACACACACTCACACACTCACACACACACACTCACACACTCACACACACACTCACACACTCACACACTCACACACTCACTCACACACACACTCACACACTCAACACACACTCACACACTCACACACTCACACACTCACACTCACACACTCACACACTCACACACTCACACACACACACTCACACACACACACTCACACACACACACACGTTTCTTCTTTCCATCTGTAGGCACTTCAACACGCTAAATTTTTCTCATAAGTCACCCATAGCAGTCAATATTAAATTGTGTACTTTACAGTCAATCTGTATAAAAGTTAGTGTATTTGAGCTTGGACATCGGGATAATAATCTACAATTAGATCAAAGAAAATGCACATTAAAAATGCACATATGTTCATGTGTTACTCCCAATAACATGAAATTGGTATTAGGTGTCCTGCTTTTGTGCTGTGATATTAACTGTTGTCCCCAGCAAAGGACAAGCAAGTGACGAAACGGTTTCGAACCCAGGCTGGACTCGGCTCTGGGGATGTGCCTGAACGCCAGGTCGTCCTGCCTCTCCTGCAGGACTTACGATGAACGTTCTCCTGATCACTTAATCCTCGCAACACGTTTTAGAATTCAGGGACATAATTCAGTGTCCAGCATTGAGATACATTTTTAATGTATTCATTACACCACACCCAAATTTTTAGTTTCGATTAATTGTTTAGTGGTTAATAACTCCCAGATACAATGAGATATTTATGAGTTTTTACCTTACCCCACATGTCTCGCAGATTGCCGCTTGTGGTACACGTGAATCCCCCATTCCCTGTTTCTACAGGTAAAACGCACTTGGCGATCTTGAAAGCGCCGTGTCATCAGCATTACTGCTGGCTCCCAGCTGCGCCCTCTGTCCTTGTCCTCGCCAGGCTCGTGCTGGCAAGCACCCTTTCTCCACGACTGCGAAGTGCTCATACTAGTGACTTTCTGTCCGCTTGAGGCCGTGACTGGGGTTAGTCTAAGACTCCGCTGCCACGGCGAAGCTCTGTCCTCACGGTCCCTCTGCGTCCAGCTGCGCTGCTGGACCTCTCACCTGACGCCTGCTGTGTGTGCCTCGGGCGGCCCGGGCTTAGATGGCCCCTCCAGTGACACGGCTTCCCCTCCCATTTCCCCTCTTAAGTGACCACGGAGGCGCGGCACTCCAAGCCCGATACCGTGTTGCCGGTTGCGGGGCTGCCCGCTGGGTCGTTGGCTGTCAGGGGTCGGGGTGGGGATGCATCTAATTAATGGTTGCTAAATTTAGATACTTCTTTTCCTTCGGCCATGGCAATCCACACATCATTCGATTAAAAGAAGAACTCCGAGAAAACGGCTGGGGTCATATTACATTGGCGGGTGGTCTCGAGGGGGCGCTCGTGGACAGAAGTTGCTATTACTTCTGTGAGTCCTTAAAAATCTGTGGACTTTTCAGTGATGTCACATGGTGGCCCACCATGAAAGCTGGACTTGTTACCCTCGTTCATTTAACACGGGGCCTCCTGGGGGCCTGGGTGGCTCAGTGGGTGAAGCCTCTGCCTTCGGCTCAGGTCATGATCGCAGGGTCCTGGGATTGAGCCCCGCATCGGGCTCTCTGCTCAGCCGGGAGCCTGCTTCCCCCTCTCTCTCTGCCTGCCTCTCTGCCGACTCGTGATCTCTCTCCCTCTGTCAAATAAATAAAATCTTTAAAAATAAAAATAAATAGAGATAGATAAAAATCGGACCCCTTACTGTTGATGCTGTGGGTACTTGCCATCTGAGTGGAATTTCGGGAGTCACTAATGTTGATGACTTCACGCAGCCTTGATGCCTCTGTGACAACGCTGAAGAAACCATTCCAGTTTTTATGTATCAATTACTTTGCTTTTTACCCTTAGTTAGTGTTTTAATTACGATGTAATTATCCAG
Source organism: Mustela erminea (assembly GCF_009829155.1). Classification (NCBI taxonomy): domain Eukaryota; kingdom Metazoa; phylum Chordata; class Mammalia; order Carnivora; family Mustelidae; genus Mustela; species Mustela erminea. Next base: position 140,632,530 of record NC_045620.1, read on the forward strand.
TTATTCTACTGATAAGTATGTTTGAACATAAGTTTGACCATTTTTGACCAGTTCTTCACTGTAAGTGTCTCGAGGAAAGTTTGGAAGGTGCTGCCGGTCGGGTCCATCCACTTCTTCATTTTTCCTCCCTTTCCCGCCCTGTCTTGGTCCGTTGCCTCGCGGGGAGCGCTGGTGGCCCCGTCCACGATGTCCCGACAGTCTCAGAGGAGAAGGGAGCTCAGAAATCACAGGGTCTAGACAGAACAGATACGAGGCTGAGCAGCCCGGCTCGCCGCAGCACGGGAGGCCACGTGGGCACGTGTGTGCGTGGGTGACATCTTGTCGGCGTGTCTGGGTCACCCAGCACGAGCAGAGCGTGGTAAGAGACACACGGTGAGAGCCTCTGTTGCCTTCCAACTTCCCTTTTTCCCGCCGTCGCTGAGGTTGTGTCTATTCTTTTGGGGACTGTCACCTCTTCCTCTGTATCAAGTGGCCTCCTCCCCACGATTCCAGTCCGTGTGGCGTGTCCTCCCTTACCCTGAGGAACCCCTAGTCCAGTGAACGTGACTGACCAAGAATAGGTAAGAATTAGGGAGCACCGTGTCCCCAAATTGTGCCCGTATGTACTATGGTGTTGTCTCTAGGCTGCCCTGGCAGCGGGAGCATGGTGTCCCAGCACAGGTGCCTGCACGTCCTGTGTCCTTAGGGCTTCCTGCCCTGCCGCCCACAGCACCTTATGCTGCGGCCACGGATTCTCAGGCGATGTCGCAGACGTCCGGAAGGGACCCTGGGTGGCACGTGGGTGGGCCGCAGGGGCCCCTTCTCCACCTCAGGCAGCGTTATCTGGTTGGTTTCCTCATGATTCCTCATCACTGCTTTCTGCGAAAAATCTCTTAGTGAAGAAATGAAAAGATCGCATTCTGGGCTGTGGGGCTCACGGCCCTCGTTCCCCGGGACTAAGGGTAGAAGACACTGGTGAAGAGGTCGGGAAATCGTTGCTTGGCTCAGGTGGGAGACTGAGTGCTTCGAGGGCAGAGATCAGGGGCCACGTAAGGGTCGGTCCGAACTTAGTGGCTCTGAACACCCATGCCATGTGGTTGACCGAACCCAGCTGGACGGATCTCCCTCGTGGCCGTTCACGCTGTGGCTGACGGATGGCTGGTGTGGCTGGGGTCTTCGGAAGGTGCCTGATTTGATGTCCAAGTGGCGCCCCACTCATGTCTGGTCACCGGGCTGGGAGCTGAAGCCGGTGAGGGCAGCCGCACCCCCTCTAGGCAGTCTCCGCTCGGGCAGGGGGTCTCGGTGGTCAGAAGTTCTTCATGTGTTGGCTTCCTCTGTGGACCTCCTGGAGGCAGCAGGGCATCCCATGACCTCATGCACCGCTTCTGCATCACACCAATCACGAGAGGGTCACAGGTCTGGCAGAGGCGGGAGAGAAGGCTACAGGGGTGAGGGTACCAGAAGGTTAGGCTCCTTACGTGATCTGCGGAGGAGCTAAATGCAGGAGGCGGAAAGAGGTGTGACGGCTCATGACTCCAGCGGCTGTGACCCGTGGAATCAGAGCCGCTGCTGGGCTGAGACCTGCCAGGGACCGGGAGAGAGATCGGGTGGGTGGGGGCAAGGGCACAGCTATGAGGAGGTTTGTGTTTGATAATGAGCTCGAGCGTCGGTGAAGAGAGACGCGGACACTTTCCTCAGGAAGATGGAACCGGGAGGCCCCGCGTCACAGGAGCAGCTTCAGGACGGCAGCCAGGACGAAGGTCTCCCGAGGGGCTGCGCGCCCTGGAGGGTCCCTCACCCACTGCTTCATCTGCAGCCGCAGGGGGAGGGGACGGAGAGCCCAGGACGAACGCGGGGTGAGACAGCGAGTTCGGCCACGTCAGGTCCCACGGCCACACCCGCCCTCACTGACGGGGCAGGACACGCCGCCCTCGCTGAGCGCCCGTTCCCTCTCCTGCACACGTCTACGCTCCTGGCAGCCTTGACGTCAGGTGTGTGCCCAGGTTCCCCGAGGCCCATCTCCTAACCACCCTCTACCGGAGACTGTGCAATACAGAAGGCCGGGGCAGCCTCATCCCCTCTGTCTGTTCCTATGACCCGGGCCACGCTCTCCGTGGCACTCAACACAGATCCAGCAAACTGAGTTGAATGGGACTTTTTCGTGTACGCTTAAGTACTTGTCAGACTTGCGTTCTCCGCACGGCCACTTGTTTTCTTGTTCCATAACCTCGTCCCATAAACATGCACGGCGGAGGAGTCCCCACCTGCACTTGGCCTGAGGTCCTCTCAGCGACCGACAAAGACAGCAGGGGACACCGCCCCTGCCCGCCCCTTGGATCAGTTCATCCGGAAAGAACAAGCGCACTGAGCACCTGCTGCCTGCTGTTCGGGGCGCCGGGGCCACCTCGGGAGGAAGTGATAGACGGTGGGCGCGGGCGTCCCCTGCAGGTGTACAGGGGGCAGCGCCAGGAAGAACACACCGGGCTGCGGCTCAGGGAGCCCTCGGCGCCCCGGACAGCAGGAAGCAGGGTGCGCGTGACGGGGCTCGCTGGCGGAGGGGACGCTGGACTGCGAAGTGGGGGCCGGTGAGGAGCTGCAGGGACAGTTAAGTGAAGTCGGTGACTCAGGGAGCAAAGAGGGGGCCACGCGGGTCCCCGGCAGAGGGACGAGCACCATGCGTGGGGACAGCAGCAAGTCTGCGAAGCCGGGCGCTGGGCCTTCGGGAGCCGGGGGGGACACACATGTTCTGATTTTAGATTGAAAATGGAAACCTGGCTGGAGGGCTGGCCCGCCAGGTGGGTCACAGCCGAGGGCGCTGTATATCCCAAGCAGCCACCACCTTGCTGGGACGACACGGCTTGCAGGAGACACAGTCACTGTCTGCTGACGGTCATGGACACGATGGGGACCACCTGCGGCAGTGCTGGGGCCTCGCTTGTGCCCAGGCTGCACTGCTGGCCCGGCGGCACGAGGCCCACAAGGGGGCCTGCGAGGGAGCCGGAGGTGCCGCTGCTGACACGATGGCCATGGGGAGGGCCGGCCAGTGCCGCTCTGGTCTCCGCCCGAGCTTGGAGCCCAGTGAAGAACAGAGGGGAAGCGAGGATGAAGGTCACACGTTGCTCTGTTCCTGCCAGCGTGGAGTCTGAGGCTGCCCCGGGGGTCCCGCCAACAGGCCCCTTACCCTCCGGGAATTAGAGCTCGTCTCCCACGCAGGCCTCCCCTGCAAGCTCGGAGTCCAGGTGGGGTGGGGGAGGCTCCCCAGAACCGAGAGGAGGCATCCGGTGGCCGGGCTCCTCCTGGGGCAGGAGGCGAGGTGGGGGCTTCGTGGGGAGGGGGATCTGGCAGAAATGCCCACAGGAGACACGACGCATGCCTGCTCCGTGCCAGGTGCGTGCGCGAGAACTGGCCCACCTTCGGTAGGGAAAGCGCTCAGAGTTCCATGGGAACGGCCGGCCGCGGGCCAGGCGGGTTCCCCAGGTGTGGGGAGTGCGGGCTGCCCAAGGCCCCCTCTTCAGCCATGGGAGGAGCCCCCGGGGTTGCACCCCTAGTGGCAGGGCTGAGGCCCGACCTGGCTGAGGTGACACAGGCTGCCAGAAGGGCCTCGGCACCGTGAGCGCCTGAGGATTCCTGTGCCCCTTCCGGGGACATCTCTGGGGTGGACGCCCCTCCTCACAGACGTTCACAGCAGGTGCAGAGCCGGCATTTCTAATTAAGGCTCTGCCATCCCCGCGCTCCGGCACTTCCCCACGACTGTTGTCCTTATCTCTGAGGGACGGCTTTGACATCGGTGACGTGGAGTCCACGGACTTTCAGCAGTCACAGGTTGACGGATTTGAGGGGTCCCCTCGCCCTGTGGGCACCTCCGGTGTAGAGACAGGACAACCTCCGAGATCCTGGCAGACGAGGCGCGGACTCAGGTGTGTAGCCTGGAGAAATGGGCACTTTAGCTCACTGAAGCCCTGCCCCAGTGGTCCGTCCTGCACGGTGGGATGTCAGCAGAAGTCCACGTACAAGATGTTCAACATCTTAAAAGCAAAAGAAAAGCAATTAATGAAAAGATTATTAAATCGATGGCAGATATTTTGGGGTAAACCAAAATAAAAATAAGAATGATGATATAAACAAGTAAAAAGTCACAAAAAAACTAAGTGAGGGGTGCAGCCGTCTTGGCAGAAATCCCGATCATAAGACGCCAGGCATCACCCGTGTTCGAGCAAGACTGCTTTCTAGCGCCTTTGCCAAGGAATGGCTTCCAGCAGCTTCGGCGTCTATTCGTGCGGAAGGAGGAAGCGGGGACGTCCAGAATCCTCTGTCCTGTGCCCAGGAGCTCTCGGGAAGCCTGTAATGCCGGGGGAGGACGGTGGCAGGTGAGCGGCCCCGCGGGGGCCGCGAGGGGGAAGCAGAGGAAACCAGGAGTAGGCGCGAGCAGAGTCTCGCTCACGGTGACCGAGTGTGCGCGCCGAGGCCGGAGTCTGGCTGCTGGGTCCGCTCCTAAAAAGCAACTTCGTACCCGGCACAGCTGAGCGAAGCCGCGTGAGCACAGCCCCGGCCCCTCTGTCTTCCCCACAGCCCCCGAGGTCGGGAGCGTCTGTGCCCCGAGGTCGGGGCCTCGAGGGCGGTGCGGGCCACAGAGCCACGCACACACGCGCACTCACGGCACGAAGAAATCTGAAAATGGGGCTCCCTCCTGAACTCTCATGGGTCTCTGCTTTCCCTCGCACCCTGCGCTCCAGAGTGACCGGCCACGGAGGGAAGACGGCGTCTCGGCTCTCGGCAGGGGCAGCCTGCATTCAGGCCCGTTGTCAGGCGCAGACTCTGAACGTGGGGGCTCACTGGACGTTCTCCAAGGAGCACCTCGATCCCTCTGTTCCGAGAACGGGGTCTCAGCTCGCAGGAGCCACTGCAGGGTCCGTGGCTGACGCCTTCGGGCAGACCCAAAGCCCGGCCGCGGGCACAGTCGGCCCTGGTCCGAGGCCCGCGTGTCTGCCTGGTCTTCCGCGTGCTGGCAACACGGCCTCTCTCACAGCGGTCCCCCCGGTCCGGAGTCTGCCCGGGCAATCCCTCTCCCCTCCAAACTAGCAGTAACTTTAACACGGTCCTTTGTTCTCTGGAAACTAGCACGTAACCCTTCTGTTACGGAGATCCGGCCAGTTACAGCGGGGCAGGGCATGAGGGACGTTGAGAGGACACTGCAGGTTAACTGTCTCTTCGGAGCCCGAGCTAAGTCCTGGGGTGTAAGCCGGCCCCTGGCCGACTGGCCGCCCCACCCAAACGGTCTTGGGTATTGGGGTGCTTAGCTCTTCCCCAGAGGTGGGAAATTCTCCCCATCATGGGTCAGACGGTAACTATCCCCAGCTTTGCCTGTTGGACAGTCTCTGGTGCAGCCGCACGCCCCAGCGGCAGTGGCAGCCAACACAGAAAGGAAGGGCTCCGTGCGCCAATAAAACTGCGGCTGATCCGGCCCACGGGCCACGGCTTGCAGCACCCTGCCCGAGCGAACGCCAGGTGGCTTGTGTTGGACGTGGTGGGTGGGCCCCGGGAGTGACGGGAGCCCCTGCCAACGTTGGCGCTGGCAGCTCAGAAGCCACGTGTCTTGTTTATAATTGGTTTCCTTCGTTGCTCACTCTTATTTCCGCATTATGTGCCACGTCCTGCTTCGTGGGCGTTCTCACATGGAAGGTGGCTCCCGCCACGGGCGTGGGAGGCCCACAGGATGCTCTCTGCTCTGTCGACGAGCATGTCAGCCTGTCGCAGCCCGCTATCCCGGCAGAGACCGCCACTGACCCAGGCGGAGCAGTTCCCGCTGCGCTGTCTGCCCCACAGCCACGTCCGCGGCCACAGCAGGCCACCTCGGGGCAGTCGAAGGACCATCCCAACAGCAGAAAACAGGGGCAGGGCATCCACTGCTTATGTTATTTTGTTTTTCAGGACACTGAGGGGGCATGTCCCAAACACGTGTGTGTAGCTCCTTTGGTCATGGAGCTTTCACACACCGCGACGGGTTTCATTTTAATCAGTCTTGTTAATGGAGCGACACTGAATGCACAGCCCAGGTTAACGGAACAAAGGAATCAGGGACTATACACCTGTTTCATCTGGCTCTCTCTAGCATATGCCCCCTTTCAAAAAAACAAAAGAAAAGAAGAACTTGAACGGTTTCCCGAGGAAGCAGGTGTCCAGGCTGTCCTTGCTCAGGGCTCCGGACTGGTACCTGAAGGGCCCCCACCACACCATCCGGCTGACCTGGCCCCACGGAGCTCTGCCCTGGGACCCTGGGTGTGTCTGGGTCCTCAGATCCAGCACACATTGGAGGGCTGGCTCTCAGCTTCAACCAAGGATTGCTAGAAGAAACGCAGAGTCCCCGGTTATCTCAATGAACCCTGCTGTCCCTGACGGAAAAATGCAGCACACACATTTACCCTCATCTTTTATCGAAGTTCATGAAGCTGCTCATTTCCCTGAAATGAACCACAGTGGGCACATACAACCCCCTTCTCCATTCCGCGTGGTTCCACAAGGTGACTTGTCGGGGCCTCAGGTCTGGCAAGAGGCTCTGAGCAATTTGCCTCTCCAAACACCGATTCATTGCACAAATAGCAAAAGTACAAAAAGTAATTCACCAGAAATTCCTGCGAGTATAGCATGCCTTCCTCCTAAAAAGATTTGAAAACTTTACAAGGAAAATGTTGTCTAATCACTATTAATTAGTCCCTGATGATACAGTCTTGCTTTAAACACACACACACACACACACACACACACACACACACACGCCTCATGTCATAAGAAAAAAACAATCCAGTAATAAGAGCATAGTGGACACAAAAGGAAAGCAGAAGTGAAGAGGAGAAAAAGCAGCGTGTCGACAAGTTCTGTTCCTCCTCCCAAGTCCAGCGTGAGAAGAGAGAGGAGCCGAGGTCGTCCACTCTGGGGCAGAGTGCGGCTGCTTTATGAACTGTCCCTGCCGTCCCGAAGGAACAGCAGTCCGGGTGCGGGCAGCCGGTCACTCCTGAGTGTCTGAGGCCCTGGTCGGCAGCCCCCGCGGGCGCGTCCCGGGCCATCCACATGGCCGAGCATCACCTTCCCACCAGCACACTTACTTACTCCAGCGGATGTCACACAGGAGTGTTGCAAAACTACACTATTAAATTATATTTTCTGAACATTAATGAAGTCGTTCTCGTCTTAGGTATAAAACAGAATCATCGATAAATAAAAGTAGACGTCATTACAGTATATGAGAAAATAGGCGGCTAATGATAGCAAGCGTCACACCTGTGACCCAGTGTGTTCGGTTCATTGATAATCTTGTTGGCCCCGAGGGAGGGATCTGATGTGCGGGTGACCGAGATTCCGCTCCCGAGTGGTAAGATTTCTCCTTCAATCCTAGCAGCGATGGCTGAGGATTGAGAGCTCGGGGTGGGAGGAAGGAGCTGATTTCTCTGGGGACAGCATCAAACCCTCTCCTCGGCCCACCCACCCAGCCACGAGTGCAACGTCCCCAGCCAAGACCTTTCCTGAGAGGATGGTGCCCAGTACAACACTGTCCTCCAAGGCTTTGCTGTCCTGGCTCCAAGGGACGAGTAAAAACTGGACAAAGGCCATGAGCAGTGGCAAGCGTCAGGTATGAGTACAAAGGCCTAAACCTTCTAGAAGGTGTGCTTGGCCTTAGCCAGCCAGCTCGTCAGCCCGTGCTGCAGACCGCAGGACACCTCCCGTACCGCATCACCTCCTGGGACCTCCTCTATCTTAACCTGCACGCAGGGTCCACTCACTGATCAAGAAGCCACTATCTGCATTTTCCCCTCTAATTTCCCCCAACGAAGTAAGTAAATAATATTTAATTCCCGTTGGAAATTCGAACTTTCTGATGCTGACCCTAGTACGGTTGTCGGGTCCAGTACCTGGATGTTCCTGGACTAGAGTCCTTCCGGCTTCCGAGACGTGTGCAGTGTGAGTTGGGGACCGTGCCCCTGTGTGGAAGGCGTCGCGTGCTACGGGGTGAGTTGTGTCTGTGTGTGCACAGGCGGACTGTGTTCCTGGCGGCCCTCCGAGCTCACCAAGGCCCCAGCCCATGGCTCAGCAGCATCATCACGTGCCTCAAACAGCACGTTGCCTTCTTTTCTATGACTCGATAAAAGGTTTTATTGCGCAAGAGTGACTTTTTAGGTTGTGTCAGTTTTAAAACTTGTGTGGCCATTTATACCAATTCCCTCAAGAGCCATTGAGAGCCCCTGATTGGAAAAGGCCCGTCAGAGGTGACCCCTTCATCAGCGGTCTGGGCGGCTCCAGCCAGGAGCAGGGGGAGCTCGCCTTTGACCTTTGACGGAGGTGTGCGGAAGCCGCGCCCCGTATTCACAGCATCTGCCGTGGAAGCTTCATGACAGCCAGTCCCTCTACGGCCCCCTTCAGTCCCCCGACCCGGAAGGACCCAACACGACCCTTGCCTGTCAAACCGTGTGCCATTTGCTTTTGTTTCTCCCCAAGGAGGAAACACGGCATCTGCTCCCAGGCGGGCGTGTGGCAGAGAGGGTGGCTGGGGAGGCAGGGGCATGTCCTGGCTGTGACCGGCTCGTTGAGTAAATGTTGGGGTGCACGCTATACACCCACCCGCCCCGCTCCCTGCACGTGGGGGCCTGATCCGGGGATGCGAGGCTACCTCCCTCCTCATCTCATGGCACTCGGGGGGTCACGTGACGCCCAGTCCTCTCCCCAGCTGGTGGCCAGGCTGTCGCTCAGGGGCCGTCCCCTCAGCCCACGGCCACACCCTTGGCTGTGTCCCCATCTGGAGACAGGAGGCCATGCAGTGCGGCGCTACGGGCGCTGACTGGGGTGCTCGGGGTCCACGGCTCTGTGTAGCGGCCAGCAGGGGTGGGCTCTGCAGAGCGGCCCTGGCACAGGCAGCCAGGAGCTCACTGGAGCTGGCAAAGAGGGATTCACTTCTTAAATGCGGGTCGGTGTGGGGGACACCGTGAATATTTGTCTCTTTGTCTTACGGCGACATTGCTGCCGGGTTGGCTGTGATTTCATCTCACCCCAAACATCTAAATCCTCCCCTGCAAGTCGCCACACGCAGAGATTTCTTTGTGAATTGGCAGGGAAACAGCCGACTTCCCGGCACTTACAAGCGCGGGGAGCAGTGCCCTCAGCCTCCCCTTGGGGACGGTGACCATAGCAACGGTGGCCAGTGTGGAGTCTCGGCGCCAAACACACGTTCGCCTGCACACGGTGCTCGTTTTCCTGGGGTTCGGAGGTATTTTTTGCTTTACGACGTGATGTGACGTTAATATAATTTATTCTTAAGGCACTTATATTTGTCTGGCACAGGACTCCCGTACTGACTGACGCTCGCCTGGAAAGCTGTCCCCGGCGGGCTGTCCAGGGCCGGACCACACGTGGCCGCGGTGCAGGGTGGCGCTCCGCAGATGCGAGAACCTAGGGCTCCGTCGCGACCCTGGACAGTCGGCTTGGCTGAGCCAGGCCTCGGTGCTCAAGGGTCAGTTAACAGCCTCTCCAAGGTGTTTATATGAAATACCAGACACCACACACGTTCCAACACAGAACGTCCGGCGAGCGGCGCGGCCAGCGGAACAGGGAGCGGCGCGTGCAGGGCTGAGCGCCCACGCGTGTGTCCCTTAACCCTTCGGCAGCCCTGCCGGGGCAGTGGACGTCTGGGCCAACTCGCAGCTCATTTATAATTGAAAGTCACGCTGCCTACATTACACCTGGGCTCAGAGGGGCTAAGCCGGCGGCGGGTAGTCGCGGGACGGCGCGTGGTTGAGGAGGGGCAGGTCCCCAACGCGGAAGCTGTGCGCCCCGTCGTGCTGGTCACTGCCTGCCCGCGGGAAACAGTGTCTGCTGCGCTTGCGCGGTCTTCCTGACCCGCTGCTGTGGCGCCACCTTCAAGGCCTAGAGACAGGCCCCGAGTGTACAAAATACCAGTCCGATTTACTCCAGAATTGTTCTAAGGTCATGTCCCTCCCTCTAGCTCCGTTGAAGGGCCAGCCCGACCTGGCCTGGAGCGCGCCCCTCAGCGGGGCAGTCCGGCCGCCGGGCCCTCGCAGGCCGCGCTGTGACCCTTCGGGGGTGAGTCTGCGCGTGGACGTGCTTCTTCTCTTCTTTATTATCAAAAGTGTGATTGCGCGTCATTACGTTAGGTCGGCGTTCCCTCTAGCCTTAGGCTCACGGTGCAGATGAGAAGCAACGTTCTTTGCAGGATTTATTTATAGAGAGCGGGTGGGGGTGGGCAAAGGGAGAAGCAGACTTGCCGCTGAGCGGGGAGCTCGATGTGAGGCCGGATCCCAAGACCCTGAGATCGTGACCTGATCGGAAACTAGGAGTCAGATGCTCCTACGCCTGAGGGCCCAGGCTCCCCCTGAGGCCATGTTTTCTGTATTTCCCTGGGGTGAGTTCAGAGGCAGGACTGACACACAGAGTCCAGTGGAACCCGTGGTCAAGGAGAAGGAAGAGTGAATGTTGAGGACGGACAGCGCCGTCGGGGAGAGGGAACCAGAAGCAAACCCTTCTGACACCGGAGAGCTGGAGCGCGGACAGGGGTCCCAGTATCTCTTCGCGCGTGTGCAGGTGCTGGGACGCATGTTCTAAACGTGTCCTTCATTCTAAGCCCCTGTCTGCCTGGGCCCTCCTTTCTCTCAGGAGTGTGGTCAGCATCCTCGGGGGCTCCCATCTCACCGACATGTGCACGGGCACAGGCTGAGGCGGGAGGAGAGCCATCTGGTCCTTGAGGCCACGTGTCACAACAGCCCGAGGTCGCCGAGCTGCTGCTGTCATCGACAGTGTCCGCCGTCCCGCGTTGTGGGCCCAGGCGGGCTTCCAGGCACAGACCTTGTTCTGGGGTGATTTCCCCTAGACGGATTGCCGCAGTGAGCCCTCCCTGTCCTCTAACCTGTTTTGATTCAAAGCCTGGAAGAGCTTGTCGCCTCACCTCCGGCTGTCCTTCCGCTCTGAGTCCAAACACGGACGAGCCAGGTCTCCTGGTCCCCGCCAGCCTCCTGGGGGATGCTGAGCCCGCTGCGGGTCAGGAGCCTGACGGGCTTCAGATCCCAGCCCCACGTGCCAGATACGGCTTCTCTTGCCACCTTCCGTCTCTGCGGTCCCCTTGGGCTCCGGTGTTTCCTATCAGTGCTCACGGGCACACCTGCCCACTCGGGTCCTGGAAGAAAATTAAACGGCATAATTGAAACACATACACTGAGACTGCAGGCCTCGCTGAGAGCCGTGCAGACTGTAGACCCTGCAGGTGCGGCTGCACGGCTGTGTGGACTCTGTCTGCAGGGGCGCATCAAACTTAGGTCTGACCTAAGTTTAGTGGCGGGGAATGGCTATGCGATTTCCACTCATTGTTAGGGTCTTTTAATCTGTTAGCATCGTGCTCAGGCGGGAGCCAGACGGTCGCGTGAATGTCTGCACCCGCCAGATGCAGAGCGTAGAAGCGAGGAGGGCGGGCTGGCGTCTCTCTGGCCGGGGTCCGCGAAGAGAGGCAGGGGCTGCGGGTGTGAGAAGCGCGTGTTCCTTTGCACTAATTCTAAGGATATTGTCTGGGGTGTGTTTCCCACAAAACTTTCTGAGGCATTTTTGTATCAGCTGATGGTTTCCTAATGTCTTATCCCCCTACTTAACGCACACACACACACACGCACGCGTGCGTGCACACGGGAACCAGCGGGTCCAAAGCTGGAGCACACAGTCTTGGGCAGGACTGGAAGCTCCATGCTGAGCGGTCCTTGAGCACGAGGAGGACTCCCTGATGGGCAGGTCGGGAAGGTCAGGAGAGTCTCAGAGAACGACCACCCGGGTGGGCCGGCCACAGAGCAGTGGCCGTGTCACCCGAGAATCATGCTAGTGAAAGAAATGTTCGCGAAGGAGGCAGCTGTTAGACCTTCCTGAGGTGGTGATCTGTCCAGTGACGGGATGCCTTGTGGCACTGGCATGATGTCCTGGGTCCCCAGGGGTCATGTGGGCTTCCTGCCGATCCAGAACCGGCCTCACTTGCTACCCACCGCCCCTCAGAAGATGCGGGCACGAGGCCTGCCACAGGGTGTCCAGCTCTTGGTGTGGTCACCTCACAGCCCGCCACGTACCGCCACAAGCCTGACAACAGTGAACTTCAGCCTCCCAGAGGCCCAGACAGAAAGCCCATAGAAACACCACTTCCTGCCGCCTGTGCTCCCGACAGGACCACGCACCAGAGCTCCACCGGACCAGGCGGTCAAACACAGCTTGCTCTGCTTCTTTCTGGTTTGTTTGTTTTTACAAAGGCCGTCACACCATAACGGGGCAGGCGATGGGCCAGATAATGGTTGGTTGTGGGAGCTGTCCTAGGTTCTATAGGCTGTTTGGCAGAATTCCTGGCTCCTGGCCTCTGGGTCCCACGAGCGCATCCCCCTTCTCCCTGGGGATGACGCTGTGACACCTCTAGGTCCTACAGTTGTCTACTGTCTAGAACACGGCAGAACTCGGGCTTCAGGATGGTGGCATATAACCATTTGCTTGACCTCTGCCTTGAGGACAGAACACGTCATATTAGGTCCCAGTGTTGTGCAGCTGGGGCCTGGTAACGTGGTTTAAGGTCAAAGTCCCATTATTCTATGTTCAGGTTGTTTAAAACACACGCAAGACTGCTCTTGGTAAAATGACAATGTCTGTCTCTTGAAAGATGGGCCACGGGAAGAAGAGGCTCAGGGAGACACTGAATTAGCACGTTTATTTATTAGAATGTCATCTGTCCCCAGAAATTGTTGGGGAGACCATGCTAAGCCAGGAAACCCGCCGTCCACTCTTGCATGTCGGTGACCGTGGGTAGGTCACACCAGTACCGAAAGCCACCGCCCGCAGCACGTGCCCGCCCCACCTCCTTGAGTTCTCATGGGAAGGGGCTCGGCTCTGCACCCCCGCTGTCAGCTCCAAGCTCCAGACGGAAACCGTCCTCCGTGTCACTCCTGCCTCACTGTGCGTGGTCCTGATGGTCCCCGAGCACGTGGTCTGTCCTCGAGAAGCCTGCGGTGCAGTGGGGAAGAACACACAGGTCAAGGTCACCCGAAGGACAAGCCGTGGGAGCTGAGCAGTCCAGGGCGATGACAGGAAAGGTCCAGCCCGGAGACCCAGGGCCGGGCGGGCGTGAGGGACGGTGCCCACGGCGGTGTTCGTCCAACCCCTGCTCCAGAGCACAGTAGGCCGCCATCCTGGAGGGCCATGCGACAGGGGCCGGCCAGCCACAGCCCTCGTCCTCTGAAGACAGCCCATTTCGGGGAGAGCCTGCCTCCACCTTGGGCCTCCCATGTGAACGCCACTGTGCGGGCGCCGGGACAGGGTGCGAGTCCCCACACGTGCGGGTGTCCGGGGCCCCACTGGGACCCGCTCTTGCCCAAGAGGAAATGTCCCACACAGTGAGCTCCAGGAATGACACCGGCACAGGGAAGGGTGCGAGAGGACAGGAGAGGGGCTCCGGCCGGGAAGCGATGGTGACAGAATGAGTTAGGACGCGACAAAGCCCAGGGAGCTCTCGGCTCGCTTGTTTCCGTTGCCGCAGGAGCCACTGCAGGGGAGGAGTGGGCTGGGGGCCACGGGGCCGAGGAGTGAGGCGGGGGGGTGCTGAGGGGGGTGCGGGGCCGTGGCGGGACACATGCAGGAGCCCCAGTGGACCAGACAGGCCTGGCCCCGGGCGGGGGTGGGTCTGCAGGCCCGCCTGCCTCTGCCTCCGGGGGGCACCAGCTGCGATGTCGGCCGTTCCTCCCACGCTCCTGTGTCCACGTCCTCCCGCGGGACCCCGCAGCCCCGCGCAGCGGCCACGCCGAAGGGACACATTCCCAACAACACTGACTGTAAGGGTTTGTGCTCAGGAGCCCGGTGCGGGGCCTCTGCCGAGGACAGCCGTCCCTCCTGGAGGTCCTGCCGGGCACAGCGTCAGGGGACGGACGGGCTCCTGACCGCAGCCACATCGGCAACCCAGGTCCCTCGTCTGCAGGCGGGAGTGAGCACGGGTGTCCCGGAGCCACGGGCAGCGGCTGACACTGCAGGCCACACTGGGAAAGCCAGGACGCACCGCACGCGGCGTATGTTATTTAAGATCAAGCACTTCCCTTGCAGATTCCTAAAATATGTGGACAAGCCAACCTTGCCTAAGTCTTCGGAGGCTTTGCTGTAACTAAGGGGGCGTCAGTTTACTCAACAGTGACCTCAACACGGAAGGCGGCGGAGCGGGAACCCGCGAAGCCCGGGTGTGGAGGTGCCCAGCCCGGCCCGCCTTCCCCGCGCCCCTGCGGCCCCTGCGCCCCGCGGGGACACTGCCGGGGGCGGGAAGGGGAAGGGTAGCCACGCCAGTCAGAGCGGCTGGTGATGTCCCTGCCACGCGCAGCGCACGCGACGGGGCAGGTGCCGTCCTGCGAAGAACGGAAAGGAAGGAAAACCCCGAAGCGCCCAGCACCGAAGCGCCCGCAAACAGTGATCCCCGCCGCGCAGCAGCCGCGGCCGAGGAGGCGCAAGCAGGGGCCGCAGGCGGTGGGCAGCCGGGCTCAGGCCGCGGGTGCCCCAGGAGCCCTTCATGGAGCCTGGATTCTCCAGCCTCTGGGGGCCACAGGGCGAGAGAAGGCATCGCACAACCAGGAGGGGGACCGAGGCGCTTGTGAAGTCAAGGACGGTGGGTCCCGCGGAGCACTGTCGCCTACGCAATGCGCAGATCTGGTTTTGAGCCTGTCCTGACCTGCCCGAGGGGGCAGGCGTGGCCGAAGAGCAGGTGGACATGTCCGCAGAGGTCCGCTGCGAGTGTCCAGGGGCCGAGGGCACACCACGGTGTCCAGCCAATGGTAATACAAGCGGGAGTTCGAAGAAACCACCTCAGCCCTTTGTCGGAGACGCGGCCGCGGAGAACAGGAGAGAGCAGAGCGCGTCCCAGGAGCCCGGCCCACGCGGGTGGCAGGGCAGCGGCGTCCAGGAGCCTGCGGGGATTGTGCCGCGGCCGCTCGTCTGGGACACGCCGTGGTCTGCGCCGGTCAGATGCCGCGAGCGCAGATCCATAGGATGGAGAACGGGAACGCTTCAAGTCATGCGATCCTGCGTCTTGCTTTCCAGTCTGAGTCTCTGTCCCACCCAGAGCAGACCCAGTGGAGGCGGTCGTCGGCCTGCCTCCACAGCACGAAGCCTCTCTCAGCCTGTGTTGGTCACATGTGTCCAGCGCGTGTGTCACCACCGGAGCTTCGAGCCTTGAGACTGTCCCCAGGGATGCCTGGTCCCCGGGCACTTCAGTGTCTCTTAACTTCAGCGTTTCATCAGTGAGACAAGAAGCCTTCTAAACCCGGAGAGACAAGGTCACGGTGACCTGCTCCTTCTAAACCCGGCACCCGGAGAGACAAGGTCACGGTGACCTGCTCCTTCTAAACCCGGCACCCGGAGAGACAAGGTCACGGTGACCTGCTCCTTCTAAACCCGGCACCCGGAGAGACAAGGTCACGGTGACCTGCTCCTTCTAAACCCGGCACCCGGAGAGACAAGGTCACGGTGACCTACTCCTTCTAAACCCGGCACCCGGAGAGACAAGGTCACGGTGACCTGCTCCTTCTAAACCCAGCACCCGGAGAGACAAGGTCACGGTGACCTACTCCTTCTAAACCCAGCACCCGGAGAGACAAGGTCACGGTGACCTGCTCCTTCGCTTGTTCTGGAGACCTGAACCAGGTCCACATGTAAACAGTAACAATAAGTTGGGTAGTTTCTGTGTCAAGAAATACTAGATGATGGTTTAGATGCCATTGGCTTTTCTCCGGGACAAGCCCACCTGCGCAGGGGCATGAGAGAAAAGGAAACGAGAGAGAGAGAAATCAGGAGTCCGGAAACCACATGAGAGCACATGTGGGGGCGAGAGTCAGAAGCTGACATCCGCCAGCTGATTCCGGCGCCTGAGCCGGACACCGAGCTGCTTCCATGCCTCGCTGCTCAGGCTCCAGTGGGGACGTTGAACAGCAGGACTTTGTGACTCAGATTCAATCGCACTCCCGTTACCGAGAGCTCGTCAGGCTCTGAACACTGAGTGGGGCGCTCAGGGTACTAACGGATAAGACTGATTCTGTTTGTGACGTTGAGAAGCGCGTGGAGTTCAAAAGAAGAACATCGATGACCATAATCACAGGCGGACCGGACTGTGCGGTCCGTGAGAAGAGGGCCCCGCGGGGCACCGTGTTCGTGGCAGCAACCACACGAGGGGGCCCGTCCTGGTTGGGAGTAAGGGAGCGGTGTGGACTTGCCGTGTCAGGCGGCAGGCTACAGGGATGGGAGTTCGAGAGAGAAGATGCACTGAGGCAGCTCAAGTCCCTGGAAAGGCACGAGCAAACACAAGCAGGACAGGAAAGTCCGTGTCAGGGGGAGAGCGGAGCACCGGGAGGCCGGCCCCGATAACAGTGCGTAGGGCGGGCTGAGCGGAAGCACGGAGGCAGAGAATGGCCCGTTGCCGGAGCTCCAGACTGCGGGTCCAGGGACACAGGGACAGCTGGTAAGGAAATACTCTATAAAGAAAAGAGACGCTGCCCCGTTCAGCCATAGTGGGACAAGGGTGCGAGCTTGGTCGAAGGACCCACGGAGCCCCAGTGGCCTGGTGAGCACAGCTTTGGGGGGAGACGCTCCGAGTGGTGGGATGGCCGGGGAAGCCCGGCTGTGAAGGCCACGGGGGCCATCCCGCTCTTGACGGGCCTCTCGTGAAACCCGCCTGCCCCCTGATAACAGCGGGCGTCACCCCTCTAGCTCTGTGCCCTGTGGAGATGCATGTTATCGAACTTGTGTTCATTGTCCCTTGCTGGGAAACAAGTTACACCAGTATTTACTGACTTAAGAAACACACAGTCCGTTCCCTCGCCTAGTGCTTGGGTCAGGAGTTCATGCTCCGCTTTGGGGGACCCTCTGGTTCAGAGTCTCTTAAGGCAGCCACCCTCGCAAGGCCCAGCTGAACAGGCCCCCTCCCAGCTCCCTCCGAGGCATGGGCGGAGCTCAGGCCCCCCTGTGCTGCTGCCTGCAGGCTGGAGGCCGGCCTCTGCTCCCCGCCAATGGCCCGCCGGCTCAGGGCACGCTTCGGCAGGGCGCGGCCTCGTCTGGAAAGAGATGTCCCTGCCCTTTTGCCGCAGCCTGTACCGTAGCAGCAGGCCGCTGGGCCCCCAGACACCGAGAGCAGGGCTTTCCCCAGGGTGTGAAGCGCTGGAGGTGGGGGCTTCGGGAGCTGTGATGAAGGTCTGATGCTTCCTCTGAGGCAGGAACGGAGTTTTCCGTTCTTTATTTCCACTTTCGCTCTCTAACAAGATGCCCCACGTGTTATACGCCTCTGACCTGTCGGTAGTCAGTATCGTAGCTCCTTCCTTTAGTGACTCAGCTCCAGCTAGACCCCCATGTCCCCAGCGCCCCCGCCCAGGCATCAATCCTGTCCTCATGAAGTACCCACGTGCCCACCCCTCTGTCCTCCGCTGAATTCTGCAGATCCTGGGATTCGGGTCTAGCTCCACCAATTTTCTCTAAGGTGACTGCCTTCCGCAGAAGGGCTCGGCAGTGGCAGCTGATGCGTCCAGCTCGGGCTAGTTTCACGTAGTTCATGGCGCAGCCTCCGCTGGTGTCGTGAGTGAGGCCGTCTGCAAGGCTGCGTGTGTCTGTCCCACCGAGAAAGGGGACGACAGAGGTGTCCGATCACTGCGGACGGTGGCTGTTCCCGCGTGCTCAGGGCATCCTGCTGCAAACCAGAGCACACGTCGGCACATGTAACTGGCCGGTGGTGCACATCAATCAGCCGATTGCTCCTCAGGGCAAAGCCCAGTCAGGACTGGCATCCGTGAGCATCTTGGCCTTAAAGGGCTGAGAAAAACATCAGCCGTTGGGTAGGGTGGCTATTTCTTCAACGTGGAAAGATCCCAGCCGGCCTCCCGTGTGTGAAAACTCACACAGCATCTACCTGCACTGCTCCCAGCACAGCCGTGGGGCTGTTCTCGGCGCGAGCTGGAAGCGCCCGTGCACCGCTCGGGACTCTGGCCCCGGGGTGGCTTTGCAGGAGCCCGGCTGAGGCCTGCCGTCCTCTCTGAGACGGCCGGGATCAGAGCCCCTCGCCGCGTCTCCATCGGGGGACGGCAGGGCTGGCTCACATGGGGCCAGCTGCTTCTTCCCCTGATGCTCTTTGGCCCCAGGCAGGGCTGGGTCCTCAGCAAAGAGATTGCTTCGGGCGGCTGGCCTTGGAGTTGGTGCTGCCCAAGCCTGTCTGAAAGCCACTGATGTTGTCCCCAGTCAGGAGATGATCTCCCTTGCCAATGGGGAAGCTTAGTGAGGTCGCCTTGCTTTCTGAAAGGTTAAGGAAAAGCCCGACCCCCACGGGAGCATGGGATATGTGATCAGCACTAGGACAAAATCACAGGACAGTACTTCCGGAACGATTTCCCCTTATGAGCCTAAGCACTGATTTTTTTTAAAGTTTCAGCACAGCATTTTCACATGATAGTTCCTATTAATATAAATGCTATAATGTCACATGTTACATTGGGGGGGATATTGTTTTTCTTGTTCTGTGATTAATTCTAAAATAAATTCTGAGCCCTTCTTAAAATGAAACAAGCGTTCTTGGCTAATGGCAGCAGAGCACCAGTCAGAATTTCCGACGTGTGGTCCTGCTTTAAGGGGCAGGACAAGGACTGTGACAGGGAGGTTGTCATCCACAGCAGCAACTTGAAGAAATGAAGATGCTCTTTAAATGACTCTTTAAAAATTAACAAATAAGTTTGGCTTAACTCTTACGTTGTTCAAGTTCCGCACTAGATCAAACAGCGCTTGGTTCAGCCCCGTACTGGTGCTTCTTCCGGGAGCAGGGCCGACAGAAGCAAGTCTCTGCTGCTGAAACGGCCCCAGGTGCTACAGAGCGTTTTGTGGGATGCTCTCCTGTACTTCCCATGTGTGAGTGTGTGTGTGTGAGAGTGTGCGTGTGTGAGATACGGCATTGACAATATTAGATCCTTGCAACATGCCAGTTAATAGGTATTTCCGTCCCTTTTGATCATCACCCCCGTTTTACAGATGAGAAAATCAAGGTAGAAAGAGTCTGAGAAGCATATCCACCTCTCTGGGACTAGACTCTTGATTTCCTGAATTTTTTTCCGGAAATGTCTCCACATGAAGCCATACAGAGCTCAGGAGGTGTCAGTAAGCAACGGAAGGCCCAGGTGAACGAATAGGTCCGTGCACACACAAACGGCTGGCAGGAAGTGATGGAACCATGTGTGTGAGTTTAGTGAAAACCATGAAGAGCCACTTGGCCCTGTGGAGCCACCGTGTCGAGTCCATTGGTCATGAAACCAGCAGCGTCAAGGAAGCAGTCTGGTCGCCATCTTAGAGATTTCTCGGAGGGGCGGCTGGCCGAGTGGAAAGTTGGAGTCAAGAACTGTTTCCCATTCCTGGAGCATTTCAGTGACCACTAATGAACTTTAGAGACAAAACCTGAAGATGCTTTGGCAAGAGAAAGAGCCTACTGTGTCCCTTGCTCTCTCTACAGTGGAAACTCATATTTTTTTATGCCTTTACTGAGAATCATTCTACATATAGTAAAACTCCCCCATCAGGAGTATGTAATCTGACGATTTTACTGTATCCCCAGATTTGGGCAACTCTCATCTCATCAACTGTGAGAAAGGTTCGGTACCCCAGGACGAGGCCCCATGTCTGTTAGCTGACATTACCCCAGCCTCCTCCCGCACCGTGCTAGTCACTAACCCACTTGCTGCCTCTGCCAGTCTTGGACGGTTCCCATACACGGAATCAGTATGAATTTCTGTGACCAGCTTTTTCATTTTGCATAGGTTCTGAAGTTTTCAATGGCCCGCCATGTGTCAGATCCTCATCCCGTTTCAAGGATGAGGAGTATTCCACTGTACGTATATTCCACAGTTCCCTTATGCCTTCATTCATGGAAATATGGTCTTCCCGCAGTTTGGCTGTTACGAATAATGCTTCTGTAAACGTGTATGTACAACTTTGGGGTGGATTTTCATTTCTCTTGGGTAGAAGTGAAATTGCTATGTTATGTTAATCCTGTGTTTAGCATTTTTAGGACCAGCCATGGTCTTAACCAAAGTAGCTACACAGCTTAAATTCTGGCCTGCCATGTGGGATGACTTGATTTCTCTAATCCTTGCTATCATTTGGTGTTTTCCTTCTTTCTCCCTTTATAGTAGTCATCCTAATGGGTGTGAAGTGTTATCTCAGTGTGGTTTTGGCCACAAGTGATATCCGCATCTTCTCATGCCATCATTGGCTATTTGTCTATCTTATTTGGAGAAATGTCAATTGGAATAATTTGCTCGTTTTTAAATCCGTTTGTCTTTGTATTTTTGCATCAAATAATTATTTTCATATCCTGGGTACAGGTCCTTTTCTGGTGGATGATTTGCAAATATTTTTGATTCTGTATATTGCTTTCTCATTTTCTTAATGGTGTCCTTCATCACACAAAAGTTTTTATTTTTGATAAGGTTCAATAGACACTTTTTTTTTTTGCTTGTGTTTTGGTATTTTATTTGAGATACCATTGACAAACCCAAGGTCACAGAGATTTACGTATATGTGTTCTTCTAGAAATTTTGTAGTTTTAGATCCTACATGTAGGTCTATGATCCATTTCGAGTTCACCTTTGAACACGGCATGCGGCAATGGTCCAGCTTGGTTCTTCCACATGTGGAAGCCCAGCTGTCCCAGGACTGTCTGATAAAAAGACTGTCCTGTCCCTATTAAATAGTTCTGGCATTCTTGTCGAAACAAATCAACCATAGATATGATGGCTCATTTCTGGACTCTCCGTTGTATTCCACTGATCTCTCTGTCCTTAAACCAGGACCGCGCTGTCTGGGCTACTGCTGTAGCCCTTTGTGGTAGGTTTTATAGTCAGGGATTTGGCTCTTCCGTTTCTGCTCTTTCTTTCCAAGACTGTTTTGCTTATTCTGTATCCTTGCATTTTCCCAGGAATTTTAGGATCAGCCTAATCATTTCAGGAAAAAGAAAATACACAAACAAGTTTTTAAAAAAACAAATAACACACAGCTGAGCTTTTGATAGAAGTCTGCCCTAAATCAGTAGGTCGGTCTAATCCATGAACATGGGATGTCTTTCCATTTACTTAGATCTTTTATTTCTTGAAACAATTTTTGGTAGCTTTTACTGTACCTATCTTGCATTCCTTTTGTTAAACTCTATCCACTTTGTATGCCCTGCATGGTATGACCACTGAGTTCTTTGGTATCTTTTCTTTTTAAATTGGGATTTGTTTGTTCATTTTTAATTTTTGTATCTGGCTTCCTAGGTGTCTTGCCTGGTCAATATAGCAGTCAGTCTAAGATGGCTTGGGTTTTTCCTAAATGCATTTTGTGAATATCTTCTACCCTTTGTCAGAGGAATCTGTGTAAAAAAGCATGCTTTCAAATGTCAGGCTTTTTTTTTTTTAAAGATTTTATTCATTTATTTGATAGAGAGTGAGAGAGAACAAGCAGGCAGAGCAGCAGAGGGAGAGGGAGAAGCAGGCTTCCCACTGAGCAGGGAGCCCGATGCAGGGCTCAATCCCACAACCCCAAGATCATGACCTGCGCTGAAGGCAGACACTTAAATGACTGAGCCACCCAGGTGGCTTTTTATAAGACAGTCTACCCCTTCCTCTGCTTATGTAGGGTCTCAAGATTCCCCAAAGCTGTACAACAAGTGCTTTTCCTTCTGTACATCTTTCCTGGATATGCACACAGCCTTGCACATGCAAATTAGCCTTTTAGACCACCAGGATGTGCCAGAGCTTTCCAAAGCTCACTGGTATTGTTAGTTCTTGGGGTTTCTCTAGGATTTCCTTTTCAACCCCCAGTCTGGCTTCTGTCTGCCTCATCTGAAGCCACTGCTTTGGGCAGCTGAGTGTTGCCAGCACTGGCTATTTTTCAGGAGTACCCTGAAGTTAGTCTTCTTCCCACCATGCTCTAAGAATAGAGATTTCCTAGGAAACTGCACTCAGACAAAATGCTGACTGTGCCCTGAAGATGGTACTTTTCATGGAACTCCAAACCCCATCAAATCGGACTCAATGTTGCCCGCTTCTGGCTGACACACCATGGAACCAGGAGGAGGAGTGCTGAGAAGAGCCTCAAGTCTAATTGTCCCAGACATTCACTATCTAATGGAAACTTAGTGTTCTCTCTGGATTGGATGATGTTCAGTTTATGCCATGGCTTTGGGTAACTGCTGTGGTTCTAAAATGGTTAATTTTATTGTTTTGCCATAATTTTTTTAGCTCTCCAGGTTTCATTATTTTCAAACAATATGATTCAGAGTATAGTTCGAGCTGCCTTTGTGACTAAATGACACAATGAGTAGGATCGCGAAGCAATAGTGTGTGACTGAATGAGGTAGCGCGCGTGGTTCCTACGCTCCCCCGCCTGTCGCTCCCCTTGTTGAACCACAGGTTACTATGTGGGATCCCAGGTGACCTCATACTGCATGTTCCTCCACAACCTGGTCCCCCCAGTCCCAGAGCCTCAACTGGAGATTCCCGACCTAGAAGGGTACTAGCCCTGGGTGACGGCAAATTCACCAAAGTGCACGTGCATACCGAGCAGGTGGCCCACAAGAGCCACAGCCTCCGCCGCCAAGAGAGACCACAGCATCAGGGTGCTCAGGAAACTGACCATAAAAGGTCAAAATCCTCTGATAGAACTTCTGTTTAGAAATATATTTTTCCTTTCTTTATATCTTCTCTGTCCCAAGTGATCTAAGATTTTATTATCTTAAAATTGGTCTCTCACTCCTGGTCTCTAGTTCTTCCATTTTCTTCTGTAGGTATTTTTCATAGACACAGGCTTTTGCCCCAAAGTATTCTCTCTACAGGATAGTGGATAAGAGTGTTGGGTCAGGGTCTGGTTGGTTTGAGACGTAGTACGGCCATTTACTGCTCCCGAGATCACGGAGGTGTTTTAACCTCAAAGTGCCCCCGTTCATGCACCTGTAGGGAAGGGGGGCAGCCATGGCTACGACACTGGTTTTGTAAGGATTGAGTAAGACCGTGTCTGCCACAGAACAAACTCTTGATGAGTGTTAGTTCTCTTTTAATTCTTTTTTTACATTCAGCTTGGCTAACATGTATTATTAGTTACTGGGGTAGAATTTAATGATTCATCCGTTGCATAGAACAGCCAGTGCTCATCACATCACGTGTCCTTCTAAAGCCCGTCCCCCAGTTACTCCATCCACCACCCGCCTCCCCTCCAGCGGCCCTGAGTTCGTTTCCTAGAGGTCAGTGTCTCTTACGGTTTTCCCCCTCTATTTCCATCTTATTCTATTTTTCCTTCTCTTCCCCTACGTTCTTCTGTTTTGTTTCTTAAACTCCACAAGTGAATGAAATCATATGGTGTTTGTCTTTCTCTGACGGATGTATTTTGCTTAGCCTAATGCCCTCGAGTTCCATCCGCGTCACTGCAATGGCTAGTTCACTCCTTTAATGGCTGACTGATATTCCGCGGCTTATGTAAGTATTAGTTCTTATTATAACATCATTCCAGCACTCAGACGTCCGAACGCCCTGCACAGCCTCTGCATGAGATCAGACTTTATCAAACTGACTTCTTCTTTAATTTAAATTCAATTAGCCAACATATAGTACATCATTAGTTTTTGATATGATGTTCAATGATTCATGAGTCGCATACGGCAGCCAGTGCTCGTCACATCACATGGCCTCCGAAATGCCCATCCCCCGGTTACCCCATACCCCACGCCCTCCCTCTGTAGCCTTCCGTGTGTCTCCCGGAGTCCAGGGTCTCGCATGGCTTGTCTCCCTCTCTGATTTCTTGTCACTCAGTTTTCACTCCTTCCCTATGATCCTCTGCGCCGTTCCTTACGCCCCACACACGAGTGAAACCGTCTGATAACTGTCTTTCTCTGACTGATGTATTTCACTCAGCATCATCCCCTCCAGTTCCATCCGCGCCGAGGCAGACGGTGGGTGTTCATCCTTTCTGAGAGCTGAGGAATATTCCGTTGTATACATGCGCCACGTCTCACCCGTTCATCTACTGAAGGGCATCACAGCTCCTTCCAAAGTTTGTCATCAGACGGACGCAGTGCTCTTCCCCAACGATCGCGTCAACAATCTGTGTTATTCCTCTGGACTCCGACTTGTTCCGTGTCCTGGTCCTTCTCGCTCACAGCCACCTGCTCACCTTCAGGTCGTGCGTCCCTTCCTCCTGGACTGACGCCACACGGCTCTCTCTTCCAACCAGACACTGTCTACCCCTGTGGGTTTCTCCAAGTCTTGGCTGACATTTTAGTCTATAGGTTGATGTCTCTTCCTATGAATGTATTTATAATGCGGGCTTTACTGATCGTCCTCTGACATGATTATTTAATGAAGATGTGAGCACATTTGAGGTGTGTTGCCATGAGCTTGAGCTCACAGTAGCTGTGACTCTTCAGGCGACTGGTCAGTCCTGGGTAAGGGACTTCAGAACAGTCTTTGTCTTATCGATATTTCTATTGATAAGGATTAAACAGGCACTATTCAAAGGAATGACTAACTTTTGTGTGAAACTAAAAATGAAACAGTTGGCATTTTTAAAAATTTGGTTAAGGGCAAAGTTGTCGACTTACCCAGGTTATTAACATAGGCGACAGTTCTATCGTGGTTCACAGAAAAGTTTTCTACTCACCCACAGGACAAGTGAAATTACTGAAAAACATTATTTATTCCATTTCCATTGCTAATGAAGGCTTTTCACAAAACATAGTTCAATAAACATTCACTGAATGACTTCTTTCACCCGTCCTGTGATGCCGGGATATCGAGTGTCTTGTGGGAGAGCAGGTAAGGCCAGCGGCGGCGGTGTCCTGGCACGTGTTGTGGACGGAGCCGGGAGCACGGAGCGGGCCGCCCTCAGCCCGCTAGGAACGGAGAGGGAGTCAGAGGAAGGCCGGCTCGAGGGAGTGGCTCGGACTAAGCACTGAGGGCGAGTTCGCCGAGGAGAGAGAGGAGCCGCACTCCGGCGAAGGAGGACTCAGCCGGGAACAAAGACGCGCAGCAGCTTGGCGTGCCCCGGGCTGCGCACAGGCGAGAATCGCTAGCGAGACAGAGAAGGGCGGCAAAAGTGGCCGCAGGCCTCTGTGGGGAGCTTGGAGGACGCGCCAAGGAGCTTGGGGAAAGTGACTGGCTGGTTGATCGGTTTGTCCCCACCGGGGGCTGAGGCGGAGTTGACAGAGGAGGAGCTCGGCTGTAGCTGCTGAGGAGACACGGGGGCGGGAGCAGTCAGGCAGCCTTCGCTCTTCCAGTGCAGAGCGCGGGGCCTGGCCTGAGGCAGGAGGTGGGACAGAGACCGTGGGCTGGTTTGGAGCAAGAGAGCCGAGGAAAGGAGGACCCTGCGATGCTTCGGGGGTTCATCCTTCCCGGAAGTGAGGACAGGGCGAGGACCCTCCCTGGCAGCAGCGAAAGGGCAGAAGTTAGCTCAGCCTTGAACGTGGTGAATTTGAAGAACCGGTGAGACATTCCAATAGGTCATTTTAGACATCTGGACTCACAAATATACAATCAGTGAAGCGCTCGGGACATCCCTGGGGATTTTCAGCACAAAAGTGGCAGTGAAACCCCTGAGAAGTAGTACTACTGCCCGGGGACAACGAGAAGAAGCACTAAAAAGGCAACAAAACCTCAGAGAACAACCATTTTTAAGGGGTGGGTAGAAGGAGCCGCACAGAAGGAAAGGCCACCAGGGCTGCCATGGGGCCAGCATCGCGCTGATCCCGAAGACTGGGTCATTTGGATAGTTGTGCTTGTCTTCCCCAGGAAGACCAGCTTCTTTTGTGTCGAGGAACACGGCAGCTCACGGTCCGACATGAACCCAGTGTTGAGTCTATATTTGCGATTGTTTACATCCATCTTTCTGCTAAAAGTCCCCCTTCCCAGAAGCCCCAAGTATATCCCAAAATCAAACTCTACAAAAACCAGAATCCTTTTCTCCTTCTAACCTGTGAATCCCCGGAGTTCCTGATCTTCATAAGTCTCTGTCTTTGCTACCTGTGTCCAAAGTGAGGTCACCGCATAATAAGACCTCCGTCCTCCAGACTCCGACCTCTCCTGTCCGTCTTCCACATTCAGCCAAACAGCACATTCTGTTATCCAGGATGCACACTTGAAAACCTCTCACGGTCTGACTTTCATCAGGACAAAGCTGAGATACCTCCTTCTGTCGCCTTTTATAACGTACTCCGACTTACCTCTCAGGTCGCAATACAGGTGCCAGTTTCTATGGGAAGTCTTCCCTCACTCCCCAAACCGAGAAACGCGTCCTTCCTCAGTGGGCCCAGAGCATCCTAAGCCTCCCTACACTGTAACAACACTCGACATCCTCTGCAGTGATGCCCCATGAACTTGTCAGCACCACCCCCTCCACAGTGGACCTCTTGAGTACGAGGTCAATACCTCCTTTCTCTGTTTATCCCCAGAGCTTGGCCTGGAACACAGCACTCAAACATTCGGTAGATATTTGACTGACTGACTGAACTGATGATGATTAAACATTATCCCAATCGAAGCACCGCAGAGCAGTCTTAACCCGTGGCTCCTTTACTCTACGCATTTCAAAGGAGTAGAGCTACATTTCTTTTAAAACCTTTCCGAAATTCAAATTGGCTTTCCCCCAGTTAGTCAGGATTTGTGAGGTTTCACTACATACCAACATGTTTATTTCCATGGCATAAATCCGAAAGCCTCTGAAGGGTTGGGATTCGTCTGTACATTGCTTCCTAAAGTACCGCTCTTTTATTTTTGTCCTCGTGTCCCACTGGCACTATTATTAGCATCACCACTAGTATTAATCATTCCTACATTGTATTAGTACCACCTTATACTTTCTAAAGTGTTTTCATCATTTTTTGTCTCATTTGATCTTCGAAATAATTCGTTAGGAATTAGGAATGCAGATAAGGTATAATTATGGATATTAACCACACATGGATACTCATAGGTGTTAAATGACTCTACCAAGGACGCGCAAATAATCAGCTGGATGAAACTGATGTATCCAGGGCTCATTCTGTTCATGGTGCGTTCTTGTTTCTTAAAATGAGTAGGTCATTGATTTCCTACTTTCAGCTTGACGAACCATCGTAGCTGATGCGTGGCCGTCTTCCTACTTCAGGTCTGAGGAGGCAGTTCAGAATGTGCACAGCATGCTTGAGACAGCGCGTGTGCAGGTGTGTCCGGGTCCCGGTTCTTCATCTCCCTCTCCAGGGTAAAGTGACCTGGTGCCTGTCACACCCAAAAAAGATGGCAGGAAAAGGAAAACACTTTGATATCTTGCAGATTGCTCCTGGAATTTCTTCTGTCCTTCATCACTTCAGGTATTTACTCCTGAGTAAGACTGCGAGCAAACGGAGGCACGAGACTGGACTTAGTCAGTTCTGAGTGCTCGTAACCAGCACAGTGACTCCACATATGGACCGGGGTCAAAGACCTGAAAAGGTTAGACAGAGAGGTGGGTGGGAGGGTGGATGGATGGTTGGATGGCTGGATGGCTGGATGGATGGATGGATGGATAAATGGATAAATGGATAAATGGATGGATGGTTGGATGGCTGGCTGGCTGGATGGATGGATATTAATTTGCATTTCTCTGATGAATAATTGTGAACAACCTCTTCACCTATTTATGATGGATGTGTTTCCTCTGGTGAAATCCTTATCAATATTTTCTGCCCAATCTTTTATTGAAGAGAATATGCTTTTCTTACTCATTTCTAATTCTTTATACATTCTTTATGCAGATCAAGAGTATATGTTCCAGTTTTTAGCTCGACTTCCCATTTTCTTTAAGTTGTGTTTTGATAAGAAAAGCTCCTCATTTACTACAGTCCAGTTCAGCCATCTTTTCTATCATCAATGCTTTTTGTGTCTTAAATTTTTTCTTACTCAAAGATCTGAGATTCTCTTCATCTGTATTCTCTAGAGAAAGTCTTAAGGTTTTGTTTTTAATATTTAACCCCTTAGTCCATCTTGAGTGTATGTAAGATGTAATAACCCAACTTTGTCTTTCGTTATGAGATCATTGTTTGTCCAACCCCACATATTCAAGAATGCCTCTTTCCCGCATCTGTCTTCTCTGTTCTGTAATACCGTCATGCAGCGTGCAATGGTCTGTTTTATAGGTTAATTTGTTATCCTTTGCCAAGCACACAGACTTAATTACCACAGCTTCAGAGGAAGTCCTGAAGTCTGGCTAGCAATTTCCCCTCCCTCATGTTCTTCTGCTCAAGTGTCTTAGGTATTCTTGGCCAGCGACTATTCCCTACAGTATCAAGTTTCTTACAAAATCCTTTTGGTATTTTGGATGAAATTGCATCATCCAATAATTTGTGGGAGAACTGACATCATCGCAATCTTAAGTCTTCCTAAGTATGGTGTGGTTTTTCCCCTATTGGTTTAGATCTTAATAAAGTTTTATCATTTTTCCCTATAGAGATATTACATCTATTTGGTTAAACTTCTTACATATTTTGTATTCTCTCATACTGATGTAAATTATTTCCCAAACGATACTCCCCCAAGTGACACTGTGCCTACAGACAACCTCGCTAAACTCTTGTCATGTGTCTGTCATTGCTTTTGAGGGCAGTGGTGGGAGTAGGGTCGGGGGCAAGAGCAGCATTCCAGTGGTCACGATTCCCCTTCATCTTCCAACGGCCGGGTATGATGCCTGCCCTCAGATAAGCCACCCCACCCCACACAAGCCACTTCTGAATCTCCCCTCCACACCTCACCCAATTGTCTTCATCTCTTACTTGTGGCTCCTCTTGGAATGGGTATGGCCATAGAGTCAGTGTCTTTCTGGTCAGCACTTTGGCAAGAGTAGTAACGAATTTCATTTAAACTCACAGTTAATATAGATAAAGTTCATATATAATACCATTTAACAGTGAAGAAATGGAAGTCTAGGGAGGTCAAGTATTGTGTCCCTGACCACACAGCTAGTAAGTAGCAGAGTTCAGTCTGTCCCATGAGGCAATGACTCTAACAGTCCTTGCGTCCGGGCTGGCGAGGTTTCTGTGGACCGATACTTACGAAGCTTGTGGACCGTGCCTTGGACAGCAGTGCTTTGTGAGTATTCCCATTACCGTGATCATGTTATTTTGCTTTGCTAATTTTGGCCACAAATACTCAGCTAATAAGATAAAGAGGGTATGACTCTAACCCTAATACGAGGTATAATGCCCGTGACACCCGAAAAGTTTTTAAAGTGTTTTGGTAGTTAAGGACTACAGGTTACTGTTTTGGGAATTGAAAGAAAGGCTTTTGGAGGAAGGGGCCATTGAAGCGGGCTGACTTAAATAGTTAGAATTCAAGCTGCTGATTTTAGTGGAGAGGAGATGTACAGGGAGGTATGAAAAACGACATGACGCAGGCACGCAGGAAGAAACGCGTGTCACATAAAGGGATAAATCACTGCTGCAAAACATAAGAAGTTGAGCTTTCTGGCTGTTCATTTGTGCTAATATCTTCTTTTGGTTATAACTTCCAACTAGAATTCTAGATATTGTGTGTGTGTGTGTGTGTGTGTGTGTGTAAAATAGATGAAAAGGCCTTACAAATGATTAAGCTTTGAAAGAAGCAGCATTTTTGTAAGTTCTCTCAAAAACAACAGCACCCAGTGCCCCCTACTTCACCTGCTCCAAGGAGGTAGATAAACACACGTTCACTTTGGCGGAGAATCCGGCAGAGAGGCCCCTGCCATTCAGAAGAGCAGGAGGCCCCTGGCAAGCCTGGGAGCCTTCCTGTCCCCTTGGGGAACTGTGTGGGAGACCAGGCAAGGCTCCAGAGGCCAGCGAACTCACACTGGGGAAGGAGTCACGAGTGGCCACCTGGACGCGTCATGTAGGTGTCAAGGCGGTTGAAGGCAGGCAATGAGCTCAGTCTGGAGGCTGCACTAGGAAGGGGGGCGGAGGGCACCCAGTGACGTGGGGGTGGCTTTGTCCTTCAGGGTAAATATCACCATGAATTTCGATTTTGAATGTATTTGTGACCTTGTATGTAGCCCTGAATTTTGAGCCTCGTAGTTAAGAATTTTTTGTTGGTCTTTTATTTGAATATTACCATCATTGGGTAAGATTTTAGAAGCGTGTTTCTCCCTTAATTTTGATTTTATGACATCTAACATCCCATATTTTAATCTAGGATGGTCTCATATTTTTAATGAAGGGTAATAGAGAAAAACTGTTCGTCTGGGAAAAAATACATTCCCATAAGCTTCTCTTCTGAAATATATTTATTTTACCAAGAAGGAAATATCTGCATCTCTGTCCACATCGGCCCCATGAGATATCTTGTATGTTCCATAGCTTTGTCAAAAGTTTCACCTGAAAATTCGAAGGTTATCAGAAATCGAGGCTACATCTCTTTCTTGGGACTTTATGGGCAATCGTGTGGAAAGGAGGTGAAGACCCACCCGTGTGGTGGCTACATTCCCCTGTGACACCTGCTGTCTCCTGGGCACCCCGACTGGGCGCTTCTGTAGCAACACACCTGTGTTACTCAAACACGGACGCTATTTCACGGGCTCTGACTCAGGAGTGAAGGCCGGGTTTGCACGGCAGCTCCCGACTGGACCCTCTGCTCCGAGCATGACGTGTGTTGTCACTGAATGGCCCACAGTCGATGGAGGGAAGGGGACCCCAGGGTGACAAACACACCTGTGGAGTCTGTGTCCCACAGTCTAAGCTGCGTGTAAATCAGCACGCAGAAGGCGGCTGAGCAAACCACACAGATTTTGCGAATCAGCGAAAATGGAAAGGGAGCCATCCCTACGTTGTGTTTCCAGGGAGTGAAGCAGCCAAGAACGGGGTCTCTGGTACAGGGTGTCAGCGAGGGGCCCGTAGGGAGCTCCCTCCCTCCTGCCTCTGTGCTTGGCTCCCTCAAGTAGTTCTCTTTCTGGAAGGCCAGCCAGGCCAGCATCCACCTCCAGCTCTAATGGGAGGCAGAGTCCCAGGGTTCGGAACGGATGGAGCAGAGACCTCTGGGTGAGACGGGTCAGAGGAGGGGACAGAGCACCCTCACGTGGCCTCTGTGGGGTCCTGTCTGCCCTGAGCCCCTCCAAGGCAACTCCCCAGGAACCCTGAACCTTTCTTGGGGAAGCACGTCAGGACCTGTCAAAACCTCAATTTACAAATGAGCAGGGTGTAGTCTACTGGTTCGTGGGAGCAAGTCTCCTGGGAAGAAGACCCATTTTCTGGTAGTTTTGCAAAAAACTGAAATGTTTTCTCTTCCTCATAAACTCAAATTCAAATCTCTAGATCAAAATTCTAATAAGATACTATGCAAGTCCCTGCCGGCGCTTTCCCACATCCCTGTCAGAATTCTTCAAGCGTCCGCGAGGAGCCCCTGCTCGGGCTGGGCGCTATGCTAAGGGCACTACACTAAGGGCGCGCCGCGTGCTCTCATTAAGCCTCACCGAGGCCTCAGGCGGTGAGGACACGGCGCTGTTGCACCCAGGCCCCTGGCGCTGACGGAGAGGGTCCTGGTCTGACTTCACACCCCCAGACGGGCTCCCAGAACAAACGGCCTGGCGTCTGTCCTTCTTCACACGAGGTGTGCTTTCCCAGCAGGGCTCGGGGAGGGGACACCCCGTGTGGCGGCCAAGCGCAGGCAGCAGACCCACCCCAACTTCAGAATTCAGAGCGAGCCAGGCCACAGCTGTCTCCAACCCATCGCAGCTCCTTCCAAGTGTGTCCTAAAACAGTGCAGATGCTGGGAGAGGGATCGTGGTGGGGCCTCTGGGCTCAGGAACCGGGAAGGGCCTGCGTGTCTCAGCACAACGTCTGAGGTACAACAGGAACGGAAGCCGAGAGAGAAGGTTGGGCCCGGCAGGAGCGACGTCAGGGTTTTGGTTTTACTTCCCAGATGTTCATTCTGTAACCGCTTAACTTTTGCCAAACTGTCCCTTGTTGCACTAAGTTTTAAGGACACAACTATGAGTAAGCCACACTCTAATCCTTGAGGAAACCCACAGTTTCTGCATTTTAGATGAATAACACCCCCACAGGGGCGTTACAGGAGAACAAGAGTGGGATAAGCCCAGACAGCAGGGTCTGGTCTGGAAAATGGGATATTGGACGGAACCACCCAGGACGACACAGAGAAGGAAAAGCTGGGCTACGACTTCAAGAAGCAGCGGGTGGGGCTCCTGAGGGGTGATCACCCGGGAGACAGACACTCGAGGTGGGAATAGGAAAATTCATTTTGCTAATTGTTTTCAGGCACAGAAGCTAGTGTTTAATACATAAATCTTATTTAGAGTTAAGTCAAGGCAAAGATGGGGTTTAGGATGATTCTTTTTTGAAGGAAAGAGTGAAAAACTCCCTGGATGGTGTCTCCCCATCTCTGGATGGAGTTCTCGTTTAAAAAAGATTAGTAGACGTTAAAGTGTTGGGTATTCAGTTAAAGAGAGGGTATTTAAGCCCATTTGCTTCTGCTGCCCCTAAAACCCCACTCCAGTGACAGGGGAGTCATGTTTATCTTAAAAACAAAGAACAAGACTGGATGATAGAAACACTGTTCTGGAAGCTAGAACGCAGAGACAGAGAGTGACTGTCTAGACCCAAAGCAAGGAGAATCTAACCCAGCCGAGAGCTGGCCATGGTGTACGGAGAACCTCCTCGAAGCCCTTGACATCTAGAGTTCGCAGAATCGGCCCCATGGAGGTGAGGAGCCATTGCACCAACATGTGGAGAGCTGGTTGGACACTTGGACATCGTCCCCTTTCAGTCAAAAACCCAGTGTTTACTCCATGAGGGTAAAGAGGGGCTCTTCAGGGTTCAGAGGAGTGTGGGGAGCTATGCTGAGTGTGGAGTCAGAGGGAACCGAGTGACTGACCTTCCGGCAGACTCTCTTCAGGACAGACGCAACAGTCTTCCTGGGGCTGTGTACCCACGGACGTACTCTTAAAAACACTCCCGCAGCACTGACTGTATAACAGGCACAATCCCAAAGACATTATCATTTTTTTGAAAGTTCATAACCTCCTCAGTGGTCTCCGCTTCACCCATGAGGTCACCGGGAGGGAGAGGAGACGCGGTAAGTGGCCGGGGAGGCAAGGATCCATGTGGGAGAGGCGGGATCCAAAGGCCGCGGTCTGCTCCTGGAGCCCGTCTCCCACTTGCTGTTCCGGGGGCTCAGAGCCTGCTTCTCCCCCCCATGGAAATCCACGGGGTGAAAAGGGCTTCCAAGACACTTTCTCACAAGGCCCAAAGCCCGAGTGATGGCCAAGGACCTCCAGGTGTCTGAGCAAATCCTCTCACAGGAAAGGCACCAGAACAAGCCAACAAGCACAAAGGGGAAAAGCCAGTCGTAGGAGACAGAAGCTATATAAGAAAGAAAGGGGGGCCGCAGGCACGTCCCCATAAACGGGGAAGAACTAGCACATTTACAAAACAAGAACATCAAATAATGAAGAGAGCACTCTGAAATGTACGGGTGTTGACATGTAAGCATTAAAGCGCACCAGAAGGCAGAGAAGGGAACCCCAGGACCCTGGCTGGAAGGAGAGGTGAAGCAACGGAGGACGGGAAGAGGAGAGAGGGCGGCCGCTGGACCAGCACAAGTTCTGCAAAGAGAGAGCAGAGAAATGGGGAGAAGGAGCCCGTGCAGAAGGAAATGGAGAGACTGTCCCGGAAGGCCTCTGGAGCACCCAACATGATGGAGGAAAACGGACCCGCTCGCCTGCCCCTGCTGAGGATAAAGACAGCCTGCTGGTAATTTGTGTACGAGCGTCTGGGGAAGGACTCGGACGAGGCGTCTCGGAGGCAGGAGACAGTGCAGTATAACCGCTGGACATCTCAGGGGACGTTACATTTCTGACAAATGTTATAAAAATGGTACGAATCTTCCTCAGGAAGGTATGGGATGATGTCTTCATCCAACAAAGAGGAAGACACAGGAGACAGGTTACTGGGGAGGGACGGTGGGCTGGGGTGGCAGACAGGGGCATCCCGAGCTCCTCAGGGGACCCACAAGGGGCCTGGCCAGTGGGGGGTGTGCTCTCCTGGGACGTCATGCAGACTGACAGCCAGTGTGTGCCCATGTCACCAGGGGAGCCCAGTTAGATGGGGGGGTCTGGTCTCGAGCCACAGGGAGCACCCCGGCCGCGAGCGTGTACACACAGTTACAGATAGCTGAGGGTCACGGCGTAGCCCATGGCCCATTGGTCAGTAGTGTGTCCCCCGTCATGACTATAATGAGTGATGATCTCATGCAATGCCTGATGATGTAACTACACTGGGGGGCAGAAAGCAGGCGAGCCACAGTGGCCAGGGGCCTCCTGGCATCGTCCTATTCTCCCTGGTGGGAAGTCAACGGCTTATCACAGGAAGCTGTGCCCAAGGACACTCATTTGTTTAGGGCTCTAGAGGCAGATACCAGGGGGGAGGCTTGCAAGAATTGAGAATTTCTCCCTCCGTGGAGCTGGGAATAGGAGGGGGTGCTATTGGGGTGCCCCATTTCATAGCAAGCCACGTACAGCATCTGACCCCTCTAACTTCAATGCGGACAGTTATCAAGGGTTTTCTGTTGTGTTCTGTTAGGCACCGTATGGTGCGTCGCCAGTTTTTGGTGTCGTGTTGCACAATTCGTTGTTTGTGTGTAACACCCAGGGCTCCGTGGGGTCCGTGTCCTCCTTCATACCCACCACCCGGCTTTTCTCAAATTTCTAAAAACTCGATGCCTCCTGTTGTTCCGCGTTGAGGACTGACCGTTGCAGGTGCCAGGCCACATGCCGTCTGGGGCCGGCTAGGCGCACTCTGGGGCTCCGGAACCCACACCAAGTGCTTCCAGGTGCCAGCAGCCCGGCCCAGGGGCGGAGCAGGGAGGTGGTGTGGACGCGGCTGGCGTGGCAGCCTCCCGCCCGGAGCAGAGCGCACGAGGGCTGTTGGCACCCCCTCTCCCCGGCCACTGCCCTCCTAGAGGGCACATCATCACGGATAAATGCACATTCCTAGAGCGCAGCCCATCCCCGTGGTCGACCCGTGTCCCTGGGTTTTCAAGGTTGTAGTGCGGGCCCTACTGACAAAGGCGCCAAACACAGCGGTTTCCATGCCTATGCTTAAAACCAGGAAATCAGAGACTTTTTTTTGTCACCAACAGAACCAGTCTGATGGGCTCCGAGTGGGATTCTAGTTCGCAGGTGTTCCGAGAGGTCCCTAGAGGCCCCCGAGGTCACGCACACGCCGGAGGCTGTCACTGCTGCAGTTGCTCCCGCAGCCGGGGCCTCGCGTGGCCGGCGCGCGGTGCCGAGTGGCCTCGGATGCAGAGCTGGGCACCGTGGGAGGCCCGAGCGACAGCGACAACGAGGGACACTGATGGAACAACGCAGCTTGCGACGGGCGCCGTCGCCTCCGGTCCACCTGCGCCGGCCCCGCTCGTGACACTCGGGTCGTCACAGTCCCTGTGTCGCAGGTCGGCGTGCACGGTCTTCGCAATGTCAGAAGGAAACACTGCAAACCGCAAACTGGATACAATGTAGCTTTTTAGCGTCTCAAGAGCAGAGACCGTCGGGATATAGCGTGGCACGGGGCGGGGCCCTCAGCCGGGCCGCAGCACGGCCCTCGCCGCCCGGAAACGAAGGCCGGAGGGAGGGAAGCGAACGGGCCGGGCCTTCCTCAACCCGAAGCGCCCACGCGGAGGCTGCTCACGGCCGTTTCGCAGACGGGACGCGCCCGGGCTCCGAGGCCGTCTTCCGCGTCGCAGCACTCACGTCATCAGCTCGCAGCAGCCCGTGCGCATGCGCGCCTCGATACAAAACGCAGCTGCGACACAGCAGAGCCGTGTTAACCACGCCCGATACGCAGACGCGTGACGTCATGGGATCGCCCCCTGGACAGCAAACATGACGTCATCACCCCTGAACTGGGGACGACGCACGCTTTCTGTTTCCGGCGCCGCGGACCGGAAGGACGCGCACCGCACGCACGCGCGTCAGCCGCCGAGTCCGACGTGCCCCGGGGCGCCCCGCGGCGGACGCGCCGCCTCCACTGCGTTTCGCCCGGAGCCACATCCGCGCCGCCGATGCTGTGAGAACGCGGACGGGTCGGGCGCGCAGAGACCGGGAAGCCGCGGCCCCGCCCGCCCCGGGGGTCGCTCCGGAGGCCGCGCCGCACCTGCCTCCCGCGCGGGCATCCGGGGCGCGGCCGACCGACGGGGTCCCGGCCCCTCGGGGCGCGGCGGGCGAGGGAGCGAGCGCGGTGCCGCCCGCACTCGGAGCCCCGCGGGGGCCGGGGACGCTCCCAGCCGCGGCCTGGAACTGCCCGGAGGCCCCCGCGCGGCTCACCGCGTCCGCGGCGCCGATCGGGCCCCGGCGCTCCTCGCCTCGGGATCGGCGCGGCCTGTTTCCGGCCTTTCGACGCCGGCGCGGGCGGGCGGGTCGGGGCCCCGGGGGCGCGGCAGCGACCCGGTCGGGCCCGACGCGCGGCTGCGGGGACCCCGGCCCGCACGTGCGCCCCGGCGGGCTCGGCCCGTCACACGCGTCCCGGCCGCGGCGGGTCTGCCGAGAACTGTGCGGGGGCGACGGCCGCGACGTCAGAGGCCGTTTCCCGCGCTGCGCGTGCGGGGCTCGCCGCGGGGGGCGGGTTCTCGTGTCCCTGGTTTCCGCCCGCGAGCGTGGACGCGGGGCCCGGCGGGCAGCGACGCCGTCGGAGCGGAACGGCGGAGCGCGGAGAGGCGGTGGGTCCCGCCGCCCTCGGACACGGGCCGCGCAGCTGCGTGTGCGGCCGGAGCGCGTGACCAAGCGCGTCGCGTGACCGTCGCGGGTGGTCATTTCTCCGGTTGTCACCTCTGGGGTTCGGTCCCCGCGGGCCCCTTCCCTGCGCCCGCGGCCGCGCGGACACCGCCGGCGCCGCGGACCAGCTTCCCGCGGCCGCGCCCGCCCGGGCCCCGGCGACCACGTGCCTTCCGCAGCCCCCGTGAGCCCTGCGGGACGACCGCGACGGCAGCCGGGAGCGGCGACACCCCGCGGCCCCGCAGGTGCGGTTTCTGACCAGGACTGCGGGGCGCTGAGTGCCGCCGGCCTCGGTCCCCTTGTCGCCTGCGCCCGCCCGTGGGTGTCCGCGCCAGGCCCGGCGCCGCCCTTCGGGGACGTGGACATGCCGGGAGGGCAGCGCCCCGGACGCGGTTCTGAGGATGGGGCTCGGGGAAAGGCCAGTCCCGAAAGGTTACGGACCTTCTTGACTTGACACGAAGACCGGACCGAGGACGGACGCGGCTCGCGGGTACACGTGGGTGTAGTTCGACGGGAGGCCCGAGGGGCCCTTGGGGTCGGCGGACGTGTCCTGACTGCGGTGCGGCACATAGGTGCACCCACGCGCACACTAGTGAGGACAGGCACACCGGGGCATTCCCACCGCGGTCAGTGCAACGAATCAGGCTCAGCGCCCCACTTAGGGTCAGTCTTGCGGGACGCTTTCCTTGCGGGCCGTGGATTAAGGTTTCCGGCGGTGTGTGCGTTGTTTCTTCCAGCGCAAAACCCTTTGCAACAAAGAAAAATGTGTAATTCCCATACTGACAAATGCCTTCCAGAAAGCCCCCCAGATTCTCGTGCGAGTGGCCGTGGGTGAGGGGAGATTGCCACAGCAGCTCCGGCTGAGCACAGAGTGTGGCCGGTGTCTGCAGAGCCCCACCGGGCTGGGTCACTTGCCTTTTGCAACTGAGCCGTCCACTAAACCCTCCACCTAAGGGCTCGTCCTGGGCGTTCCCTTGTGCATGATCAGAAGCAGCGCGGGGACTGGAGACAGCAGCAGGAACGGGGGAACATAATCCTTCCTCCTGCCCCTGAATAACGGGGAGAAGGGGACGCCCTATAGGATCATGTCCCTGGGGAGGTCACTCGTTCCCAGAACCTTCTGGAAGCTCTTACATAGTGAACGCTCTGCTGCTCAAAGAAGGGTCACTTCAGCTCACTCCGTTCTATTTTCTAAGTTCTCCTTTTAAGAAGAAATTTCTGTTTTACACACCAGTTGTCTTAAATCGGAATATTTATATTCGTTCAGTAAGAAGCTTCAAATGCCCCTGAAGGGACTTTAGCTGATAATCCACTCACCAGCGACTTTTTAATCTGCGTCTGGTCAGGACTCAGCTGAAATCACAGTCCCCCGGGGCCTCCCCCTCTTCTGGACCGGGCAGGTGTCTGGCGCCACGTGCGCCCAGGGAACCGGGCAAGGACCCTGCCGCCCTGTCCAGTGTGGCTGGGAGGACGGAGGGGTGACACCCCTAGGCTGCCTCCGAGTTCCGTGGAGAAGTCAGAATTGAATTTCACGCCCTGATTCATGCACGTGTCGCGGAGAGTGCAGTGCACGCAGGATAAAACCGTCACTTTGTCCACAAAACTATTCTGCAGGTGCCTGTTATTTCAAGGGAAAACCTGTCCTTTTCCCAACCTTTTGTGGACAAAGGTGCCCTCAGACTTCTCTAGACACAGTGCTCTCCAGGTCTCTCTTCTGTGACCTTCCATGAACCTGAAGGGTCCCCAGAATGACAGTAGAACAGAAGTTGCCTGAAGTGGTCCGGGTCAATATCTGGGATCCCCAGAAGAGCAAGACCTAAAAATGATTTTAATGATTTTTTACAAAATGTGATTTTTAAACAAAGTGCTGGCAATATGTCAGATGGACTGACTTTGGTCAGTAACGTGCTCTCATTCACCTGTTTTTCAACCCCCTAATTGTCTAGTTTATGTTGATTCATTTATCAGATTTATCTAAATTATCTATTTGACATTCTTCATTTGGTGAGGAAAAAAACATGCCTTTTCATAAAAGCACTCACCTGAACGCCATCAAAACCTTTCTCAGCCAGTTCCGCAAGCAGCGTCTTCACTACTCGGAGTGACTGTAAACACGGACCACAGACTAAGCACAAAGCCCCTGAGAAACGCCCCATCTGGGTGTAGCTTTATAGTTAGAGCAAATACAAAATTTAAGTTATTACTTAAGATTGCATTTTGTTTTCTTTTTTAATTAGCACATGACGTGCCCTCGTAAGATCTTTCCTACGGAAGGACTGCGGCGTACTCGGGTCTTGGGCAGAAGAGCAAACCTCAGTGCACACACGTGGCAGTGTCCTGGTGACCCGAGTCACGTGCCCGTTCAGACCCAGCTCACGCTTCTGTCACTGGCCCCTGAGCCATCCAGTCAGTCTCCACACTTCACAGACACAGTCCCAAAACGACTCTCATGCTTCCTTTTATAAAAGTTGGCTTACGGTTTTGTGTCATTTTCACATCACAGACTGTAATGTGGTTTTCTAAGGGACTCTTCTGTTGTGAATCCTTTATCAAGAATTAGCCGGTTGGGGCAGCAGGTGGTTCCGTCCACCGTCCCTGCCCGTGGCATGTCCCGTACCTGCGCACTTGGCCTGATCTCAGTCTTTTGCTTCAAGTGCACGGAAAGTGAACGAGCCTCCTTGAGAACCCAATCCCTTTTTATTAGAATTTCTCTTTCATTATGTATGTCAACCTTATCTCTCTGCCTTTTATTCTTCCCTAGAGTGACGACACCTGCAAGGGGGGAAAATGTAGTTACCGAACCCAATCAGCTGTTTGTGTCTCTGAAATTATCTACAACATCTGGTCAAGAAAGGTTCTGGTCGGACCCACAGACATATGGCTGTCCAAGGAACCACATAAAGGTAACAGTTCTATGTCGTGCTTGTGCTTTACACGTAGCCCAATGTTTTATGTATTTACCTTGAAAAATCTCACTTTGAAAAAGCATAAAGATAGGCCTATAAGTGCAGAGTGTTTTTTAATGAAGACCACGGTGTCCCTTACTTGTAATAAACGAGCTCAGTATAAAGGCAGACCTTACAACCCTAACTGAACATCGACGCCAGCAGTCTTGTACCATTCGGCCACGACATCGTCTGCAGATTAGTTTCGTAGCCGCATTAATACGTCTGTTCACCCTTTGGCTGTTGTGCAGAAAGTCCTTGGTGTGAGATTCCTTAAAATCAGATCCACATTTCCACTATTAGTTCTGTTTGTTGACAGCTTACGTTTAAAGGAATTAAACACATCTCTAGTTCGGTCGTAACTTGCTTGGCCCACGGCCTTTGTAGGTTTCCGTTGCTCGCCATTGATAAAAATCCCTGGGCGCCACTGTGGACCTTGCGAGCCTCGCTTTTTAAAATGCTTTAGGTTATGGCTAAGTGTACTTTTTAGACATTTTTTGAAATTGTGATAAAATACAAATAACCTATAACAAATGTACACATAACGTAAAAGTTACCATTTCACCCATTTTTAAGTATACAGTCCAGTGGCTTTAAATACCTTTCCGCAGCCGCACAGCCGTTAGCACACCCGTCCCCAGAACGCTCTCGCCTCCCAAACTGGAGCTCTGTGTCCGTTGAGCGTCGCTCCCCAGCCCCTCCCCCGCCCCCGGCTGCCCACCAGCACGTCGCATCCCTGAGACTCTGACCACGACAGGCCCTGCATTGCAGTGGAATTGTTCAGTTCTTGTCCTTTTGTGTCTGGCTGATTCCATGGAGCGCCACGTCCTTGCGGTCCATTTACGCTGTAGTGGTGTCAGAGCCTTCTTCCTTTTTCCCGCTGAGTACTAGTCCATGGTCTGGGGAGACCGCGAGCTGCCGTCTGTTCGTCTGCAGCTGGGTACGGAGGTCGCCTCCATCTTTTGGCCGTTGTGAATAATGCCGCTTGTGACATGGGTGTGCAAGGATCTGAGTCCCCCTCCCAGTTCTCCTGGGTGGATAGCCAGGAGTGGGGTTGCTGGGTCATCTGGTAGTGCTATTTTTAATTTTCCGAGAAACCATCCTACTGGTTCCCACACTGGCTGCACCACTTTACCTTCCCATCCGCAGTGCACAAGAGCCCCATTTCCCTACATGCTCAGCAGCACCTGTTATTTTCTGTTTTCTAGGGGTTTTGTTTCTTTCATAGTAGCTATCGTGATGGGTGTGAAGTGGCATCTCACTGTGGTTTTCATTCACCTTTCCCTGATGATTAGGGATTCTGAGCACCTGCTCATGGGCTCAGTGGTCATTTCCACGTCACATCTGCCCCCGTGCTCTTGGGCCATTGCTAAGAAATCACTGCACCATCCAACGTCATAAAGGTTCTGCTCTATGGATTCGTCTAATGATTTTTGTGGTTTTAGCTCTTCCGTTGAGGCCTATATTCCTTTTAGAGTTAAATTTTTTATGTGCTGTAAGTTAAAGGTCAGTGTCACCCTTTCCACATGTGGATAACAAGCCGTTCCAGGACCATTTGTTAAAAAGACGGTCCTCTCCCCATAGAGCAGTCTTGGCTCCCTTGTCACGTCGTTTAGCCGAATACAAGAGGAGTTACTTCTGGGCTTTCTACTCTACCCTGTTTCTATGTGTCTGTCATTTTGCCAGCGTCTGATTTGGTGACTTGTTTCATAGTAAGCTTTGAAATCACAAAGTATGAAACCTTGGATTTGCTCTTCTTTTTTAAGATTTTTTGGCTATTTGAGAGTCCCTTCAGATTCCATATGGATTTTAGGATGGACTCTGCTAGTCCTGCAAAAAACGATATTGGGATTTTGAGAGGGATTGCATTGAATCTGCAGATTGCATGGCTAAGTTTCTTAATCTTCATGCTTTATAGAAGTGAGTTTCCATACCCCATTTAGGCACGTACCACTGCCTTAAAAAATTCTTTTTTTCAAGTTTGAAAAACAATTCAGATTTTATTACTAGTTTTTTTGGAGGTTGGTCAGGGGACAATGAGCAGTTACATAAGGATGTTCAGTACAAAGTTCTCTAACATTCTCCCTGAGGATGAAGACAGTTCTGTTTAGTTTATTAAAACACGACATTTTGAAGGCTTTTCTTCCTTAGCAGTCATTTCATAGTAGAAAGCTCCCCGTCTCGTGGAATGTTCCACACTCGGCTCTCGAAGGTGAGCTTTCTTGGCATTCAGGAGTTCTCGTCCATAGTAAGACCATAAATGACCCAGAAACTTGGCTGTTGTGCACATTGTCCCTGACCACAGTCACTGTTATTGACGGGGAGACGCTGGATGGCTTGGCGTCACTTTTGCCCCCCGCATCTGTGTTGATATAATGACATTTCTCAAGATTTGAGCACCAGTACCAGGAAAACCCTGAATTCCTCCCAAACTCCATAGTCGAAGTGATGATTCTTCCCACTCTAAAGGCCAGTAAAGGGAAGATTAGAGACGGTAGGTGACCACCCAAGGATGGCGTGATTAAGTGGCCAAAAGGTTACCTGGTTTCTAAGAGGATAGAAAGGAATTTGGGTAAGAAATCCAGATTTAACACAAATCACTAACTCTGTGTAGCCTTTATACCTCGGTATTTAATCCGAGCGTCTTTCCCAGCTGAATGAAAATACTGAGAAGTTAGCATTAGAAAAGGATATGATAAAGAAGTGACTGCAAGAAAACGCTGTGTCTACAGCTGTCCTTTACTCTCACGGGCACCAAGGAAAAAGTCTGTCAGTCAGGTTTTCATCAGTTGCTCATTTTTAACTCTGCGAGTACTTAATTTGTGCCGGGAATTCCTGTAATTCCTGTAATCTCTGGAGGTACAAAAATGAACGAAACATGGCCCTTGTCCTCCAAGAGTTCAGAAACTGACCAGACATGAGGTGTGGAAAGTCTAGGAGACCAGACCGCGCGGCGCTTCCTCAAACCAAGCGCGCGCCTTGCTTCCTTCTCCCTCCAGAGCGAAGCACATGCGCGGCCCCCTGAGGGCTCTGTCACTTCCCATGCAGTCCGCAGAGGTCCAGGTGAGATGATTTCCGAGGTGCCGGACAGACTGTAACTCTGGTTCGGGAGGCCAAGGGTGTCTTCGTAGAGGAGGTGACCCCAGACCTGGGTCTTCAAAGTGTAGTCCAGCAGACGGACAATTACAGGAGTGAGTTTACTTAAGGGAAAATACAAGACTCAGAGATGGGGTCAAGGCACAGACACCCATGACTTGGCATGTTCGGCAACACGTTAGGACAAAAGGCTTCCTTCCTGATGACTTGGGTGTAGTGTCTGTAGAACACGTCTGCGTGTTCTGCAGTTTCTGTGGTCCTCAGGAGAGAGGACGCTACGTGGTGTCTCTCCTTTCCCCTCAGATGGAGGGTCGCGAGCTGTCCATGCTAAGGAGCTGTCTACCTGCTCTCAGCCCTAGAGACTGGTCCCCACGGTCTCTCGGGCGCCCACCACTCTCTCTGCCTCCAGCACCAACATTTACTGGACTCCATTACCCAGATTCTAGTTGAGTTGAGATTCTAGTTGAGATTCTAGTTGAGAATCTAGTTGAGCTGCTCTTGTGCCATCGTTTGAACCGGGATTCTCAGAATTGTTCTTTCCCTGATCCTGCTCTTCAGATTACACCTCCAAGTCGGAGCTGCTGCGGCGAAGGGCCCGGTACCAACCACCCTTGCTAGGCAGCGACTGGTCTCCTACCTGGGATCTCCCCCCATCCTCCGTGGGCCATATCTCCTGCCCAGAGAGGTAGCTTCCGTTAGCACCCCCAGTGAAGAAGGACTTTGGGGCTTGCTCTTAGGGGAAAAATAGAAGTGCCATAGAATAAGATTTAGATTTAGGGCAATTTTTTTTTTGTCCTAGTGTGTCCCAATTAGCCGCTGTGATTGCTGAGCCGGGAGCACCTGTGGCGCCCTCGCAGCTGGCGCTCTAGGAAATCCAATTTCCTCTGAACTAGAGCCCAAAGAGAAAATCACACTCTGCATCCAATTTCCATGCTAAAGACTTTACTTAAAATAAAATCAATATCTGTTTCCCAAAAAAATGTCGTGAATTGTGTTCTGAATGGCGACTATTTTAAAAGAAAAGCGTATTGTGCATCCAGAAGGAGGAATCTGCTGAAATAGTTCCAACTGGATAAGTTTGTGTCCTTTGACCCGTTCCAATGAATTTCTTTAAAACGACTAACAAATACCGTTAGGTTTCATGCTAGCACTGCCAGTAACCGTTTGTATGCCTTTGGG
The DNA here is from genome assembly GCF_009829155.1 of Mustela erminea. Classification (NCBI taxonomy): domain Eukaryota; kingdom Metazoa; phylum Chordata; class Mammalia; order Carnivora; family Mustelidae; genus Mustela; species Mustela erminea. The sequence continues at coordinate 140,676,524 of NC_045620.1, forward strand.
GACAGCGCATCAGTTCTTTTTCTGTAGAGTAAGGATAAAGGGTTAAATCGGAGGAGATGGCTTACAGGAAAACAACTAAAGTGCACGCGATGACGTCCACTAAGTATTCACTGACTGTTGCTGTAAGCCGGCTGGTCTCAGCACCGCTCAGTGGCCCCTCAGTGCTCGGGACAGGCTGTGGGGTTCCTCCTCTTCTTATCTGTTCCTTGTGTTAGAGGAAACTACTGTGCAGAGGAGTTCGCGGGTCTGGGGCGGTTGGTAAGTGCCTCGGCAGGATGCAGGACTGGGTGGGCGTGTATTTTAACTTTCTAGCCGGCCGCCTCTACTGCGAGCTCTCCGGCCCTGCCTCCACGTCTGTGCAGACAGACATACTTCGCGGCCCTGCCTCCACGCCTGTGCAGACAGACACACTTCCGTTCTTGCGTCTATTCCACATGTACGATGTAGTGTCCGTTTGTATACATAATGCACGGCCGTCACGGTGCTTCCATAACTCGGGGCTGGTGGTGCTCATTTTAATGATGTTTGCTAAATGAGGTCATGAAATCTTCTGGATAGCGAAAAAATAAATGAAGGTCCTTGAGCTTTGATTTTTCTCGAAGTTAGTTTAGGGAACAGTAGAAATTTGCTTTTTTCATGACTTGTATCAAGGTCATGGGCCACTACTCTCTTGGAAAGTAGGATACAAACTGCTAATACCTGCTTTCCTGCCCCGCAGTGTCACGGAAACTGCGAATCATGAAGTTTCTTTCTTCCCAGCAGAGAACAATCACCTTCAGTCAGTGGGCGTTTTGATTGAAGCGAAGTTGGGAAGTAGGTGAGGGCATGCGGGACGGCAGATCACTGAGGGCCTCAGATCTAGGGTCAGTCGTGCATCACAAAGGGCTTCAGACGGCCCGGGTCCACCTGGGGGGACAGCTGATCACCAGACTGGAGCTTCTCTCTGCGCTGGGGGGCCCTGGGCCGAGCAGGGAGGTCAGCCGTGTGGGCCACCTTCTGTGTGCACGCACTCCTCGCCCGCTGCGTGTGAGGAGACTGGGAGGGGCCAGCGATGCTCAGTGCCCCACGGGTCCGTGATGCCTTGGGGTGACTTGGTTTTTCCGCACATGAGCTTCAGAGCTGGAAAGTCCTGCCCTGATTTTTACCCTGGGAGCAGACTAGGGAGCCTTCCAAACCCAAGATGTCGGGAGAACACAGCTTTCCTCTCCGGTGAACCTCAAGCTGCTGCACTAGTACCTGACCCCGCAAGACTGTTTCGTGAGTTTGGGGGTGGGGAAAACAATAGTGGGGTTCTCTAACATCGTCCCTGATCACCATGACTGGTTGTTTTGAATAATTGACTGAGCACTGTAAATTTCTCAAAAAAAAAAAGCATGTAGTTTTGGCTCTGAGTGTAGCCCGTGCCTTCAAGGAGCTTGCAGTCGAAGTCTGACACACTCCACGGTTTACCCTAGAGGACGGCACCTCTCAGCAGGGCCCTTTGCAAATCCCTGTGGAGACTGAAACTATAATTAACCACTAAACTCGGCACCCAGTAAGTGATGCACGTCCTTGCTGGGAGATTTTCAGTGTCGCTGAAGTTCAGTACCGACTCCGTTCACCACATCTCTATGTCTTCCTTAATAATGGTTCCTGTCCTTGGTCTTCATTTTGTTTGAGAAAACATTGCGCAGTCTCTTGTTTATAAATGCCTACCGTTAGTATGTTTAGAGAAGTACATCCTGCTTAAAGAGCTGGTAACATCCCCCATTTAAGCTTTTTATCGTTAGAACTCTTGTCTGCTAATGTCAACAGTTCCTTCTATGTGTAATCAGCTCAATGATTGTGATTGTGAAGAAGTAGCATGTTGAGCTTTTTTAAACTTCCCTCCAAGCGATGGACGCTGGTAACGGTTCACTCTCCCAACTCTTCCAGTCTACCTGCTGAGAAGGCCAGTAGCGGGCAAGACAGGTCTGTGCACTCCCTCCCAGAGGGCCTGGCCACATGGCCACGTTCCGCAGCAGGTTCTAGAGTGTCCACGAGAGGCTCTTTTTCCTTTCTTTTTTGTTTTATCATTTTGGGAGGAAATACATTGTCCTGTGCGCATCTGCGCTTGCCTTGTCGCCGTATTCCGATTTGGGACCAGAGCGTGTCAGCCTCTATCCCGCCGGCAGGCTCCAGGAACAGCTTACATCCCATGTAAAATTCTCAGTTGGAAATGGGTCCGTCTTTGCCAGAGCGTGCGGTGAACGACACGTCGCTGTCGTGAAAGGGGTTACGAGATGACGCAGACGTTAGATGAATACACCTTCCCTCCTCAAACTCACGTCTAAAATATGAACGTTAGAGTGTGCGCACCATGTCACTGTTGCCTTAATAAGCAAAACAGACACACAGCAAAGGACCCATCAGACCCAGCCGAAACAGGGGGACCGACTCGTGAGCAAGTCAGGTGAGCAACGGACAGGAAGCGGGAAAGGACCACAGACATGGGAGGGCATTTCAGAGAACGCGTGAGCAGCTTCATAGTAGGGAAGATGCCGGCCTCGCGCAGGCCGTAAATTCACATCGGAGTTGTGACGTCCCGGCACCGCGTCCTTCCCCGCCAGCCACGACCCCATAGCAGCACTGGGGGCACGACTCACAATTACTCACAACGTCACTGTCTCACTGAAGTTTGGAAGGGATGAGCCCTTCATACCAGTGACGTGGCTTCTAGACACTGCCTGTGGGGACAGTCACCCTCGTGAGCGCCTCTGTGTTCATAAAGCTGCAGCAAGTGAGCAGGGCCTCTGCAGCCCCCGGCCCCCACCAGCTCCAGGACCCGGACTCCTCTGTGCGCTCTGCAGGCCTCAGCTCCCTCCCCGTATTCAGGAGCCGGCGTGGACCCTGGAGCGCTGTGGTGAGGCCTGAGTTAACTAAGTGGCATGTGTCCCATCGTGAGCGTTTTAGGCAAGTTAGATACTTTGATCATGCACATCGTGGACTCGTTTGTAAGAATGAATTTTGGACGTAAGTTAGCTGCTCACCCTCAGAAATCTGATTAAATAAATTGTGTCGTATTTATGCAATAGAACAGTATGAATTAATTTTTTAAATGAGAGAGCTTGTATGAACTTAGCCCAACATATTGTGAAATGAAGAATTTCGCGGTGCAAAGCCGAGTGCACAGTGGTTCCAGGAGCAGATTTGAAAGCGTGTTTATACACGGGCTTGTTGGTGCATCGAACGTCAGGGGACGGAGGCACCAGGTCCCACCGAGGAAGGCACGAGCCCTCTTGGGGAGGAAGAACCCTGTGCCGTGAGTATTCCTCTTTCAAGCCAGCACATTTCTCTCCACCAAGTGTCCACGGACAGACTGTGGGTGAGCCGCCTGCAGAACCAGCAGAAGGTCCCGAAGAGATGCCGGACGGCTGAGGCTAGAGGAGCTGACAGGCTCCCACAGGAGTTGGGGGGCTCCACGGAAGTTTCCGAGTGGACAGGGTGTGGGCATGGGGGAAGGGGTGCGGCCGATCATGTCGGTGCTGACCTCAGAGACAGGCGAGGCTCCTGGAAGCAAAGCGAGTCCTGGAGACCCTGATAGCGCAGTCAGTCGTGAGGGACGTGATGCCCGCCAGCAGGAGCAAAGGCACTGTGGTCAGAAAGCCTTACCTGGGAAAGGGGCAATCCGTCTAGTTTCCAGTGTGAGCAGAGTGCTGCTGTAGGAGCAGGGGAAGGGGACAGCTGAACTGATGACAACACGTCACTTGCCGTCCTGTGAGAGCGGGGTGGCGGGGAGGGCCGTCCGCATGCTGTGGGTCTCTCCGTCTCACTCTGCTCGCGCCGTTCCAGAGCAGCCGGACGCGTGGAGGGCGGTCTTGGCATCACTCATATCACTTGCAGGCCTGCGCTCTGCCCCTGCGCTGTTCCGCGGGGACCTTCCCCGGGCCACCCGAGGCTGCCGCTCGAGCGCTTCCGGGCACAGTCGGTCGCCACCGGCAGCCCGCCAGCTAGGAGCCAGCTCAGAAACGGCCCCCTGTGCGCGGTGACAGGTGAGAATGAGCCCCGTCATCTCCCGGCGGATTCACACGCTTGCTTCTCACCGGTGCCAAGGGGAGCGCTTGCAGCAGTCCTCCACGCGGGAACGTGGGGGAGAAACCGTTTTCTTCTCTGGTTTGTCGCGTCCCTTGCTCAAGGCTTGGCTCCTTCCTCCTGACCCCGGGAGGCTGGCGTATTACCCTGCCTTGTGCTCAGGCCGCTGGCGCTCTTCACTTACGTGGAAATGGACCGGAAACAGCCTCTAAACTCACGCGTTTAAACACCCCCTACTTGTGCCATCGTCTTGCAAGGCATCCAGTTAGGGCAGCGACCCGGCAGACTCCGTGGGTCAGGTCTACCTGCCGGAGTGTCACTCTGCTCGGCGGTAACAGGGTTTGCGTCCCGAAATTGAGGCGGGGGAGAGCGCTGGGAACACCGAGTCCTTGTTGTAAACTGAATTATTTTTAAAGTCCCTGCGGATACCAATCCTTTGTGAAGGGCTGGCCTGTCCATGAGCGAGGGGGGGAGGGTTCGGCCGGGCTCGGACTGTCCCTTCCTCCAGTGGATTAAATGAGGGTCTGTTCCTATCTCAAGGCCAGCCTTTGAGCTGGGCTGCAGTCGTCTCTGGAGAACTTCTGAAATCCTGAGCACACGCTTCGTTCCGTCCTACGTCCGAGCGAGGGACAGCAGCCGCTCCCAGAGCCTGTCGAGTACTTTCTGTCTTTACGTATCTCGAGCGCGTACCCTCTGCCCCTCCCCTGTCGTGTGCTCAGAGCCTCAGGTGCCCGTGGCTGGGAGTCGGGGGACAGCCGGGGGGGGGTCTGACAGTGCATGTGCATCCGACGCGTTCCCACAGTGGCTGATGAGAGTTTCCGGCCATAACTTCAGGCTCATGTCTTTCTGGTGGCACATCACGATGGTGGTGGACAGCGGCGTGACTTCGTGTGTAGTGACTTACGGGCAGATATGGACGAAAGACACCGTCTGCGCCTTGTCTGCGCCTGGGCGCGAGCGTGACACGGGGACGCGTGAGAACCCGCATCGGGGCCGGACAGAGGCACACAACAGTGGCCCTGGCTGGTGCTTCTCAGGCTCCCGCACCTGCCATAATCCCGTCACATCCCGGGAGACCCGACACCAGCCGCGCAGGGATGTCCACGCTGAGGGGAGCACGTTGGGGCCCCGGGCCTGCGGAAGCCGGGCTCCGGGCCCCGATGCATCGTGTCTCTCCTTAGAGCACATCAGGCTCCCGTCTGGGGGTCTCTGTGTCTGACGTTTCCGTGGGTGCAGACCCTCACCGAGGGCCCAAGTTCTCTCTGTTTTTCATCTTCCGTCATGCTGCCCCTCAACCGTCCACATCTTCGGCCTTTCGTGAGCTCTGTTTCAAACCTCCCGTCTGACGTCAGCTCCCCATCCTGTAAGCCAGGAAGCAGAGATGACGGCTCATCGGCTACTCGTGCTGTGCTCCAGACTGAGGCCACGATGCACGGGGGGCGGGGGGGAGACTTGTGCATCGCGCTCCGCAGCCCCATGTGTCCACGGGAGCAAGTGTGCACCCAGCGCCGTGTGCACAGCCAGAAGCCCTTGCTGGCGACCTTCTGTGTGCGGGTTTCCCTTCTCACTGCGGTGACACCAGGAAGAGTGCAGGCATAAGCTGGGAGCTGGCACGCTGCCGTCCAGAGTTGGTGGGGGTGGCGGGGAGATGGCCAGCATCACGATACTCGTGGTCATAAAGTCACGTCTGACCCAGGTGAGGACAGGTATGCTGAGGGGTAGAAATGGTGACCACTAAGTCCCAGCTCCAAAGCGAGGACAGGGCAGTGAAGCAAGGGCAGGGCAAGTGCTAGAACTAGAGAAGCCACAAGACCAGCAGCCACCAGGGAGCTAGGATTCTGCCGGGCTGCTGTGTGCTGGAAACAAGGGAGGCGGGCTTCGCCCTAGCCCCCTGGCAGGAGGTGTTGGCAGCTGGGCTTTGCTCTGAAGGCTGTGGGAGCCCGCTGGGAAACGTGGCAGTGGACCAGCAGCACAGCCCTCCATGTGACTGAAGTCCACGGCATGAAATCCCGACCTGAAGACACGGCTGGTGGCAGGAGGGGCGAGAACACAGCACAGGAACACAGACAAGTAAGTAGGGCGCCCGGACAGGAGTGGATGCGTGGAGACCCGACAGCGGGCGCTGAAGCAGGGACGCAGGGAGGCGGCGGGGAGGAGTCCAGGGCCTGGCCGCAGCCTGGGGCGGCTGGGGTCCCGTTCTGGAGGGGAAACACAGTGGTCACTGCGGAACGTGGGCGGTTTGTTCTACCGAGGACACACTGGAAGTTTCTGCCGTGTAAGTTTGGGTGTAAAGGGCATCTCGGAACTCTGCCACTGAAGCCAGTTGTAATGGGACAACAGGTCATAACAAGGGACGTGCTTCCTGGAAGGTGAATCTTAGCGCCGGCAGCTCCAGCGTTCCCGTGAGAGGGGCAAACACGGAGAAATGTCGCCGTTCTGCCGCAAACATGCTCTTAGTCCCGGAAGTGCTCCCCGTCTGGGTGATCGTGCGGCGCAGGGTCCGGGATGGCCTGACCCTCCTCTCCAGGACCTTCTGATCTGAGAAGGAAAACAAGACAATCACACAAAATAATCACCGTGTCAGGCAGCGTAGAACCCGGCTGGGGGCTGGAGGGGACAGAGGGACGTGGGGGACCAACTAATTCGTATCACCCGAACCCAGTTGTCGCTTGTTCTGAGCAGGTGCATCGTCACTGTCACGGGAGAAAGAGGTGCCCCTGGCCTCAGCAGAGCACTCTGGGCCATGCTCTGCCCCAGGAGCTGTAGCATAGTGGGGGCAGGACCTGGTTGTCCGGGGACAACACGAACAGAAAACGAGCAAGGGGACACAGAACACGCTTGCAAGTTGCATTAAGTGTGTTGTTCACGAGCCAATGGCGAGCAGGGGACGGTGCCGATGGCAGGTGTATTCTCGGAATGGGGACTTGGAAATGCCTCTCCCAGGGAAGGCAGTTAAGCTGAGGCCGAAGGGGAAGGAGTTGGTGCCCAGACAAGTATGAGGAGAGCGCTTCAGGCGGAGGGACCAGCAGAGACCCTGCGACGGAACTGAGACGAGCTTATGGAGCCGAACCAAGACCCCTTCGCTGGAGCTCGGGGCTGCCAGGCAGGTCGGAGAGATCGGAAAGGAAGAGCCGTGTCATCGGAGAGCCGTCATCTCCCCCGGAGCCCGGCGTGGAAGCACAGTGGGAAACCGCTGACAGCTCTCAAGGACGACGTTGCCAGGAGCGTATTCATGTCTTCAGTCTGGGTCCAAAACAGGCTGTAGATTGGACTCTCGGCCTCTGGTGGCTGTGGGAGGCGGCGTGGTGCGGCCTGACCGCACGGATGAGGGAGAAATGACGTGTGTGTCTTGTGGAGAGGAAGCCGTAACGATCGCTGACAGGGTGACCGAGAGCAAGGGCGGCTCCGTGTGTCTCATGTGGACAAGGCGACAGTCGGGCTCCCCAGCCACGTGAAGAAGACTGGACGGTGACAGACGCTGTGGGTCAAATTAGGAGTCGCCTCGTGGACCCGTGACACTGGGGGACCCGCGGGTGCTGGCCTCACACTAGTACATCGGAGCATCTGACCCGTGTCGGTAGCGGCAATCTCTTCTGAACGGGTCCCCCCTCGGGGCTCGGAGGACTCTGGAAACCAGGGTGCAAGGACTTAATCCTTCTGTTGCGTTTTTGAAATAAGAGGAATTTAATGCCTATGGCCAGTTGCGAAGGTATTTCAGTGAGAGCCGACTCTCCCCTGCGTGTGCTCCCCGCCGCGTTGCTGGGAACGCAGGCCTTCCCGTCAGTGGCGGCCCTGCCTGAACCGCCACCCTGTGACTATGGTCCGAAATGCAAATGGGGCACCGTGGGGAACCACAGCTTCCTCGGGAGAAACGTCTAAAAAGGGACCGTCCAGGGCACACAGTCACCCCACGTGGGACTGTTCCATCACTGTGTCCTTCAAACCAGGCCGAGCAGGGGACAAAAAGCCGGGACAGCAAATCCTCTCCTGGGAGGGTTTTTCTGGTAGATTCTCGCACTGTGCCTCATCGCTGTTAGAACACAGCGGGAAACACAGTTGCTTTCGCAAGGTGCAAACCTAGAATTTATTTAAAAATGCTAATTCCTGATGTTGTCTTCAATATTGAAACCCGAGGTTCTTTTCCTCTTGATGTCTAAGTGCCTTGGAGGCAGGAGCACCATGGACAGACGGATGTGGAGCCGAGGGTCCAGGCCCCAGGTGGAGCCCTGCAGAGGGGCCGCCCGCCAGCACACCGTCCGGCGGCCAGGCCTGGGACCGTGGGGAGTGCGCTCTGTCTGCCGTGTGCTAGGGTTTTCCCAGCAGTTTTGAAACGGGTGATCAGGGGACGCAGCTTGTCTCCGGTCTGGGGTACGTCTCCCAGATGCTTTACTTCCTGATGATTGATGCTCCGGTGCAGTGTTGGGGCTACTGTGAAGTCATGGGGACACAGGCCATCCTAAGGGGCCAAGGTGTCCTAGGGCTCGGTAATGTCAACAGGCCAAATCTCTAAAGTTTATGGAAAAATAAACGTTCATTTCTAAAGGTAAAGGGTTGTTTTCGTTGGAACTTAGTGGATATGTTGTTTATTAGAGCTGCTGGGAAAAGGTAGATAATTTAAGATCTGAAGTCATACAAATACTTAATCCATACTCGAAATGTTGATGAGATAACGATGTCTTCACAACGTGAGATACTAGGAACTGATGCTTTTATCAGCACGTCATGTGGACCTAATCTGATTTCATTTCGAAAAGTGAAAAACAAGCAGGCCCGTGCACTGAACGCAGCAGTCGTCCCGACTGGAAGTCCAAACGCAGACCCCGCTTAACGTCCGTCAGACAGAGACTGAGATGGAGCAGCCGTCCTACGCTACGTCCAGGGAGCCTTTCCGAATTAGCAGAACTCTACCTCAGCACGCTCCGGAGCAGGTGCGTCCGCCGGCCCTGCCTCATTTCTGAGGATCTCCGTTCAGCCTCACGCATACGGTCCTGAGAAAGCTAAACCCAGAGCGTCCCAAAGACTTACTGTTGAAAGTTGTAGTTAAGTCAGCGGCCTTCTCTGACCCGTCTGTGCATCTTCAGCAGCTACAAGAGTAGCTGGCAAGTGGCAGACGATCGGGGTGTGTTTGGGAATAAAACAGAACACGGGTCGCGGGAGTGAAGGGACGAGGGGGAGACTGACGGCTCCGCCCCCGAAACGCACACCGGGGTGCCCTGAAACACGCTGAGCCGGGCGCTCACCGGCTGCCGGACGCGGCGCGCGGCGGGACGGTGGTTTGCGCTCTGAGCCACTGTCTTAAGAGGAAAGACATGACGGACTCCAGTGACGAATGCGCAAATAAGCGTGGAACGTTCGCTCCAACATTGAGTCCCGGCAGGGGGCGTGCGTTTATTTTCTTCTCATCTGAGACATAAAAATACGTATTTGGTCAAAACACAGCGACGCACCAGCAACTGACAAGTGCTGGCTCGCTCTTCGGTGAGCCAGGTTGACGGCCGTGTTGGGCTTCTTTCCAATGAGATGGGACCTGCATTGTTTCGTGCCTAAAAACCGAATTCCGGTTTAGCTCAGACCACGCATGGAGGGCTCCTCCAGTGAGGCTTTCACGTGTGCGTGCACAGGGGTGTGTGCGGGCGCGGGTGTGTGAGGACGCGGGCCGTGTGTGTCTGTGGGCAACGGGAAGGTGCCCGTCACTTGAGTCCGTAGCGGGAGGGCTGCCGTGTGTGACGGCGCGTCGGTAGCGCTGACCTTTCTCGGGTGTCTTCACCACAGAGTCCTTCACTCCGAGCTGTCGACCACCTGGAAGCTCCTTCTGAAACTCTAGAACATTGGTTGGAAAGAGCCTGAAGGTGCACCCGTTCTAGGGCTCCGTCTGGCAGATAAGAAACTGAAGCTAGGGGCCCCTGGGTGGCTCAGTGGGTTAAGCCTCTGCCTTCAGCTCGGGTCATGATCCCAGGGTCCTGGGATCGAGTCCCGCATCGGGCTCTCTGCTCAGCAGGGAGCCTGCTTCCTCCTCTCTCTCTGCCTGCCTCTCTGCCTACTCGTGATCTCTCTCTGTCAAATAAATAAATAAAATCTTTAAAAAAAAAAAAGAAAGAAACTGAAGCTCCCGGAGTCTTGTTCAAAACCCGTCAATCACCCTCCCGTCACGGCACTTCCTGACGCCTCAGCCGCCGGTTTCTCCCTCCGCCACCCCGTCCGTGCCCCTTCAACACAGGGTAGTGGGCGGTTTGGTTCCGGGCTCTCCCATGAGACTGTGGCATCCTGGAACATTTAAGGGCTTTTCCTCTGTCCTGGCGGCTGGCCTGGGGCTGCGTTCACGGGGATTCCCGGTAAAGACCATGGCACCAAAGAAAGAAGGTTTCCTTAACAAAGTCAAGCTCAGAAGCCTTGTCTCCCAGCAAAGTCTAATCTTCACGGGACAAGAGCAACGTTCCTGCCGTGAAACTCGCTCTTCTCACATACAGCAAGTGCGTCTTGAATTAAAACCAGTTCTGGTACAGAGTGGGGCGAAATCTGCCACTTCTGGGTGCTGTCAGACCAGACTCCGAGCCTCCCCTTCTGTCTGCAGCCGCGGCCTCCAGAAGCCCCCGACGAGGACGGCGAGACGCAGACAGGCCAGACGCTCCTTGGTTGGCGTTGCGATGTATTATTGGGAAGTATTTTCTTGCATAACCCGGGACTGTGCCCCCAGACGTGACAGAAGGTCGGTTCTACAAGATGACGAGCTTGGCGACGGGCATCATCCGCGTGGAACCGATGGCTCCTCTCTTACGGGCTTTGGTCTTCACAGCTGCTCTCTAGAGCCGGAAGCAGATCTAAATTAGTCATCTCAGCGACCGCGTGTCCGGAGGCTTCTCTGTAGGAGGCTTCTGGGCGTTGACACCGTTTCTAACCCTGACCGTGGCGTACAGGGTGGTCTCACCCTCCCCACTTACCAGCTGAGGCAGGAAGTCACACAGAGGTCCCCTAACTGGGTCCCCATCACACCGCTGACAGAAAGGGGCCCTGCATGGGTGAGCTTGGACCCTTGGCTGGTTTTGCCACCTTGAGCTGACTGCAGAGGGTGTTGGCTGGTTATTATTTTGTGCTTTCCTGTAGATTACGTTATTTCTTCATTTGCGCTTCTTTTTTTTTAAAAAAAAAGATTTTATTTACTTACTTGACAGACAGAGATCACAAGTCGGCAGAGAGGCAGGCAGAGAGAGAGGAGGAAGCAGGCTCCCTGCTGAGCAGAGAGCCCGATGCGGGACTCGATCCCAGGACCCTGAGATCATGACCTGAGCCGAAGGCAGAGGCTTAACCCACTGAGCCCCCCAGGCGCCCCTCTTCATTTGCCCTTCTAATGTAGTAATGTAATCAGCTCAATTTTTAAAGGTCCTCTTTGTTACATAATCTTGATGATGCCATTTTACAAGTTGGTTTCAGACGTCGGCGTGTCCTCCATGTGTCCCTAGTCATCACGTGCTTCCGTACTTGGCCCCAGCCTTCCCTTCAGGTGACCTTCTGGTCACTTACTCATCACCCTCTGGAACCGCCCAACAGGTGTGTGAGTCCCAGGTACGTTTAAACTTCTTTAGGCTACAACAAAGACGATGTTGTGTGTGTCCAGTGCTGCTAAGCGGAACGGAGTGATCGCACAGCCGTCTGATCTCCCGCTGGGGCTGGCTGTCCACGCGGCTCGGCTCTGCCTGCCCAGCCTCCGAGTCTCCGGACGCGGGCGGATACCTACCTGCTCCCACGCAGGGGCTTTCCCTCGTGCGGAGGTGCACGTCCATGAGCCGTCTCGGATGGGCTTGGAGATGTTACTCCCGTGCAGTACCCCCACCCCTTGTAGCTCCAGCCTCTTTCCTGGAGCCAGTGAGGGGAGCTGGCCTCCGTGATGGCAGAGACGCGTCATGCTTCTCCGTCTCCCTCTGGCTCTTTGTTCTCTCTGCTGTGCTGGTCGTGACCTGAGCACTCACACTCTGTGAAAAGCACTTCATGCTCCCAGAATGGAGGATGACTCCGCCGTTCCCAAGGTCGGGGAGCCGGTTCCCAAAAACTCCTGGCTGCTGGTGTTGAAGGGGTGACCAGCAGTGGGGCTAGGACGCCATTTAGGAAAGCCTTGAGGATACCGTGAGCCAGGGCGGTCGATGCCACATCCTCCCCGGAGCAGCCATGGTACTGGGTGCTACCAGCGAAGACCCAGAGGCCCCTTTACCTCCGGGCCAACCTCCAGGACCAGCCCCAGAAAGCCCGAGCCCTGGGAAGGGCACTGAGCTTTCCAGTGGGTGCTGGAGCGTCCAGGTCAGGACCCCTCGGGCTTCTCTAAGAGGCTCTCAGCGCCTCGCGTCCATCAGCTGTCCAGTCACCAGCCCCATGCCACAGTCTCTGAGCCTCCTCCCCACCCCTCTGGTGCCAGCAGGCCCTGCAGACGCCCACAGACCCTTGTCGGGACAGCAGTGGAGACATGCGTGACCTAACGTCCCCCCAGCGGAGCCTCAGCACATGTTCCTTCAGGCTGGCAGGGAACGTGTCCAGGGGGACAGTGAGACCCAGGCCACAACTCCGTTGCAGTGACAAGGCTGGAGAGCCCCTAGCTCGGAGCACAGCTCGTCGTGGAGCCAGGACGTGTTCCTTCACCCCGAGCAGGGCTGTGCGGGCGCGGGCTGCGTGCGGGCTGCTGACGGAAAGGCTCTGTCTGGTTTTCTGCTTCCGGCCGAGGCTCTGCCTGTCTTTTTCCTAATCAGGCATGTAATTGATTGTTTTAGATTTTTGTTTGGCTTCACGAGTCTTGTTCTGAATATTGGGTTTGAATATAATTGCCGTAGGTCACACTGTCTTTTTACAAAATCTATCCAGTATGCAGGTTTGGGAGCTGAGGGTGACAGGCATGTTCCATGCAAATGTATGCAAATGTATGCGAACGCCCCGGAAGCCCCTGCTGAGCGTCGAAGCTGTCCTGTCCTCCAGGTTAGGGCACCCGGGAGCCCGCCTTCCCTGCACCGGCAGGACAGCGGGCGCGTATTTATTTCTCGGTTGAAACAACCAGAGAGCTTTTCTCAAAAGAGCTCAGAATTCCCCCCGACTGTTCCGCTTGATGAGGAAAATCGCATTGTTGGTCTTCGGCGTTGTCTGTGTCCTTTTTATATCGAAACCAGCCTGGGTGCTTCTTACTTGTGCTGGTTTTTAAGGAGATACTGCTGTGCACGTTCCTGCGTGAAGCACTTTGCTGGGGAAACAAAAGGCAGCCTGTGGGCCTGGGGTCTCACGGTGTGGGAAGCAGGGGGGTCCTCGGATGGGGAGGGTGAGGTGTGACTCTGTGGGACTGGGGGACCCAGTGGGGGACCCCGTGACCTGTGCTAGGCTGTGCTCTGTGAAGCCTGGGGTTCCCAGAAGCACAGTGGCCGACTCGGTGAACAAGTGAGCACCACCCGCGGGGACCCCCCCGTCACCCGTGGGGACCCCCGCCCGTCACCCCACTTCCCGGAGGCTTCTGAGCTTACGCCATCTATGGAAAGTGTCAGTTTCCGTAGAAGATTTTAAAAGTGAAAAATTCTAGTGGAAAACCACTGAGTTCCTGGGACGGCCGCCGCATAGGCGGTCGCGGCCGGAGCAGGTGAGGGAGCCGGCGGCGCCGACACAGGCCCGACCCGGCAGCACAAGTGGGAACAGGAGGTGGGAACGGGAAGGCGGAGGAGCTCCGGTCCCGCCGGCGGAGATGGGGCGGGGGAAGCACAGGGCGGAGGGCGGCTTCCTGCGGGGAGAGGTGCCAACGCAGTGCTGGTGGGGGGTCCTGGCCCAAAGTGGGGGTCCCAGGGGCTTGGCCGGCAGGAAGAGCCTGGGGCATGGCCAGGTGTCTGGACGAGGAAAGGGGGCAGGTGCCCGGAACTCGGGAGAGGAGCTGACAGAGGGCTGGATCCGGGGTAAAGCTGCGTCGCTGAGCCAGAGATACAGGGAGCATTAAGCGGTGCTGAGACCCGCCGAGGCCCAGGCCAGAGTCACGCCGGATTCGGGGGCCCGGACAGCGGTCTGAGAGTCAGGAGGAGATGGGGCCGGCCGCAGGAGGAAGGGCGCGCAGGGGCCGCGAGGGGCTCCGCGTGGCGTCGCCGGCAGGATCTAGAGGACAGTGTCCGAGGAGCAGGGTGGGAGCAGACACCGTAGTTAATTTTTGGATGACAGTCAGGACAAAACACCTCAGAAGTACGTGAAACCGGCATGTGCTTTGAGGGAAGTATTTGGACGTAAAATATCTCCTCAGGAGAGAGTCCACGTTCTCCGGTGAGAAGGAAAGCAAGTGGGCAAGAGCTCTCGAACGTTCCTTTGCATCGAGGGACTTGAAAACCAGGGCCCTCCTGTCTGATCGATCTGCTTTGTGTTGTGCTCGAGGAAGGTCTGCCCCCGGGGAGTGCACTCCTTACTGACTTTACTGCCTGTGGCGGAAAGAGTGCCCGACCTCGCATCTGGACTCTGGACGCTCTTCCAGACGGGGCAGGAGGTTGTTGAAGCCCATCTCACGGGCCGGCCTGCGTCGGGGCCGTCCCACAAGCTCCTCGGTACTCGCGGCACCGGAGACAGAGCAGGAGGCGGCCACGTGCCTGGCCCTCACCACATTGGGGAGCTGGACAGCTCTGGACTGGCCTCTGCTGGGACCCGCCCTTCCACACCCTGGGGTGGGGCGGTGTGTGTGTGGGGTGTTCCGTGCCATTCCTTCCCAGCCCAGGTCCAGGAGACCCTGACGGGGGACAGATGGTTGGGGGGGGTGCGAGTTTTCTGGGGCTGCGGGACGCCGTCCACAGCAGACACTCCCAGGCCCTCAGTCTGCAGGACAGAAGCCCACGTTCAAGGCCCCGTGTTGGAAGGACTGAGTCCTTCTGGGGTCTTGATGGGGATTCCGCTCCAGCCTCTCTCTGGCTTCTGGGGTTGGCTGGTGACCTTCAGTGTCCCAGGCATGTGGATGTGGCACCAGTCTCTGAATAACAGTCACAAAGCATCCTCCGCACCTGTGTGTCCGTATCCAAATCTCTCCTTTTGCGAGAACACCAGTAACACTGGCCGGAGGCCTGCCCCGTTACGTGTGGCCGCGTCGGAGCTTACTGTGTCAGCATGACCCTGTGCCCAGATAAGGTCGCTTTCTGAATTCGTGGCACTTAGGACTTGCACACACGAATTTTTGAGACACAGTTCACCCCGTTACAATTAGGTGTAGTGAAACCCAGCACTTACAGGAGTGTTGGTAATGCTGCCCGGTCGTGCAGGACGCTGGTCCGACGTGGTGGTGACCACGGAAGTGGTTCTTTTCCGCATGCGGTGGAGATAGTTGCCGGGTCAGGAGTCCCATCAGGGAACCCTGGATGGGAAGGACTTGGGATGCGCCAACCCGTGTGTGTGTTGTCAGGTCTCAGCGGCAACAACCCTTTACGATGCACCGTCCCTGTCACTTCGGGCACACGTGGGTGAGTGATCTTCTCTGTCACATTTAACCAATGTGGCCGTGTCAGGCTTGCGGGCTGAAGAATGATATGTTCAGATCGATAAATAAGGACAAAGGTTGACCTTATATATCAACATATTGTACATCGTTCCGACCCCAGAGAAATTCTAACAGACTCACATGCCCCCACCACGCAAAGCCTTGAGAAAACCTGACTGTCTCAGAATAAAACCGAGAGCTCCTTAGTGACCGTGAGACCCTGTGACGCTCTGTCCCTGGCCTGTGCGTGTCCCTTTACCTGAACCTTTGTCTCCCCCTGGGCCTGTGCACTTGCTGCTTCCTCGGTCTGGAAAAGTCCTCGCTGCTTCTCACTCAGCCATGTCTCCTTCTCCCAGTGGGAACCCGAGTGTCCCCATGTTGGGGGAGCCCCTCCCATGCCGCCCAGGTCCCAAGGCCACGTCTGTCTTCAGTGCCCAACCCTGGCTCCGTTTGTCTGTCTTCCCTCGCCCTCTGTCCATCCTGGTCCCCGCATCCGTCTGGCAGAGGCCGGGCCGCACACGGGGTTTTCTGCGGGAGGAGTCTCCGTCTGGAAGGGCCGCTGCTCTGGGGCCGTTGTGGACCCCGGACCCGCAGTCCCTGGGCCGCTCCCGCTGCTCGACCATCACAAGTCAGCCTGCTGGTGGTTCGGCATGACTTAGGAGGAAGGCCTGGAGTAAGCTCTGTCCCTTGGAGCAGGAAAGGCCCTTCTGGATGCAGCACAAAGAGTCGAGACTTTGCAAGACCAGACCGAGGAGGCGAGCCTCTCCCGTCCGGCCCGCGGTTCGTAAGCAATGTCGAGAGACCAGAGACAGGCTGGGGAGGTCTGCAGTGTGTGCGCAAGGGGAGGACAGGTCCTTGCAGAAGGCAGAATCCAGGAGGGAAAGGATGCAGTCGGTGAATCAGGAGAGAGAAGGCAGAAGGTCAGACACAGGGACTGTAAGACACAAACGTCCCCTCGAAGGATGTTTGATGAGAGCAGACACTGGCATCCCTGCTGGGAAAGCACGCACAGTCACACGTTCAGTGACTAACTGCTTGAGGCCACTTCGAAAGGCGCCAGCATCTGCTACGTTGCCGATGCCGGAAAATACGAGCACGTGTGCGTGAGAGGGAGACACACACGAGTGTGTAGCAGAGCGCGCTTGCCTCGTGAGAGCGGGGAGCAGGCGGCAGTGACGCCACGCGGCGGGGTCGTTCTGTAAGTCACGCGCCGGGTCCTGGACGATGGCCAACCACAGACCTGACCTTCAGCCCCTGCATGGAAATGCTTCCAGCTGTCGTGGAGCACAGTTTGTAGGGTGTGTAAACTCTGATCGCACTTAACGCTGGAAATGAAGTGATTCTGTCTCTACATCTGGGGCAGAGCGGCCGGGGCGCGTGCTTGCGTGGGCGCTCCCCGCTGAGCACCCCGGCAGCAGCCCGGACAGACCCGGCCGGCAAGAGCCTCCAAGGAGGGAGGGCAGGAGCTCCTGTCCCCGGTGCTTGGGTGTGACCCGGGACGCCTGAGCGCTCTGAGCGTGTATTTGTGTCTCATCTTACAGCGGAAGCCAGGGGCCAGGACCCCTGGGCTTGGAGACCAAACCTGTTCCCTTGTCTGCGTGACCTTGGGCATCGTCCTTGGCCTTGCCTAAGTTCCCCAAGTTAGTTCCTTCGTGTGAGAAATGCAGATAATGAAGTCAGCGTCTGACACCGGATGCGAACCCACGCTTTGCACCTGTCTAACCTACAAATCAGCGGCTCCGCCCGGGGCTAGCCACCACTCCTAAGCCAGGGTGGACAGCTTGAAAGCAGGCCCACCCGGGAGGCGTCCTCTGTCCGGAACTCAGACTCCTTGCCCTCACCACTGATAGGCTGGGAGTGTGGCGCGATGGAGCAGCGGAGCGGAAACGGGCGTGTTCTGAGGGTCCCACCATCGCCAGCTCGTCCGCATTTGGATTCTTCTTCCTGCGCCTGTCCCTGTCCACTGTGGTTTGTGGCTGTCAGCAGAGTCTCCGGGCAGTCTGGCAACTCAATATTTGTTTGCAAAGTACATCATAAGCACTTGAAGCCCTGGCACGAAGTCTTCCTCGCGACCGAGTCCCTGGGGAACGAAGGCTGCCGCTCAACCCTGTCGCTCCCCCCAACCACAGCGGGCAGGAAGTACGGTCCCCTCGCTAGAAACCGAGCCGGGGATTCCGAGGGGCCGGGTGTTCGATGGGGCCTGGCCGGCAAGTGATCGGGCCAGAGCTCACCCCTGCTGGTGACGGTCCCAGTGCAAGCGGGCATGTTCTGAGTCACGTGTCCTCTGCTGCGTGGGCTGTGTGGCTGCTTCTCCATCTTCCCGTCTCCGGCCAGGCTCGGCAGGTGGGGCGCGAGGGCCCGGCTGTGCCACAGCCCTCGCCACGCGGTGGGAAGGTGGAGGCAGGCCACCTAAAGGCGATGGGGGGGGGGGTCCCCAGAGCCCAGTGATGTCCCTTCTTGTTCCTGTTCCTGTGACGCCAGCTCCCGCGAAGCCCCCGGTGACCCAGCCTCTGCTCCCCGCTGCTCCCAGCGAGGGCGGCACAGCTGCAGCTGGTCCTTCCGGCTCATCGTTAGCAAGGTTCTAGTATCGCCTCCTTTAAATTGTAATTCAAGCAGATAGATGCTTTTTAATTGCCATCTGTGTGGTGAGCTCCGCACTAAGAAAATGAGGGTCTGCTTTAATTAGAGCTGCCCTGGCTGACCTGTGTCAGAGCCCCGTGGCTGGGACGGCGAGCCACGGACTCAGACGCGGGGTGCAGGACGGTTCCGTGTGAACAGACACAGACGGGCACGTAGCTAGAGCAGGGTCTCTGCGTGCGCACACGGGACGCCGCCGTGCTCGCGTGTGGCTTTATGTTGGCAGGTCAGCGGCTCTCCTTGATCATGAAGATCTTTCTTTGATTGTCTTTTACAGTCGGCCTCCGCCTGTGTTTCCCTGATTCCCCCGGAAGCTGCCTCACCCTCCCGCAGCGCGGAGGGCGGGGCTACAGGAGCGTGGGATTCCCGGGGGTTTCTAGAGAGGGCAGCAGGCGGTGACCTGGCACCTGCAGGGACTCCGGGGTCAGAGTCCCCAGAGCCTGGGCTGGGCTGGAAGGGCGGGGCCAGGCGCTTCCCCTCACCCACCCCACCCTGCCACTGCCCCGTTGCCCTGTGACCTGTGCCCTGTGACCTGTGACCGGTGCGTGCGCTCCCCAGTGCGGCTCTTCCCTTTGCCCTGCTGCACCCAGCCTAGAAGCAGGAAGGGTAGAGAGTGTCTCTGTGCCCCTCCCTCGTCCTCTCTCCCCCCTCCCCCCTGCCTCCTACAGCCCCCCACCTTCAGTCGTTCTAACTCCGACCCCTCGGACGCCGCGGTCGGTCGCAGCGGCACAGCGGTGACACCTGGCCTCCAGCTTCTCACGAACACAGTAATCACCAGAACGAACTGGAATGTCTGACTGTGATAGCAGCTAATTTGGGCATTTTATAAAATAGCATTCTTCAAAGTGCCAGTGCAGACCCAAAGACAATTGGAAGAGTTCTCCCAGAAGATCCAGAAAACAGAAGAGCAGATACAGAAGGGGCAACGGGCGGAGGGTGAGTGCGGACGAGGCAGAAGCGTTCGGGAGACACCCTCCCCTCCCCCACCTAGAAAGCAGCAAAGAAAGAAAGGGAGAAATTAACCAGGAGGGTAGAAAGTTCTTGGGTCAGCCGGCCCTGGGGACCTTCCGAGCGCTGACCACGCCCCCGCACGCCTGGGGGGGTGTAGCCGCTGTGGGGGCCTCTGGGCCTCCGTGGTCTCGGGGACGTGACCTCCCTCGGAACGACGTGCCCAGCAGCGAAGGGCGTTCCCCAGGGGAGCCTCGTGTAGGGCCTGGCTGGGGCTGGGCATCGACAGACGAGGGGTCGACCCAGCGGAGACTGTCCCTGCTGCCCTCAGGCCTCCTGGGCGGTCAGGTGGCGCCGTGTGGCCCCGCGGTGAGCACTGAACACTTGGGTCAATGCACCTGCTTCCTATCTAGCCCTCCACTCCACACTGTGAATGCACATTTTTCTAAAGCAAATGAACAGAAGTAAATTAGGTCTGAGACCTTGATTTCCTGAGATACATTTCTTAGAGGAAACTTCTGCCGGTGACCTTGTTAAAACAGAACCCAAACGGACAAACTAAAAACCAGGTTCTAAGAGGAGGGAGGGCACCAAATCCTGGCTGCTGGCTCCCCTGGGCTGGCTCGCCCCGGGGCCGGGCACGGAAGGCCGGCTGGGCCCTCTCAAATTCGGTCCTGCGCCCAGGAAGCCGCCTCCTGGCTGGGCCATGGGGTGACGCTGCTTCCCTGCAGACGGTCGGACGATCGCTCCCTCCCAGCTCCGTTCCGGGTCTCCCATTGCGCCCCCTTGTCCTTGAAAGGACGGCATCCGAGGGGGTTTCCTTGTGAACGAAACCCCACGCAGCTGCCTCGGGCGTATGTGACCGGGCAGCACCCAGGAACCTCACGCTCAGTTTAGGTCACGCCGAGAACGTGGGCCGGGCCAGATGTGGAGTTTGCTTGTCGCTCACTAATATGTAATTTAATTGTTGAATTTTTAAATATTATGAGATATTTAAATGTGTATTTCCTCATAATATTACAACGTTCAGTTGAATATTAGCTGTTTGCAAAATGCTTCTTTCAAAACTATAATTTAAAAAAAGAATTTATTTTAAAAAGCCGATCAGCCTATGTCGCAGTATTAAACTCATACATGTTGTCAATGCGTTGGGTTTTTTTGTGGTTTTTTTTTTTTTTTAGGAGGTAAGTATTTCTATTAAACCCATTCTGTGCACGATACGGGTGGGGTGTGGAGAAGTAAAATTCCTTGCTGAAGGTCACGCAGCAGTAGTGGTGCCGGCGTCTGAGTCCGAACGGCGCGGCGTCTGTCTCGCCACTGCCGGGTCTGTGTTCACAGAAACGGGGCATAAAATAGCAAAGACAAACTCCAAAATCTCATTACAGCAAGTGATTTCACTACTTCCTCCTCATGAAGACTCTGAGTGCCGGTCATCAACAGAAAGACAGGAGGAGGAATCACCCAGATGACGACACAAGGCCACCGACGCGGGGTTTCAGTTTGTGTTTGAGTAGATTCGGTTGTGCTCTCCTCAGTCACTGGGTTCCTCGTTTTATTCTTTGAGTACACTTAATGATGACCGTGGGGTGTATCCACTTTATTTACTTTACGCACATTGGTTTTTCTTTTTTTCTTCAAACACAAAATGAATTACGTTTTCGCACATTTAAGATGCGACTACGTCGATCCTAATTTCTCTGTATCGTTTCTTTCATTTCTCCTTGAACTCGTGTGGGCCCGTCGCTCTCGTGCGCTCCACTGACTCACTCCAGCCCGGCAGGACACAAGAGCACAAGCTCAGGCGGCTGGTCGCGTTGAGGGAGGGCGTTCACGTTAGGGAGGCAGATTCTCCGCACCCAGCTCTCTCGCTGTTCACGGCATCGTGGTCAGAAATGAGAACCTGGAGCTCAGAAACGCTGCGCAGGCACATAAGTAAGCGTGATGGTGGATGAAGTGATGGGGGCGTTTATGAGCCGTCCTGGCGCGCCCGGTCCCTTCTGTGGGTCATCCAGCTTAGAGACGGGAACATGCCGGGAAACCGCGCGCTCAGGTCATGAGGTGACATCAGGGAAATGATTCAGCAGCCCAGGCCCGCCTGGTTTCAGATCTTGTACCACGAAGCATTGGACAGGTTGGTTGAGTCACTCGCATAACCCAGTTAGTCCCGGGGACGCCGGGCAGCGGCAGTGAGGCTTCTCGTTCGCAGCTTCCGCCCTCCTGCTCCCTCCTCCCTTCTTTCGTCAAACCCGCAGTGACCAGTAGAAGCAGGTGGGGCTGTCCCTGCTCTGGGAGGGAGCACATTCCGGGGCTTGTGGTGCGCATTCGGGGGCTTGTGCCCTCAGACTGAGGGCGAGCTCACAGTAGTTACTAAATCCCAAGGAGGAGGTAGGGAGAAGTTCTCCTGGTTTTTTGTTTGTTTGTTTTAATCAAAGTTCTCCTGTTTTAAGTGGCAGTGTTGAAGAAGACAACTTTGTCCTCTTTCTGGGAAGATGATTTTAAAGCCTCTGTGGTCTGTGCCGTTGTGGTCTTGGCAGACACACGTGTTTGGTCACTCGTGGCCTGTGTGGGTGACGTCACTCTTGGGAAGATGAAGTCGACCCAGAAAGGATTTACAGCGCAGTCCCCAAGGCTCGACAGAGCAGACAGGGCCGGCCGGTTCTCGGACCACAGGAAGGGCTTGCGGAGTTGGGAGGAAATTGGCCCCAGTGACCCCTTGTTATTCTGCAAGGAGCCTGGAGGGATTCTGGACCTGAGAACAGGGTTCTAGAACCTTCTCCGGTCCAGCCGAGCCCACTCCGCAGACGGGGTGGGTCCCTGACTGCACCACTTGGGAAGATCCCTGGGGAGAACCTTCCTCAGAGCCAAGCAGAGGACCCAAGTTTGTGGAATGCTTCCCAGGGGAGCCTTGTCCGCAGACAGGACGGAGGATGCCTGGACGCTGGCGGCTGCCACGGGGTTCCCGCCCGCGGCTGCCACCTCCCCTCACGTGCTGGTGAAATCATAGGCGCTTTACGCTGTGGTTCGTGTTTTGCAGATGGAGAAATGGAGGCACAGGGCAATTAAGTAACTTCGCCTCAGTCCCACGCTGGGGAGGGCCAGGAAGAGAACATAGAGGGACCCTGACTCCGGGCCCGTGTCCTGCCCACGGAGCCACGCTGCCTCCCTTCCTAGGAGAGAAGACGCCCCACAAGGTACAGTGTGGCCCCTTCACCCTGGTGGCATGAGGTCCGCACCAGGCGGGCAGCCCCGTCCACACCGGGAGAACTCACCCTGGTGGCTCGTAGTCCACGTGGGGCGGGACAGCCCCGTCCACACCAGGTGCACTACTGACCAGGGTGAGACGTGGCCTGGACCACTACTGTCAGTAAAACCTCCTCCAGGGTGGGAGCTCTCACCCCTCCCAGACCCCGCTGTTCCTCACCCGCCGCCTTCCCTGCGCCGGCCCGAGAGTGTGTCTGTTTCTCCTCCCGCCGCCCCACCCGCCTGCCCGCTTCTCCTGTCCACTGCCCGTCCCCCTCCGCGGGGCAGAGCCACCCTGTCCTGGGCTTGACAAAAGAAAGACCCTTTCTTCACCCCCAGAAGCTGTTCCGGGACCCCCCTCCCTCACTGCCTGTCCAGTGGAGCCTGTGGAAAGCAGGCTGCTGTCCCGGCTGCCCTGAAGCTCTGCTCTCAGATCCCACACTGACCTCACGAGCACCGGCTCCGGGGGTGTTGGAGCGGGAGGGGCTTCAAGCACCAAGCGGGCCCACACCCCCGCATCTGTGCACGGAACTTCCACGGACAGACCCCAGCAACGCGGTGCTGCCCAAGCTCGTCCTCCCCTAGGGGGTTGAGGTGGGGACCAGTGAACTGCCCTCAGGGCTCCCCCCAGAACCCTGTGGTCAGAACGAAGTGTGCCTTCCTCCCCCACACACCCCTCTAGAACTTTCTCTCTTGCTTCTGCACAGGCTGTATCTTTCTGTCCCTTCCCAGCACTCGGAGAGCCGCACCATCTTCTGTCGCCGTGTGGTATCCCACACCTGCCCCTGAGAGCCCAGACGTGGCGTGGGTCTCATCGGTGGCAGAGTTCTTCCCTTGAGGAGAAACCCTGACCCGCATGTGGTGTCCAACAGGGACAGCCTAGTGAGGGTAAAATGACAGCGGCCGCGCAGCTGAGGTCACGAGACAGTGAGGGCCAGCACGCCGTGCTGCACACTCTTACCATCCCCCGGGCGTTAGGAGCTCACCCGCCCACCTGGCCCCCCGGGCCCAGTGGGGACCCTGTCCTGCCTGTGTCCTTTCTAGCAAACTGAGGCTCAAAGAGACACAGTAAATGGAATGTCTCCCATTGAATCATTTCTGGAACACTTTAATTTCTGAACATTTCCTCCAAAATTGTATGGTTCCTCTTCCCCTGAGCACAGACACACCTCCCACGTAGACAGAAACTTCTCTAATTCGTCTTTTTTCTTTTAGCTTTGTTCTCTTCTTAAAAAAAAAAAAAAAAAAGGAAAACGAATTTTTAAAGAAAAACTGGATTTTAAATGTACAAGTTCCCAATCATACAATAAATAAGTCACAGGGATGAAAAGTTCTGCATAGGCAACGTGGTCCGAAGGACGGAAGCTTCTCGTGGCGACAGACGGCGACCGCACACCCAGGAGTCTTTCACATCGGGCCGCCGTGTCCCGCTCCTGAATGTGGGCGTCGGGCCGTGTCCCGCTCCCGGAACAGTTTTGTCTATTGAATATACTTCAACTTAAGAAGATGAACTGGCTTAGAAAGTTACAAATTAGGAAACCACCAGGATCATTTGAAATCCTGATACAAATGGCAAATGGACCCTTCTATTACTATTTCTCTAGATTAAACCGTATTTGAATTTTATTTTTTGTGTTTTATCACAATTTCGTTTGGGGGGATGCCGAAGGGAAGTCAAACGCGGCCTCTGTAATGAGTGCAGGACGGTAATTACTTCTTCTAGAAGCTGTTTAGTCACGTGCGGATTGTACATCCCTCTAAAGGGTCGCGTGGTCTCTCACTGCGCGGCGGCCTGAGGGGGTGAGGGGGGCTGAGCAGGTGCTCCCAGAGAAGGGGCCGCGCTTGTCGGCGGGCTTGCGCGTGGCAGAGGGTGTGGAGTGGCCGCCGCGTGAGGCTGCACCGCAGCCCGGAGGAGGACGGGCCGCTGAGGAGGAGGGGGCCTGGGTGCCCCTGAGAGGGCCCAGGGGACCGGGGCACTGGCGTGAGGGCGGTGAGCCCCAGGAAACCACAACCAAGCCCTAGAGCCCGGCGGCTCTTTCCGAGAGACCGGCGGGGTCACGTGCGTCCTTTCCCACGCGTGGGGGGATGCGCAGCGCAGGGAGACACGCCCAGCAAGATGGGCAGAGCTGGACGCCGTGGGTGCACGAGGAGCTACTGCAGATCCACGGGGATGTTTTAAAAATAGG
The DNA here is from genome assembly GCF_009829155.1 of Mustela erminea. Lineage (NCBI taxonomy): Eukaryota > Metazoa > Chordata > Mammalia > Carnivora > Mustelidae > Mustela > Mustela erminea. The sequence continues at coordinate 140,701,040 of NC_045620.1, forward strand.
CGAAGGGTGAGCAAGAGATGCAGAAGCAGAAGCAGAAAGCAGGAGGCGCCGGCGGGGGAAGGCGCCGAGCCTCCTTGGTGGCCGGGGAAGGGGAACGTGGGCGGCGATGAGACGCGACGCTTCACTCGGCGGAGATGAGGCCCCGGGCTCCGCGGCTGGTCGGCGGTGGGGCACACGGGGACGGTCACGCGTGTCTGGACAGCGCGTGGATCTGCGCATCTTCTGGAAGGACTGACGTTGTCCTCTTAGAAAACCGCGTTCCGGAAACCCGCAGAAGACGCGCGGGACGTTCCGTGCTTCTCTTTATAGCGGAATAAACCGTACGATGCCGAGTGAGGGAACTTCCGGGGGTGGACGGCAGATACGGCACAGGACACTCGTGCCGGGAAATTCGACCCAGCATCCGGAAACACGAGCTGAACCCACTGGCCTTGGCCGGGAGCGAGCCGGAGTTTTCGGGAGTGAAAGAAGCAAGCGCGAGTGTGTGTAGCGTGGGGTCCGCGCGTGGAGGCCGTGGGACGCGCTCTGCGTTCAGGAAGCCCCAGGCGCAGAGAGCGCCACCGGCCGCGGAGCTGGCTGGGGGACGGAGGGCTCCGTGCGCCTCTACCCCCCGCCGCACCTCGGAGGCGTCCCCATGTGTCCCCTCTGCCGATCTCCAGCCTGGTCCCTAGGAGAAACAGGGAAGAGAGGCAGGCGCCGCTGCTGGCTGAGGCAAGGGAGCGTGTCCACAGGGAAGCCTCGCGGGTTTTCAAGCTGGCGAGGCCACGCGGGAGGCGGGAGGACGGTGTCACGGGGCGACGCGACGGAAAGGGTCCGGCGTCGACACGCTCATCCCCGTGACGATCCCGAATTGTCAGGGTTTGAGCTCGTGCCGCACCCACGCGGGGGAAGGCCTGGCGGTGGAAACCAGAACGTGAGGCGTGATTTGACGGAGGAACAGAAAGACGAAAGTCAGTGTGACCTTAAGGTTTCCAGCTGGAGGGACGATCGCTCCATTCATTCCGTAAATCGCAGCTGGGACTGACGCTGGGACGGGACAAGGACCCTGCCCTTGAGGTCTTGCCACACGAGGAGGAGAACAGTGCCCGCCGACCCACCGGCGGCTGAGAGAGCCCCGCGCAGTGCTAGGAGGGGAGCGGCGAGGGGGTGGACGCGGGACAGGGAGGGGGACGCGGCGGCTCGCGAGCCCCTGTGTGGGACGGAGAGGCTGACCGCGGCTCTCGGGTGGGTCCGCTGCGGTGGAGGCCCCTGTCCGTGCGGTCCGGGCTCCTGGAGGCCGCGGTCAGGGCACTGTGAGGGCATCCTCGGGGTGTGGCTCGGGGACGGAGCCCTGCAGGGGTCTGGGAGGCCGAGGCCGGCAGGAAGCCAGCAACAGCAGCAAGAGCTCTCCTGAGGGATGAGGCGCCATGAGACGGTGGGCTCTAGGAGGCCGTCACTGCTGACCTCTGCGGTGTTGCCCGGCAGGTGCGCCCACCTGAAAGGTCTCGTTACACACTGTGGCAGCAAAGGAAGGAGAGACAGGGCGAGGGCTGAAGTCGACGGACCCCAAGGGCAGAGGGGACCTGGGCCTAATGGAAAGCAGAAGAGCCAACTGACAGGAGCGGATGGAACATTCTAGAAGGGAGGGCGTGGGGGGGACAAGCCCCACAATCCCTTCCCTGCTCCCCAACACCAGGGATGGTGGGGGTGGTGCCATTGATGGTGTGGCCTAGGGCCGGGAACAGTCTAGGAGCCCAGCCCTGCGGCTGCCCTGGATGGGTGACGCTGGCTCGGCTCTGCTGCCTCTGCAAGTCTTTGCCATCTCCCGGCCGCACCAGCCACTGCCAGGCAGAAGCCAGAGGACACAGGGAGCCTGTGTGGCACGGCACCCGGCCTACGGTCAAGATGTGGGGGTGGCCAGAAGAGTCCTGAAGGCAGGCTGGCGGCCAGGGGGTCAGAAAGAGGCAGACACCAGGCAAGCATGGGACACCCCCTCATTTAGGAGCAGAGACGCGAGTCAGAGGACAGGGGTGGCGACGGGGTCTCCTGACAGGAGGACCGGCCTCGCTAGATCTACGCCAGCCTGCGGTCGTGGATTTGCTGCTCTCCCTGCCCTAAGACCGAGCAGCATGTGGAAGGGACACAGTGACCGCCATGCTCTGCCTGAGATGCAGCGCTGGATGCCCAGAGCCCAGGACGCCCGAAGCCCTGGACGGCTGGAGTCCTGGATGGCCGGAGCCCTGGACACCCAGAGCCCTGGACAGCCGGAGCCCTGGACACCCAGAGCCCTGGACAGCCGGAGCCCTGGATGCCCGGAGCCCGGGACTTTGTGTGAACCCCGCACAGCGTGCTCGGCTGACCAGATGGGACTTTGTGTGAACCCCGCACAGTGTGCTCGGCTGACCAGATGACGCCTGGCCCTTCCCACTCAAGCTCTTTGGCTCCGTGGAATGAGTCTTCCCAGAATGCTGGCAAAGCCGTTTTCTCCTTCGATCTCCCAATGTCCCCAGGACCCACATGGCTGCTGTGACCCACACACTTAGAATTTAGAGCCAGGGGATGCGCCCGGTTAGCTCTGTGTCCAAGGTCGTGCAGCTGCAGAGAGAGAGGAGGACTCTGGCGCAGGGGGTCAGCGCCGGGTCCCGCGCCTGCCCACGGCTCTGCGCTGCCCTCCTAACCCCACGCGACTGTGTCGGCATCTCGCGCTTGGTCTCATAGCACAAGATTTTGTTCATGCGTCTGTCCTCTCAGCGACTTGCCAGTTATCTAAGGTCTTTCATTTACAAGAAATGGCACACACCTAGAGGAACCACTGTTCAGTCTGTAAGTGTTTGTGAGTCTGTTAATAGCCGCCCGACAGGAGGAGTGAGGGCCCCTGCCCACGGGTGGCCAGGAGGGCACCGTGAACTCCCCGCAGCAGCAAGGGGACAGGAGGGACCGGGTGGGACCGGCTGCGACCCGGCAGGAGGCTGGTGTTACAGGTGTCCCACGGGCTGAGATGGACAGTTTGATTTCAGATCATAATTGTCTGAAAAACCACCAACTCCAAGTCCCTCAAATGACCCCCGCGGTCTTTTTTGAAATGCATTCCCTACTTAGCATTGGTGAGCAGCCCCTTCCGTTGTAGGAATAGCCCCTTCTAGACAATGTTCCGCTTTTTTTACTCCTTTTCTTTGTTCTGTAGAACTTCTTTCCATATTTCCAGGAAGGTTGCCCCGTAGCCACCTGACTTTAAGGGAACTGTGATATTTCTACTCAGCGCAGCGTGCCCTGTGGTCATCAGGCAGTGCTCTGGGACAGGTGCCGGGCGAGGGGCATGGGAACATGAGGATGGCCCCTCAGTCCTGCCCCAGACCGCCTGCGCTGACCTGATGGGCCGGGTCTCCCCTGCCTGCCTCTCCCCTGCCTGCCTCTCCTGGAGCCCTGGGAGCCCCACAGAGCCAGCCTTGTATGGGACGAGCCGTGTCCTGGATTCCTGAAAACGTTTAGCCGGATTGGAGGAGCTCAAGGCCCCCAAGGCGCACACACACCCACGCCCGTACCCCCCTACACACAAATGTGCATATTTTAGGTTTTGTAGCTATGACTGAGCTCGTGGCCCCAACAGTTTTCACAGAGACTCTGCTCCTGGGCTGTGCGCCGTTGCCCTGGTCCGGGTCCACAGAGGCCACGGAAGTGCTGGTGTTAGGAGAGGTGATTGCAGACACGGCCCAATACCCGCCCTGTGCCCCGAGCGTGGGTATCGTGAGCATCTCTGCTGTCCGTGCCTTTGGGGAACCTCACCTGGGAAATGGGGGAAGCAGGATTTTCTCCCGCAGCAGGCACGGCGCGCGGCTGCCTCGCGGGATGCCTTTATCCCAGCCGCTCAGCAGCCCAGGGAGGTAAGCAGGAACTTCACAGAAGAGAGAAGCCCGATCCGCGAACAGGACTCTGCCCAGCTTCTCACGGTTAGTAAACGCGGAGCTTCTCACGGTGAGTAAACGCGGAGCATCTCACGGTGAGTAAATGTGGAGCCGTCATACCGCTGGCCCCCTGCCGCCGAGATGCCTCGGAGACGAGCAGGGACCGCTGCTGACACAGGAGGCCCTGACGTGGCCGGCCCTCCCATCCGGGCAGTGGGCAGGCTTCAGGAACCGTGCTTCCTGTCTACTGCAGGAGAGACAGACCCACCGATGTTCAGAAGACCCTCGTGCCACGTGTACCCCCCGACCCACGCTCCTGGGTCAGGCCCTGCCGTGTGACGTCACTGGGAGGCCCTGGCAGTGCTCATGCCTGGAGGGGAGGACAGAAGCGGAAACAAGCAGCCAAGACAGGCTGTGATTCCTATGAAGAGCACCACAACATCTGTGCACGCTAGTTTGCAATAACTTACAGGAAAACAAGGGGAACTTAAAGAAAAGTGACTCCAGGAAGAGGAGTGGAGAGAAAACTGAATTATTAAACTTGGAGCCAAAGTTCCTGAGCCGGAGACCCAGCTGGCCACCGGAGGGGCCGGGCAGGCTGAGGTTCAGCTGCCGCAGGCGCCACGGGCCCTGCTCCACGGCCTACAGAAGCGTGTGTCCGCAGCCCAGTCCTGAGAGCCAAGACGGGCAGTGCATTCTACAGATTTCCATGAGATCCTACCATGGCCATGACTCTTCCAGGCCCTGGGACGTAGATGTGCTGCCTTGCTTTCCTCAGACTCAGGTATGCCCGAGGGCAGAGACCGCCAGGCAGGAGCAGGACAGTTGGGCAGCTCACACACGGGCACCCAGCCCTCCCAGGCCCAGCCCAACGGAGCTGCCACTGCAGAGAGAAACAGCCCACGCCTGGTGGTGGGCCACACCATAGCAGGGAACGGGCTGGAAGAGGCATGGAGGCCGTGGTGGCTGTCATGTGGGAATGCCGACTCTCTAGCCGGCGGGGCAGGGTTTCCAGACCCTCCTATTTTTCCAGAAAAATCAGGAATCCAGATTTGGATATAAAGTCTCCAGATTTTTAGGTATTAGTTTGATGTGTTAAGCGCTGGGAACCTGGCAGAGCAGTACGGGGCCCGCCTCCTGATTCTGAGGCTGTAAGGTTCATGCCCTCTGTCCTAAAATCTGACTCTTGGCATTTTCCTTCCAGAACTTGCTGGCAGGACACAGTGGTCAGCAATAATAGAAACAAACTCAAATTCATAAATCCAGTTTCCAACACAGATACGGGCTTCTGTTCTTTTTCATTTGGGGCCAAAAGAGCAATAGTTTTTGCCAAAAAATAGTACTTAAAAATAAAATTAAAAAATAGTATTTGAAGGGCCCCGGATTTGACATTTCGCCTCAACCTCTGGAAACAGGCTCGCTCCTGCTGGCTGTTCCACTCGTGAGAGGGAAGAACCTCGCTGGGCCGCGAGCACCATAGCGAGACACGAGCTGAGCTCCGGCGTCGTTGGCTGGGAGGGAGCTCCCAGAGCTGGGCGCCCCTGCGCTCCCTGGGGCCTCCCGCGCCCGCAGCCACCCGCCGAGACACACCTGCTGCTCTGCCCCCGGAGCTGGCCCTCGGGGCTGTCGGGCCTCGCCACCGTGGTGACGGATGATAGAAACTGGGAAGCAGACTTTTTACAGATAAAAAATTGCAAGTCACCCAATAAGAGTGACATCCAACACGAGTTATTTGTTAAAAGCCACTGCCTTTAGCTCCCTGGAGTCACCTAGAAACGTTCAAAATTTGGGTTTGTTTCAAATGCTCCACTAGGGTCACCGGCCCCCACGTGGCTGAGAGGAAGCGTCGTTTGGCCAAGGACAGCCTGGACTCCTGACAAGCCGACCCCCAGCCTTGGAGGCTGCAAAAGTCTCCTCGGAGCCTTCAGCTTCCTGCCAACAGGAAGTCCAGTCCGTGTGCACACAGAGCTCCGTGGACACAGCCAGCACCCCCACCTGCAGCACAGTGCGTGTGCACACAGAGCTCCATGGCCGTGGCAGCACCCCTCGTGGTGCCCTGCGCACTTGTAGAGAAGCAGAGGAGTCTCTGGCCTCATGGCGGGGGGCACAGATATTTCTTTGCTCAGCTCTTTATTTGTATTGCAGAAGGTTTAAAGCTATAATCAAATTACTAATAAACGGTAATTAAATAATCTCACTGGCCAAGCGAAGCATTAGCTCCCTGTAACTCCTTCCTTCGTTCAATAATTTGCTTTTACCAAAACGTAGAGATGCCTGCTGTTAGCCTGCGAGCCTTTCTGCCACGTGTCCACGTGCCTCCAGGCTAAGACCTGCTCTTTCTCGTCGGTCCCCTCTGTCAGCTGTCGGAGGGCCAGGGGGAGTGCTCTCTTGCCTCTGCCAGGCCAGCCCTGTCCCTCCGACACACGGGCTGGTTCATCTGCAATGCCCAGGGCTTGGCACAGGGCCCTCTGTGCAGGCGCCAGTACACAGCACCCCTGCACCATCCTCGCACAATTTCTGGGTCGAGATGACACGTTTCCCCTCGGGGGCTCCTGTTCAGGACATTTTTATTGCCAGCCATCATGGCAATGATTGCTCGTTTCTTAGGATTTTGCTTAGGCCTTGTTGCATTACTTTTATTTTTATTATTTTTAAAGATGTATTTATTTTCGAGAGAGACAGGAGAGAGTGAGCAAGAGCAGGGGATGGGCAGAGGGAGAGAGAGGCTCAAGCGGGCTCCCTGCTGAGGACAGTCACCCTGTGGTCAGGGCCTGAGCCAAAATCAAGGGTCGGACACTCCACCGACCACGCCACCCAGGCGCCCGGCATAACGTTGTGTTATTTTTCACATATTAAGTCCCAAACTAGGTGCAGACATGGATTAAGGGTGTGGCCCGTGCTGCCCGCAGGATTTCCTTCTGGGGTTCCCCAGTGTTATCACCCAGGGCCACAGTTTCGAGCCCTGAGAGCAAGCGTGCGTCCCACATTTCCAAGGCTGTTCTGACTGGAGCTGTCCCAGCTCCGTGTGCCAGAAAAGACCCTGGATGTCCGAGAAGGTCCAGGAATCCAGCTCTGAAGTCTTGACTTCCAGACTGCTCTTGTCCTTCAGGAGACGGCACGAATGTCACTTGTGAGGCCACAAATCTACACTTTTTGTTTTGAAGATGTGGCCCCTCCCCCCACAGCACTCAAGCGGCCTCCGCCTGCATGGCCCGGGTGCGCCCAGCACCGGGTGGTGAGGACAGGACTCCCAGAGTTCTCGCAAGACCAAGCAGAACACGGGCCACCATCATAGACACCCCGTCTTGCCCCGGCTTCCGTGTCCTCCCACCTCACAGCAGACCATCCACGCCTACAGCGGCCGCTGGGAGCCCCCATCTGGGGACCAACTAGCAGAGGCCGTCCGTGGGGACAGGAGTCCGAGGACAGCATGACACTTTACCATCAAAACTTGACTTGCTTTTGTGCATGAACATCTACCTTTCTAGGGCCTGATGACAGGGAAGCGGCAAAGAGCAAGGCTGCTGCTTCCCTGCCCCGGGGCCTTGGTGATGGTCGGTTTCACGGAGCCACGTTTTGGTAATGACATTCTGAATTTTTCTGTGCACCACCTGCTTAAACTCAATAACAAGTTCACACCATAATGAGCCCCCAAATCTTCTCATTCTAGTGAGCTTCAGATAGGCTCATTTCTATGATATCCTGCGTCGCTGCAGTGGGGGACGTGTCCTGGACACGGGTCCTGCAGAGCTGGGCTCCCTTCTGGGTCACTGCGACACACTCTGCGCTGTGGCCCCAGGCAGAGGGGGCTTCGCCGCACCTGCACTTTCTCCTCTGCTCACACCCGTCCTATTTCCCATTTCCTCTCTCCTGCACCAGTGGCGCCAGGCTTCCACTCTCCGAGCACGTGGCCTAAGGTGATGGGGTGATGAGGCCATGCTGAGGCCTTCTGCTGAGGACGGCTTCACTGGTTGCCAGTCTTCGCTGAGAAAGTTCGGGAAGGAAAAGGAAAAGTGGGAGCAGACGAGCCAAGGCTCTTCCACCTGACTTACCTGTCCTACCTTTCCTCATTTCCATCCTGCAAGGTTGAACAGCGGCCTCAGAGATAGCCACAAACCAGGTGCGTGACCCGTCCGTCTCTCCTAACTTGGCAACTTCTTCACAACATGCCATCCCGTCACTTACTATAAACACTGGACAGAACTCCTGAAATTCAATGTATTTGCACTTCATTAAATTCACTGAAGCCAGGACGCTTTGTCGCATCGGGGGAAACGAGTTTCCATTGCTGTAGAGCCTCTTCAAGGCGACAAGAACGTGACTGATTCTTGCTGATCTTTACAGACGGTCTTTTAGGAGCAGAGACGTCCCTGAGTGTGTGGGGGGACTTGGAGGGAGGGAACAAACACGGGCACGCGGTCTGATCTGCACTCTGGGTCTGGCGGACGCTCTGGCTTCTCTGATGCCCTCGCGAGTCACACGTCTTAGTCAACGAGCTCCACCTCCTGCTCGCGCGCAGCCCAGTCCTCCCGGTGGTGCTAATGAGTGAGACGACCCGGTGCCAAGCGGCAGGAAGTGAAAGGTGGGGTCTGGCTAATTGACAAAACGGGTAATTGCTTCCCGAATAACGGAGGGGCAGCTCCGGGGCAGAGCCCCCGGGCTCAACCGTGTCCCGCCGAGCCCCGCACCGGGGGACCCTGCCCGAGGGGGCGGGCTGCCGGTGTGCAGCATGCACGGGGGCTGTCAGCGGACTCTCGCAGAGCCGGGACCCCCGGCGCCCCTCCCCAGGGCTCGCTACTGTGGCCCGAAGAGCTGCTTGCAGCCGGGAAGCGGCCTCCAAGCGCGGACAGAACGTTAACGGACGTCTGAGTTGTTGGCGTAGTTAATATCCCGTTGTCCTCATGAGGCCTCAGCCTGAAGGAAGCGTGTGCTTGGGGTGGTACCGGGGGAAAGTTATACACTCGGCCCCGACTGCGAGTGCAAACCGTCCGTGTTGTAAAATAGCTTCAGTCATCTGGTGACTTCTGTTGACAGGTGACTTCTGTGACGTCTGACATAGGAGACTTTCTTTAGGTATAAAACCCCTTCCGGTTCCGAAGAGAAGCCTCCGTTATCCTAAACACAGGCACCAGACTGCAGACTCAAGTGCTCTCGGCAGGCGGGAGGGCTCGCTGTCTCAGTGTGGTCTCCTGGTCAGGTGTGTCACCCGAGCCGTGACAGCGGCATCCACGGCCTCTGGCCCCGGGAAGCGCAAACGTGTTTACGCCGTCATGGTGTCGTCCCCGGAGCTCCTGCCCGGGTCTCAGGGCCCCAGAAGAACAGTCTCCAGAGCACAGTTCCCGGGACAGGTCCGAGGGCGGCCGCCTCTGGCGGGACAGCCATGGGACCACAGAAGCCCACCTTTGGGGGTGGCAGGCAGGAAGAGGCCGACGTGTGGACGAGCGCGTGGGGTCGGGCGACCTTCAACCACACACGGGTCGGTGTACACGTCGGGGATGGAAACGCTTCTTCAGCTCTGGTGATGACTTCCACGCTTTCCGCTTCATCTGAGCCCGCCGGCGTCCGCACCCCGAACCACTGAGTCAACACGAAACACTGAGTCAACACGAAACGTAAAACCCTTCGAGCTCTTCCGTTTTGAGTCCCTTGGCAGACGGAGAAAGAAAACCCCATTTGCTTCGTGTGTCCGGTGCACGGGGTGTGGTGCAGGACTCTCTTACGAAGTACAAGGAACCCACACACAGAGCAGAACACGTTCAAGAGGCTGAAACTTCATGCAGCATGAGCCCGGAACCAGCAAGGACAGGAGTGGCCGGGGGGCCCGCTGCAGTCCCGGGCCCGGCGAGCGCACCCCAGGAAGGCTGTTGCAGGGTGCCAGGGAAGGAGTTCGGGTTTTAGTGAGTGGTTAGTGGCAGAGGTAACTGTATCTGGAAGGAGATAAGATTGTCCTTCTACATGTAAAAAAAGGGGTTAAAAATCAAAACATACAACATAATTCTTACACAACCGTCTGAGCAATGAGCTAATGAGGCTGTTTCAATATCAGACCCACAGAGGAGCGGCAGCCTCAGCCCCCCTGGTAACAAGTTCTGTCCTGAGTTACCGCCAGTGTGGGGCAGGGGGTGGGGCGCTAAAGGCAGGTTTGCCATCAGGGGCTGTGGCAGCACGAAGAAGAGGGCACATGGGGTGACCTGTCCATGGTGCTCCTGGAAGGCACCAAGGGGCCTACACTCTGAGCCCTGTTTCTCCTCGGGGCCCCAGAATGCACCTGCAAACCCCAGGGCCTTTGCACATCTCCTCCCCTCCGCCTGGAACACGCCCCCCACTTTAAGTCTCAAACTTGCAATTAACCTTGAACCTCAGCTCAGACTGCTGCCCAGGAAGGCCCTCCTTCTCTCGCAGAGCGGGTCAGACACTGCGCCGCCAAGCTGCTCCTGCCCCGCTGAGAAGAGCCCCACCGTTCTCCTCTAGCACCTCGTTAGTCGCGGCTGGACTTCCCTAAAGAATAGGATTCCACCGCATCATCTCTGCGTCCCTGGTCCTTCCTGGGACGGGCGCACAGTGTGGCAGAGTGTGACGCGGGCTCGTCCCCATCACTGTCCTGAACGCTAGTACTCGCCGGCCTTGCGCCGTGGGAGCCCCATCTGCTTTGCTACCGTTTTGCAGTGTTGAAACTGTACCCGCGCAGAGGAGCGACTTTGGAGCCCCGGCGTGATCCCAGCGGGTGCTGTGGACGCTCTCCGCAGAGCGTCGAACCCTGCCTGCCCTCGGGGTTCTGGCTCTGTGGGAACAGCAGAGGAGGGGCCGTGGGCTGCTGTGTCACGCTGACTTTCCTTGACCTGTTTCTTAAGTGCTGCTTCCCCGTCTCTCTTCCCTGGACGCCCGCTCTCCCGGAGTGAGCTGCCGCCCACGGAGGCCGGCACGGGGCTCCCCCAGTCCCCGCTCGCCCGCCTCACGCCCCTGCTCCCTGCACCTGCTCTCCAGCGGCCGCTGATTGGTTTTTTCCTAAAATGCCCTTGTGGGACACCTCCCAGCCCGTGTTCCGTAACACCCTCTGGGTCAGCAGGGAACCCCCCCAGTCGTCCCGGCCCCCGGAGCACCCCCTGCGCCCCCTCTCTGTGGCCCCGGCCCCACACTGCACAGCAAGCCTATGTCCCCTTGCTTGTCCCGCCCCCCCAACCTGCCCGCTCCCCAGAAAACAGATCACCTCACTCGTTCGTGCAACAGCTCGGCTGCCGGGGTCTCCCCACGACGAAAATACAGTCTTCCTTTTTCCGACGGCCCTTCTGAAACCCCACAGCTTTCCCGGCGAAGCCTTTCCTCAGGGACGCGCCTCACCCGGGCTCATCCCTCCCTCAAGTTCCGGTTTTGTTGAGTCGTGCGCAGCCTGCACACACGGCTCCGGCAGAAGCTCTGAAGCCCATTCGATGAGCTGCTTTTCCTTTAGGGGTTTTTCCTGGGCTGCTGCCGGGCTCCGCACACAGCACGAGCAAATACTAACTCGGTGGTCGGTCGTCAGGGATGCTCCGTCGGGGGCTTCCAGGCCCGCGCCAGGGCGCCTTGGTGTCCCCTCTGGAGGACGGTGCCTTGCGAGCAGCTTGTCGTAAGAGCAGAGCAGCCTGCGCTCCGCCCCTCGGGGTCTGACGGAGCCCTGGCGCCTCACGACCTTTCTGCACCCAGTTGTGACCCCCTCGTCCTGACGTGTGGGGGAAGTGACCTGTGCTTGGGAGACATTTTGAGGTGCCCCAGTCTTCTGCCTCGGGGGACCTTAGATGGGCGAGGACGTCACAGATGGGGGGAGGCGTCCTGTCCTTGTGAGCGGAGCTGGTCCTTGTGGCTCTTCTCTCGCCAGCTCGTCTGCCGTGTGGAGCCGAAATCTCCCAGTGCTCGGCTTCGCCGTGTGGAACTGACTCACACGTGTGGGAATATTCGCTGTGTCGGTACACGGCCCCACGGCCACCTGTCCCGCAGGGGTCCCGTGGCTTAAAGATGATATGTGAGGGGCGCCTGGGTGGCTCAGTGGGTTAAGCCTCTGCCTTCGGCTCAGGTCATGATCCCAGGGCCCTGGGATCGAGTCCCGCGTCGGACTCTCTGCTCGGCGGGGAGCCTGTTTCGCCTTTCTCTCTGCCTGCCTCTCTGCCTTCTTGTGATTCTCTCTGTCAAATAAGTGAATTTAAAAAATCTTAAAAAAAAAAAAAAAAAAAGATGATGTGTGAGCCAGTGGCTGGGTTTCAGGGTCCTGGACCAAAAATTCTACTTGGATGACGTTGGGCAGGTCGCACCTACACATTACGTACAACAAAGATACTTTCCTCACAGAATTGTCGTGAGGACCCGATAAGGTGATACAGAAAAATGTTTTGTCATTGCCGAAGCGTGAGCTGTGTCCATTCCTAGCAGAGGGCCCACGTCCCTGGGATCCATCCGAGCCCCTCAGACCACAGCGGGCGGCAACTGCATCCCAAACCAAACGACACGGAGCCGGGCCCCTGGGTTCAACACGTCCTCCTGCTCCCGCTTCTCCTAACGCTGTGACCGGATTAGCCTTCCGGTTCCAGACGGCACGTACGAACCTTCCTGCACATCACATCCATCTCTTACGTTCTCGGTACGAACGAGGCAGCTCAGAATTAAGCCAGACCCATCCTGATGCATCTTTGCAAAGCGTAAAGCGTCTGCTCCTGGGGCTTCATTGGAGGCGGCCCTGGTGCGCAGGGTGGGGCCCCCGGACGAAGTGTTCTGCGCGGTGGAGGTCTGCTTGGTGTTTTAAGCAACACAGGGAACTCGCCGCACGCCTCCCTCCCCCGCGCCTCTCATACAGGGCTTCCCCACCGCCGCCACAATGCCGGGGCTGGCCGCGTCCCGCGGGCCTTTGCATGTGGGAGCCGCGCCATGACCGCCTGCCCATCTCTCCACAGATGGAGGTGGACGCCGAGGAGAAGCGTCATCGCACACGGTCCAAAGGGGTTCGAGGTACGTCCGCACGTCCCCAGGCCCCAGGAAGCCCTTCGGGGCCCCCTTCATCCTGGGGAGCCGTGTGCCCCGTCCGTCCGGACCCCTGCTCTGACCCCACCCTCGATAGCGTTCTGCGGGACCGGGGATTGTGAGAAATGATAAATCTCAATCTCTTTTCCATCTCTCTGCAGTTCCCGCGGAACCAGCCGTACAAGAGCTCTTCAGGTCAGTTCTCGGGGGGCAAAATGCGTCCCCATTAACAACCGAGAAAACCCAGCCTCGGAACAGGCAGACGGCCCTCCTGGGCTCACCGGGGGCTTGCCCCGCCCGGCCACTCTGATGGAAGACCTGCCGATGAAAAGCACCCCCAGTTGCTCCCCAGTTTCTCTCCGGGCGCCCTTGTTCCTGGCGCTGCCCAGCACTCGGCCCCCTCCGAGCAGCACGGCCCCGTGTAATTCCCTCTTTCCCTTTGCAGCTGTCCCACACCTGGCTGTGATGGCAGTGGTCACGTCAGTGGCAAATACGCAAGACACAGAAGGTAATGACCACCTTTTTCACAATGAGCTGTGTACACCGGCTTATCTAGGGACCCAGACCAAAGGGTGACCTTGCACGGGGGGGTGCTCTTGGGAAACAGTGAGTGTTGGCTTTTCTCCCCTCTCATGTGAACCCAGCCTTTGACGTCACGTGCATGGTTTCCAGGCAGAATTTGATAACACATAAGATAACACAAATTAAGAGCGGCCTTAAACTCATTTTCCCACACGCGCAGCAGCATGCTAAGAAGCTCCCCCTGCTTCACGGAGATGGCCTGCTTGTCCTTGCCCATTTGTCCATTCTGGTCGCCGCAGCGTGGTAAGTCACGGAGCGTAAATGAGAGTGTGACCTTCCTGATCTTCCTGTAGGAAAGGGAGCCCAAGCTGGCACCTGGGCGTCCGCAGGGGGAGGTTAGGGCCGGTCTACGTCCAGGCAGATCCCACTTGTGAGCCTTTGGGGCGTGGATGATTATATCATTCCTGCAAATCCTGGGGTTTAGGCCCATACACAGTTGGGTGTGGAGGACATCTCTGAGAGCAGGTGGCAGGGTCATTATCTCTGGGAATGCATCGCAGCAGAATCTTATCATACAGCTTGGGCTGACAGTCATGAAGAGATCGATCTTTAGATTGACTTTTCCATCAGGAATTTCTTCTTGTGGTGTTACTGCAGCCACATTTTTCAGTGGAAGATGTTGGTTATGATGAGTTAGAGATGTTTACAGGCTCTGTCATACATTTTTAGCTAATCTTTCACAGATTAGATTGCTAGGACTAAGGTCTTTCGTCCTAGCAAGCCATCAGGAACCAAGCCCACGTAATGAAGGCTCAGATGCTCAAGCAGGTGTTTCGGCCGTACCTCGGGGTGACCTTCCTTACTGCCTGATGTTTTATTTCCTTTTCAGCTGAACATTAATTTATGGGTGAAATCAAGCAATTATTTTGATTGCCCTTCAGTAAAATCAAGGGAAAAATTACAAATTACTCCCCAAGTCCCCATGCTAGCATTGACGGAGACGGGGAATCTTTAATGGGCACCCACGATGCAGTGGTTATCAGACTTCTGTTACATGCAGAGGAATGGCAGGTCAGTTTTTAAGGGAATTTTGTGATTTAAAACACTAATTTATCATTTTTTTATTGCTCCTGTGTATTACAGTAAATGACCAAGCATTGAAGTTAAACAGTTTCTTTAAAGTATTTATGTTGTCTTATAAAGGTATATGCATGTAAATTCTTTTTTTTTTTTTTTTTTAAGATGGCTTGATTTTTTTAAGCAGGGCTCGATTCCAGGACCCTGGGACCTGGGATCATGACCTGAACCAAAGGCAGAGGCTTAACCCACTGAGCCGCCCAGGCGCCCCTGCATGTAAATTCTTAATCTAATAATTTTTAAAACCACATTGCTTGTATTGTCAATGAAAAACAATTCAGCCAACCATGAATGAAATCAAGTTTTCCCTTCATCATGCCTTGATTAGTCAGTAGTTAAACTGTACCATCCTATTACTAAAAGATACAATTATGGTTGGCTAAAAAATTTGGATTAGATGTCCGCTAGACGTAATTTGTTAATCACAGTTTTTCAGGAAAATCTATAAAGTCTCCAAAGAATCTGTTGAAGCACATTCTTACCCCAGGTGTGTCCCGTGCAGCTGGGGGCGCCCGGGTCCCTGAGGTCTCCCTGTGCCGTCCCGTCCCTGTGTAAACAGGAACTGAAGCTTGGCTTGGAGATGGCTTGAAGACAGCCAGGCTGCATTTTCCTTTGAGACACGGTGCTGGTGTGAGCACGGAACACCCCAGATCTTATGGGAGACAGTTTTTCAATAAATGGTTTAAATTAAAAGGCTGTCATAATTTTTACAATGCACCATATTCTATGTAATTATTAGAATTCCTACTATTTTCGTAGAAATAAGTCATGTGGTGCTCATGGAGGAAGAGCACTCTTCCAGGAGGGGGACAGGTTCTCGCTTCCCTGGGGCTGCTAGCCAGTCCAGGGGGTTGGGCAGATCATTTAACCCTCCAGACTTCAGTGTCCTTGGTTTTAGAATGAGATGCTTACAGACTTGTTACATAAAACCAAATACACTCAGAACTGACGTCACTGGTGTGCCGGTTCTCAAGAGGAGTGTCAGTGTGGTACCAAGGGAACCCTTCTGAGTTTTGTGGTGGGTGTCTGCGTATTATCAATGGCTTCCTATTGGGTATAGTCGGCACGCCATGCTAGGTTAGCTTCAGGGCTACGACACGGTGATTTGACAACCCTGTACAGCATGAGTGCGGCCCCACCTCTCCCCACACGGCTGCGTTACAGTAGCGTTGACCCGTATCCCTGTGCGTCCCCGGGACTTCTTTATTCCGTAGCCAGAAGCCTACCTCCCACTCCCTTTCACCCATTTTGCCCCTCCCCCTCTTCCCTCCCCTCTGGAAACCACCGCTTTGTTCTCTATACCTATGAGTCAGTTGCTGGTTTTTTGTTTGGTTGTTTCTTTGGCTTTTTTTTTTTTTTTTTTTTTTTTTTAGGTTCGACATATATTTGCCTTTGTCTGACTTATCTTACTTACCATAATACCTTCTAGGTCCATCCACATTGTTGCAGATGGTAAGATTTTTTTCTTTTTGTGGCTGAATAATATCTTATTGTGTGTACACACCACGTCTTTACCCATCTTCTGTCGATGGACACTGGGGCGGCTTCTGTGTCTTGGCTATTGTGGACAATGCTGCTGTAAGCATAGGGAGCACAGATCCTTTTGAATCAGTGTTTTTGTCTTCTTCGGGTAAATACTCAGCAGTGTGATTGCTGGGTCAAGGGTACCTCTATTTGCAACTTTTTGAGGAACCTCCATGCTGTTTTCCAGAGTGGCTGCACCAGCTTGCATTCCCACCAACAGTGTAGGAGGCTCCCCTTTCTCTGCAACCTCGCCAGCACCTTTTGTTTCCTGAATGGTTAATTTTAGCTGTTCTGACTGGTGGTACCTCATTGTAGTTTCGATTTGCGTTTCCCTGGTGATTATATATTAACAGTAATTTCAACCAAGGGATGATGTTTAAATTTTTCAAACTGAAAAGGTGCTTCTTGTAGTAGACAAGACTCATGTGTACATTAACATCTTACGAATGCTGCTGTTTCAGGTCTGTACCATTTCAATCATTTCTGGCTTTGAGAGATTTCCTGCTATGGAAGCTTCTCCCCTCTGACAGCTCTTCTGTGTACACACCTGCACACACCCCACAGCACAAGTGTGACCTCTGCTGCCACGTCCCTGCCGAGACCCAGCCTTTGCCAAAAGGACAAGAGCGGCAGCCCGCGTCTTGGTTTTGATGAAATTACGCTCCTTTCGGTCTTTTAGCATAAAATCTTCAGTGAATATATTCCTCTTAGGGATACAATTTCATTTTATGCACATATCATGTCAGTTCATAGCCAAGTAAAAAGATGTTTTACTATATGGACTGATCCATTTATCTGAACATACACAAAGTAATTTGAGGCAAGTGGGGGAATCTACAATGTAAATTTTTAAAAAATATTTTAGGACATTTGATACCAACTTATAAAATGATACCTACAGGCTAATCTTTATTTTTAGCATAAGAAGATAAGGAAATCAAAATCAAGTGCAATTTCCCTAATCCTGAGTGTCGCTCTGTGGGACACACACTTGCACGGACCCCGTGCTTGGTCACGCAGCCCCATTGCCACATGGGCTTCCCATGGGAGCTGCTGGACTTGATGGCTTTGTTAGTGACGTTTCCTCAGTGTGACTGAGGCGGGACTGTGGGTCTGTGAGAAACTGGGCCCGGAGCTTAGCGGAGACTCAGCCACTGGGCAATATCTATGAGAGGAAAGAGTACTGTGAAAAAAGAATTTGTGATTTAAGATCCCAGTAAGAAATGGGGCAGCGGTAGAGCTACTGTCGATCCCAGTAAGAAATGGGGCAGTGGTAGAGCTACTGTCATAATGCGCGTGTTATGAGACGGTCCACGCTGCTTCAGGAGCCGTCTGCTCGGGCGGAAGGTGATCTGTCCGTGGTGGTACCTGTGTTCACAGCTCACGGGCAGTTTGAGGTTGCTGGTAAGCACATGTACAACTACACAATTGAAAGTTGAGTCAAGGAGAGAGATTAGGGAAAACATAAGGGAAATAGGAACATAATTTTACCAGAAACCCAGGATGTATCAGAGGTTTCAGTCTAGTCTTACATTCCATTCTGAGTCTCCCGGCAGCCGAGGAAAAGCAAGAGAAACTAAGGATGGTTTCCGTTATCTGTTAGAAGGCTTGCTTTGGCCCCCGAGCGTCCACGATGAACACGCCCACACCCCCATATACAGACCAGCGGGGTCTCACGCTCAGTCACTGTCCTGCGCCCTGGAGGGACCAGGCCTCTCATGGGTCTCATCGGTGTAGCAGACGCTTGCCCTCAGAAACATCGTTAGTGTCTCGACACGTGCATCTGACTTCTGCTTTTCCCACCTGAGGGTCTATGTTACTGGCGTATGATATGACAAAAACACCGTGGACTTTGCCACCAGGACCAGCAATAGTTCTCCTGCTAGAAACCAAAGTACTGACGCAGCCTCCTCTGGCCACGGTGAGCCCGACCTCTTCCTTTGGTCCCATGGTCGCACGGCCTTGCGCCGGGCTCAGCACGTTCCGCTCCTCTGAGTGTGTGAGTCTTTTCTTAGCTGTGCTTACAGGAGCTAGAGATGGTCTTGGATCTTGATCGGGGGTCCAAACCCAGGGCTTCCTCTACACAGGGGAAAACTCACTCTTGGGCATCCTAAGTGGGTTTTGCAAAGTCTTAGCCGCCCAAGTTCAGGGACAGGAGCTTCCCGGGCTCCCTCAGCTCTCCTCCCCACCACGTCCCTCCCAGAGCGCAAGCACTGTGACCTGGAAGCATTGGAGGCACCCATGGGTGTAAACAAGTAGCTTCCCACATGCACGCAGCTGTCCCTCCGGCAGGGAGGTGCAGAACAAGTGCCTGGATGCCACACACTTGGAATTAGGGAAGTTGCTGGCCTGTGGCTTTGTTGGCAGGTGGGACTCATGCGAACCCCACCAAGCCCCACGGCATGCGGGGAACGACGCCACAGTGCAGGGGGTCCGTCCCGGCAGAGCCAGACCCCAGCCCCTGGACTGAGGGAGCGCCACAGGCTAGGAGGGGAGGCCCCCAGCCTTTTTGGGTGACGTCCCCAAATCACGGATGGAGATCTTGAGAAAGGGTGGAGACACGGTGACAGGAAGCCGCACGGATACTCTTCATCTAGAATCCTCTGAGTGGTTCAACTACCTGATATAAAGAGATGGCGTCATTAGCCCGGAGCATTGCCTGAACGAAGATGTGAGCAAAATGCCAAGTGCCAAAACATTGTCCGTGGTAAAGACAAAGTCAAACAATGTTTAGAAAGGAGTGGACCTCTCTATGGAATTTATCACCAGAGCAGTGGCCAGTTTACCGTTCTTAAAGTTTTTAAAATTTTTCCCAATACCAGTTACAAATAGGAACAATAAAAATTTATTTACATCTTTACAGATTAATTCTAAACCATGTAGAGGAGTTTAAATTTTAGCCTTTTTTATACTAGTTATATACATGCTGGAACATTTGATATGACTGGATTTGCTTACTCTTTTCTGAATAGCAATTTTTGTATAAGCCTCTAATGAGAGAAGGAGAGAGAGAGAGAGAGAGGAAGCCCTAATGATGATTCATTCTTCACTTCTCTGTTTTGTCCCCCTCTGGATTCACTTCTGCAATTTAATGGATTTCATTTATATTGATCCTTCACTTCAGTTTTTAAACTTATTTGCTTGTTGAGCACAGGGTCTGATGGAAATTTGACCTGAAATTTAGCGTCAGAGTCTCTCCCACTCAACAAGCCCCAGGAGCTAGGTGACGGGTGTGGGCGTTCTGTTTAAATCCTCCCCAGTTTAGAAAATCCAGAGTCAAATCAATGGATCTTGAAACTTAAAATTAAAAGCTCCAAATGGTAGCTGTTCTTTTTTATTAGAAAATCGTCGGATTCTCCCTGGCTCAGTGTGCACATTTCTCATCCAGACCATCCCCCCGCCCCGGTCTGTGCAGCTCCGCACCCACCGGTGTGGTCGTCATGGCGGCAGTGGGGGTGAGTGAGCGCCCGTCTTCACGGGAGCGCGTGCTGCAGCTGAAGTCGGTCTTGCTTCCTGATGCCTCATTTGGATTCTGCCCGCAGCCCAGGGCTGTATTATTCATGCCTTGACAGAGAGCACTCACTAAGAGCCTTGGAGCAGAGCCAGGTACTGGCGAGAGATAGTGGAGCATTGCGACGTGCAAGTGCGAGAAGCATCTATAATCCAAAAGAAAAAAAAAAAAACAAAAAAAAACAAAAACGGAAGAAGCAGAAGCAGCAGGGACGGAGGCAGAGAGAGAAACCGGGATCCTTGTACCTCCCTTTTGCTGGTTTTATATTGATAGAAATTTCATTTGCATTAAAATAAAATGCCCTAAAATAATTGCATTTTTTCCTAAGTATGCTTGAAAGTTTAACACAATTTTCCACATTTAATTGCAAAGCTGATTTTAATTAGCAAGGCCCTGCGTGTGAAAAATGAGGATTCACTGGGGTGCGCGGAGCACACGGCGGTGCTTGCCGGCTTCTCTAATTAATGTACGGCGGCCGAACAACAGGGCGCGCTGCGGGTGTTTATGAAACATTCTGCGCACGAAGCCGCTCAGCCTGTCTGCCGTGTTCTACTTCATGAACCCACGAGGGTAAAGAACTCCCCTTGTTCCTGAAGAGACGTCGCTGTGCCTGCCATCACCCTGTCCGTGAACTTTATGGCGTGCCTGTCCTTTGTCCTGTTCGTCACTGGCATTATGAATCGGAAGTTCGGGCGTTTATATTTAACATCAATTTGATGGCTTGCACAGCAGCCCATGGAGGCAAAATCTTGAGATCTCAGGACTTCTGTGTGTGAAGTAGATTCGGAACAAGTGGGTTCCCAAACTGGTCATTCAGGGCTGATTCTTAGTTGTACATGTGCAAACACACGAGCTTCAGGCACGGTCTTTTCAGACTGAGGTAGCTCTTAACCGTTATTGTCACAATACGTCCGTCTTTAAGAAGCTTGCTGACCACTATCCTGAAAAAGCAATTTGCCTGCGCTGGTCCACGGGACGTCCGCCCAGACGGACAGGTCTCTGGCCATTGCTTGGTCCATTACACACGGTAGAGCACAGTGTGACGGATTCTGTGGGTTTAAAATGGAAAAACAAAACACGTCACACATCGCAGGGCATAGCTGTGCTGCGGACAAACCTGGATATGTTTGAAGTAATTCCGTATTCGAAGAGAAGGCCTGCGGGCGTTTTCAGGTAGTGTCCGCAAGCCTAACCAGGAAGCCTGCGTACGTGACGTTCGCCACCAGTGCTGGCCAAGTCTCCGCGCGGCAGTCATAGTCTTGGTCTCCTTCTCGGCTCGTGATCAACGTGTAAACACGGCTTTGCAACGTGCATACAGTATTCATTAGGAATTGGTGTGTCCACAGTTACTGTCTTGGGGTTGCCCCCGAAACACCCACAGTTCTGTTCTGACCACCACTGTGTGCGTTGGGCTGACGGCAGATACAGGGCAGCCGCTTTCTTGAGGGAATGTGTGGAGGGGGGGCTCCCGAGGTGGTGAGGAAGGTCGGAGGGGCTGAGCCGCAGCCGGTGGGGCCGACACGGGGCTCCCCGTGCTGCAGGATGTACACTCCCCAAGTGGGAGTGAGGGCGGCGGCCGGGTGTGGGGGGCAGGATCGGGGCAGGGAAGCCCCCTCGCCAGATCCCAGGGCGCTCAGGCGAGGATTCCAGGAGCAGCGTGCAGCGTCCGGATTCGGTATCGTGACCGATGGCTCTGCAGGGACGGCCCCGTGAGCAGCGCTGTGGCCCGTGCTCACAGACACCCCCCGTCGCTTCCGACACCCCCACTTCCAGGACTCTTGCGAGGGCTGACGGGGGAAGCGCTCACTTCTCCTGCTTCTCTGTACTCGTGTCCTGAAGAGAAAATGGTGCTTCAAACCTCAGACCCCACAATATGATTGCAACCCCAAACTCCAGCCCACTGGTCCTGCCCGAATTAGTGAAAGACGGAGGGAAGAAGTGCTCGCTCGGCTCTAACATCGCACTGCTCCAGGGACATGGCGGGACTTTCCTCTGAAGAGTTGCTGCGCGTCTCGTGTAACCGGAAGCCACGGGCCGGGAGCCGGGCTCCATCATCCAGCACCTCCGTGGCAAAGCTCTCGGCTCCCGTGTGCTTCCGCATCACAGACAGAGAAGGCAAGAGGAGGCCTTTCTAGAAACATGAAAAAACAAGAAGAGCTGCCATCAGCGTCATTTCTGCGCTCACGCTCCCTGTGGGGCCTCGGCCATCCCCGAGCCATCCCTGAACAGCATACCGTCCTCATGACCGTCCAGCCCATCCCTGGAGCTAAGAGGCTGGGTCAGCTTCCCCTGAGGCAACGCTTCTCAAAGTAGGGTTCTGTAACCCAGAACATCAGCATCACCCAGGAACTTTCTAGAAAGGCAAACACCTTGAGCCCCACCCCAGGCCTGCTGAATTAGATGCTAGGGGGTGGGGCCAGCACTCTCTGTTTTGGCTGCCTCCCCAGGAGATCCTCATGCTCCCCGAGCTGGAGAACCCCTGCCCCCAGGAACAGGTGTGTACGCCAGACAGAGACCGGGTCCAGTGGAGTCTGCAGGTAACGTACGTGCCAGAAGCCACCTGAACAAATCCACCCTGCTCTCAGCTCCCCAGTGGTGGGAGGTCCCCGAATGTCTAGTCCCCAAGCCCAGACCTGGGCAGACACCACAGGACAACCTGACATCCTACCACGCAGACTTCAGCCCTGTCTGTGACCGTCATGTGTTTTCAGCGTTTTCCAGGAACCAGAGGAAGCGGACTGTCCCCCCGCTGCTCCTAACCATGAGCCTGACGGTGCTGCCGCTGGCATCACTCCCAGGGCTTTCCTGTGGCTGCGTAGGGGACGTGTAACAACCTGAGGACAGCCATCCTCCGTTTTGCTCTGTCCCTTCTGTGGAGTCGTGAGACCATCGAGGACACGGTGTGCACGGAAGGGGCGGGGTCAGGGCAGACTCGGCCCTGCCCCGGATGGGGACCCCTCCAGAGCCATCTCTGGGTATCGTGTTATGCACACAGGAGGGATCCCGCGGTCCTGGGCCACTCGGAGCCCCAAGCCAGGCCCACCTCGTGTGCGTGCCCTGGGTCGGGGCGCCGTCTGAGAGCCGCACAGAGAAGCCAGCTGGCGGTTTCTGCCCCGCAGCCTCGGCCTGAGAGGAGCACAGGATACTGAAGGGCCCAGGCTGGGCTAGGAGGGGCCGGGCACTTGCCCTGGGGCCGTGGGGAGCCCGAGGGGCGCTTGCCCGTCTCACAGAGGGCTGTCTGGACCCAGTGTCTCCGTGAGCCCTTGCAGGCCTCAGAGTGAATCCTCAAGGCAGGCACACCTTCCCCTTCCCACTAACAGGAGGCGCTGCTCTCCACTTGGATGAGTCAACAGATTCAGAAGACCCACTGGCCGTCCTGTAGCAGCCACGCCGCAGGCTGTGAACACCAGCGAACGGTCCATGTGCCGTCGCGGAGGTACACCTCCCGTACAAGTGAGTGCACTTCCTAGAGCTCCAGGGAGGGCAGGGTATGAGCATCTTGGAAGAAATTCCGCTCGTAAATAATGCAGATCGATCCAGTGGTGCGCTGGGGCAGCGGCGAGCCCCTCTGCGTGTCCTGCGGCTCAAGAACGGGGTAGCTGAGCTCTCCTGAGAGCAGGCGGGCGGGGCGGGGGAGGGGAGCCCGCTCCGGCGGTGCTGTCTGCCCGTCTGGAAAGCAGCTGAGCTGCGAGGCCGCCGTCTGGGGACAGTCTACCAGATGGCGGTCCTGGTGCGGCCATCTCAGCCGTGGTCTGGGCTCGCTCAGTGTGATGGCGCCGTTCACCTGCAGGCCTGGCCGTCACCTAGACAGCAGCTGCTTGGCACGGGGTCAGGGAGCAGAGACTCCGTCTTGGTGGGGACATATATAGGCACAGTCCCCTCCTCTTGTCTGGTCGCTTCACGCCCTCCTGGTGGGGCACAGGCATGGGGCAGAGCGTGTGGGGCAGATGGGGCAGGTGAGGGGCACAGGCATGGAGCAAGATCGTGGCTGTAGACGTGGTTTGCTCTGAGGAGACGTGGCTCGTGGGTAGGACATGAGGGACAATACTGGTGGCTGCCAAGAAGGGTCTTGGCCAGCAGACATCAGGGACGCTACTGTAGCCCCTTCCCCTTTCCCCGTGGGAGCCCCTCTAGGGGTGTCATAATTCTCATAATAGTGACAACAATACGGGGAGGACCACGTGAAGCACTCCCAGGTTCAGAAATCCTGGGCCCTGGGGCGGTAGCACCGGTCCCCACGGGCCAGTCCTCCTGGGCTGCTGACCCTGCCCGGGCGGAGTCCTTCCCCTGCAGCCCCAGCCCGCCCCGCAGGCCCGCAGAAAGCAGCAAGCGCTGCCTGCCCTCTGAGCCTCCCACGAGGCGAGCGCGGTTTCCCTCAAGGACGCTTCCTAAGTTAACCCCGGCTGACTTCTAACAAACAGAAGGAAGGGGTGGTGCAGGCAGAGGAGGGAGGACTTGGGTGGGCTCTGGCACCCAGTCGCTCCTGTCCCCGCCGGGGTCGGTCCGCAGTGCGCCAGGCACGCGGGGGCGCTGGCCGCCGATGCGGCGGGGAGGGGGAAGGCCTGCGCAGGGCAGGAGCTCGGCCCGCTGCGAGCCTCAGCACTTGGCAGTTCGGACGCTCTCTCCGACTCTCCCCCGACCTCCTCAGGGGCTTTGATTCACCAGCGAGGCCCCAGGAAATGCTGTGGGGGTCAAAGGTAACCCAGAGTCGCGGTGGGGCGGCTCGTCTTCGGCACTACGGACTGGAGATGAAGGGCGCGGGGAGCTGGAGGAAACGGGGCGGCGCCTGCAGACGCTCACGGCCCCTCTGCCCGAGACACCCCAACCATGGCGGCCCCACTTTTTCTTGGATTCTGCTGCATTCTTGTTGTTTTTCCAAATCAGTCTCTGGGCTTAAATTTGTATGTCTTTTTTTTTTTTTAAATTTTTACATATCATCACAACATGAACCTTTTCCTGTGTTGTGAAGGGTTTCGATTTCTCTGTCGGAGGCTGGCGTCCAGCCCGCGGCCGGCTGGCAGTCAGTGCAGCTCTGCTCTGATGGCTGGACAGGACGGAGTTTTTCGGAACTTTCTCGTGTTATTAACAATGTGTGCTAAGTACCCTTGCAGATCGTCTTTTATGACTTCGATCTTTTCACTGGGGTGCCTTGTCGTAAGGAGAAGCCTAGAGTTGAAGAACAGGAAAATGTGGTTCTCAGTCCCTTCCCGCAGAAGGAATCCGTGTCCGTTCCCCTCAGCAGACTGCCCGCGTCGCACTGCAGAGAACAGAAGGTACCGGTTTCTAAAGCACCTCCTTCCTACTTGAAAAGGAATTTTGCCATTTATAAAAGGACCAGGTTTTTTTTTAAAGACTGTGATTTTCAACGATGCCTTTTCCTGAAATTCTGGAAGACAGCAAGGTTAGCAACGGAGGCCACGGCTTCCTCTGCCCAGAGAACGATCTCCTTTAGTGTTTGGACGAGCTGCCCCCAGAGCCCCCTTCTTCCCAGAGCCCCAGGGGTGGTTCTTCCCACTGCTGAACAGAAGCAGCGGGCAGTGCTTCTTCTCAGGCAGAAAGGGCCGTGCACCTTCTCTCTGTCACGGTCACCCGGCTCAGAACTCCCTGCCGCCTGCCCGGGCCGGAACTACAAGCGTGGGCAGCAAAGGAGGAGCCAGTGGCCCAACCAAAGCCTAAGCAGAAGCGCGTCTGTGCAGAGACGGGAGCAGGTGCGCAGTCACCTTGCCTGCCCTCTGCCTTGCCCGCGGGCGTGTGCACGGCCTGTCATCAGCCTGGGGTTCATGGCGGTGCCTTTCCTCTTGAGTCCTGTGTCTGCCACGCGGCAAGCAGCTCCATGGCCCGCTTGTGTCCGTGTCCCCATGAGCTGAGGAGGGACCAGGATCTCCAGCCCCCGCGTCAGTGCTGCCGCATTTGAACTTGGAATGGCGAGTACGTCCAGACACGCTCCTTTTGCCCCTTGATCTGTCGTGTCTCTCCAGGAGGGGAAAGGAATCTTCTTGTCACCAGGTATAATGGCATGAGACAGCTCCCTAAACTGTCCCAGCTTCATTTGTCCGGGGAAGGGACAGAGCAGTACGTAAGCCTGGGCCATCCCTGCCGTGTGTCTCCCCGAGTGGTGTTGCCTACTATCTACCCAAGAAGCAGCCTGAGCTTGGGGTGACCCAGCGGACAGCAAGCCTGCTAGGCCATGCATCTGAATACGTTCTGGTCAGACTTGTCCTTCAAATGCTGAGGAAGCTGGTGGTCCGCCTGTGCAGCAGATCCTGGGGTTGCTCCTGCTTCCGCCGGGCCACTGCAGGCTTTGGGACGTCCTCCAGCTCTTTGCAGAGACAGGGCGACCGGTGGCCAGAAGCCTGGTTAATTCCTTCTCTGGGAATGGATTATGTACGTGAGCCCCTGCCGTTGCTGCCGTCCTGGCTGCTGGAGGAAAGCCGTGAGCTGGCAGTGGGCCTGGCAGGGGCCTGTGTAGAGGACACGCTGGGGCCCACTTAGCATGTCCAGGCCCACTCTCCTCCACTGCCTCAGACCCCAGGCTCCTGGAGAACATGGATCTCGCCTTGGGCACCTGCGCCCTGAGCGCTGAGGATGGCGTGAGCTCTGCAGGCCGTCACCAGAGGACACCTGGGCTCCGTCTCTGCCCGATGCCCCAAGAATTATCATCAGGTTTAATTCCGTAATATCAGTTAAATATGAGGCACAATACAGAATAGATCTAGTTAAAATTCAGATTTCTAAATTGTAGAATTAGAGCTTTTCTCCCCCTGAAAATAAGAAACTGTGTAGAGTACTTTGAGAGCATTTTCATAGATTACTTTTTCTATTGCTTGAGTTCCGGGTTTGAACATCCTACAGAAGTCTCTGTAGGTTAGGGATGGACGGAAGTTCAGGGGCCGACAAGCCCAGCGATGCCCACCTCTGTCCTGCCGTCCGTCCCCCACAGCCTGTGCGGGCTTCTGGGAGGGGGCTTATTGTGGCCCCGAGGGCTGCCCGGAGGGCCCGGCCTGACCGTGGGCAGGCCAGGTGGTGGTTCCGCGAACCTTCCTGGGGCCGCTGCTGAGGGAGGCTCAGCCCTGCCCTTGGCGACAGCCTGAGACACAGCCGGTAAGGAACGTAGCGGACAGACGGCACGACACAGCAACCGCCTCCCGGAGCAGGGGGACCTCGCAGGAGTGAGCAGATGGGGGGCGGGACCTACAGCCCGACGGGGAGACCGAGCCAGTTGCTCATTTGGGAAATCCCAGAGCTCCTGGGAGCTACTTGGACGCTGGTGCGTGGTCACGTGACCCCGCAGACCACTCCCGCCCCGGGATGAGGCTCTGCTGGCTGAACCCCCAGCGCGCACAGGCACACCCCACCAGCCAGCTCACGTCCCCGTCCTGGAAGTCAGGTGGCATGCAGTGAGTGGCCTGACACGGACGCGCAGGGGTGCATCAGCGGGGCTGAGGGCGGAGGATGGTGTGACGACCCTGCGGACGCCAGCGCCCCGGGGACCCTCTAGAGCCGGGGCCCGGCTTCATGCACATCCTGTGCCACGTGCTCAGAAACGCTGAGCCAGAGACAAGGCTTCAGGGACCGCTTTAAAGCTCTCTCGTGTCACTCGTCAACACAACAGGCACCGCGCATGTGGACCCCCGTCTACGACACGGCTTGGACACGAGCTCCAGATTTGACATTTTGGAAAATGCAAGTTAGGAGACTTTTCTTTTGCCCAGCTTTGGCTCCAAGTCCCAGAAGGATCTGGAACACTTCACTCCACCCCCTGCCCCCAACCCCCCCACCCCCGTCAAGGCAAAAGAGGGACAGACCCCAGGCTTCTAGCTGAGTCCACATTCGGCGTCACCCCTGCCGGAGGACGCCTCCCTTTCTGCGGCGTCCGTGCCAGTGAGCCTCTGCCCCGCGGATTCCTCTGTGCGTGTGAGGAACGGAGCTTGCTTGCTTGCTTCTTCCGTGATGGCAGCTCCCGCCCTGTGTATGCTGTCCTTCCCACAGGCACCGCCCTCAGCACCCCCAAAGCGGATGGACGGTCTCCCTCGCTGGCTCGCGGCGGCTGCTCACTGAGCACCCAGAGCCAGGCCACGTGGGGAACAGGAGGGCTCTGACTGGGAAAATGGCTGAAAAATGGAAGA
Source organism: Mustela erminea (assembly GCF_009829155.1). Taxonomy (NCBI): domain Eukaryota; kingdom Metazoa; phylum Chordata; class Mammalia; order Carnivora; family Mustelidae; genus Mustela; species Mustela erminea. The sequence goes on from NC_045620.1 coordinate 140,728,726, forward strand.
GTTGGTGAGCAGAGGGGGCGCAGGTGAGTTCTGCCTCAGTTTCCCGCAGAGAAGGCTCCTGGGTCGCCGTCCTCATGCTTGGCCTCCGCACCGTGTGTCTGGGCTGTTGGGTGAGGCGGAGGACGGCACGGGGAGGAAGAGCTCCTCCCCAGAGGACAGGCAGCTCTCTGCAGACACACACACGGCACGAGGTCCCAGGTGCCCTGAGGGGCTACGGCAGGGCACGGTGCGGTGGAGAAGGGACAGGCCACATCCCACCGGGCTCGTCGGGGCTCGCAAGGGGAGCCGTCCACTGGCCCACGGAGGGCCAGCAGGGCACTCGGGTGGAGGGACGTGGGACTAGCCTGGCCCACGGGGGAGCCTCCCACTGTCGTCCTTCAGCCGGTCCACGAACCCGCCTGAAGCCCCGCGATAGACCGCCGTCCGCTAAGTGCTGAAGGCGACTGCAGTGATGGACGGGACCCAGGCCACCAGGATGGCCGGTTCTTCCCGTGCCTGAGTGCTTCCTCGGGGCGCAGGAGTCACCAGGCCGCAGGCAGGGCCGTGGGCATGGGTGTCAGGCCCAAGGGTGCCGGTGGGCAGGGAGCCCAGGGAGGACAGAAAAGCTGCCCATTGGGACTGCGGCAGCCGCCACGGCAGGGCCAGTGAGGGTGACGCTGTGGAAGGTCCCCGCACGTGCACACAGGGTCCGGACGGCACGTCGGGCACCTGCAGACCCTGTGGGCCCCGCCGCGTGCGAGGGGGCAGGGAAAGAGGGGCAGGACCCGGAGGCCCCATGGTCAGCTGGTCGCAGCTTGAGGCGCAGGGGAGCGGGAGGACAGGCTTCTGGGAGGGCGGTGGGCTGCGCGCCGGAGAGCAGGGGCCAGTGCGGCCTCGGGGGCAGCGGCGCCCTGGTGCATGCGCAGGACCAGCTCAGGAGCCCGGAGGAGACGCAAGGGCCAGGCACGTGTCTGAAGCCCACGTGGCATTTCCACTCTCATCCCAGACCACCCGGGGCCACACGTGCAGCCTGGGGTCCCCTTCCGTGCCTGAGGTCCCCCTCCGTGCGCCAGAAGCTTCCCTCACACTCTTGTAACTGGAGACGCAGAAGCTCGGGTGGTCGCAGGCCTCGCTCTAGCCCCACGGACAGGACTCCAGGCGCCGGCGCCATCTCGGCCCTGCTTCTCCTGGTGCCCGCGTCTGCAGCCTAGTGTCGGCCTGACTGCGCCGTCCTTCTGCTCGCAGCTGGCGCGCGGAGCACAGACGCAGCCCGAGAAGCCCAGACACTGGGGAGGGTCCTTCCCCGTGAGCGCAGCCAGCGGCCTCCCAGCCTCCCGCGCCCCCGAGAGCAGCCACGGCGACACACAGCCCTCGTGGGCCGAACCGCAGCTTCAAGCTCAGCCCGTCTGATGGGTGGTCAGATACACGAGGTCAGACGCCTCATTCTGGGGCGGATCTTCCCGATTTCTAACGCTGAAGAGTTTCGGTGGCCCTTGAGCATTTTCCAGAAGCAAAGCAATCGAGGGTATCCGGTTGTGTAGGCTCCTGCCTGCCGAGGCCCTTCTCGCTGAGACCGCTGCACTCAGCGCTGGCAGGAGCTGAGCCCGGGTCGCCCCATCTCGCAAATGCCCCCGGAGCTGCTGGGGACAGAATTGCCACCAGGCTGCAGGGCACGGAGCACCTGGCCTGCTGGTGGCCTACGTCTTCCCGTCACGTGGCCACAAAAGCGCCAGAAATAGTAAAGCCCACACGGTTCTCAGCCCTGCAGTGAGAAATCAAGCATCCTTTTAGGAGAAACAGAATTACTCCCGGTGGCAGGTCTCCACCCGAAGGCTGACCTCCCTGGAGTCTGAGCCACAGCCCGGGCCAGGGGGGACACCCCCTTCCTCAGTGAGCCCCGGGCCTGGTCTCTGCCCAGACCGCCCTGCTCCTGACCATGTGCCGGGCAGCCAGAGCTGCCGGCAGCCAGCGCCCTCTTGTCTCTCCAGGCCGAGCCTTCAGAGGGCCAAGCCCGTGACTCGGGGAGCAAGGGTGGCCCCTCCATCACCTCAGTGCTCCTGGGCCCCAGAGACACCTGGCCCGTGGTCCTTCAATCTAGACCTTTGAAGGCACTGAGGGTCAGAGGCATCTACTGTCTTCTCAGTCGAGAAACCCGAGACCTGTCGTGACGGAGCGGCTCCCACCAGGGCTGACAGTCTGTGAGGAAACTTTCAGACCAGCCCTCTGGTCCCACAGCAGCGTTCATATCCCGAAAAAATGTCTGAGAACCTTGGTATTTATAGGACTAAGACTTATCTTTCCATTCAGAGGGAGGAGAGGTAGGCAGTTTGGGGGGAAAACCGATACAAAAACATTCTTGTCAACTTTGAATTATTAAATGTGGAGACAGACTGGAGAGCCACGTGACAGCCCCGAGCACGGTAGTCCGACACCGCGTCGCGTCTGATGACCGCGCCCGGCTGGGGTCCGCGGGCACCGGCTTCCCCTCTCCAGGCCCCCTGCAGGGTTTCCACACCATGTGGACGAGGCGCTGCTGCATTTCTTACAAAAAGAAGGAAGTTCTACACCTCGGCTCTTACCCTGATGCAAGGAGCGCGGCCGGTCCGCGTCTGAAGATTTCTCCAGAAGCCTGTCCCCTTCCCACGGACACAGTGCCTGGGCCACAAGGAAGCCTCAGTACTTGTTAGCTCAGCGTGGGACACCCCTGGGGAGGGTTAGAGGCTTTCCACCGAAACACCTCGTCTCTGACTGCCTGTGAGCCCACTGCTTGATAACACAAGTGCATGGACCACACGGAGGACCGATGCGTGGCAGGTGTGGCCTGAAGATGGTCCTTCTCCGTGTTGCCCAAAGACCTGAGCAGCCTGCCAGCAAAGCAGAGAGGGGAGGGCCTACCGCCGGGAGGCTAGAGACAGAGCTGGCTCCCATGCACGCACACGGGGACCTCACGGCCAGAAGACGCCTGGGGTATCGCCCCTAAACAAAGCAGTGGGCCGGCACCGCACAGGCTGCCGCCCCCTCGCCCCCAGCCACACCTGCCGCGGCCCTTCTGACTGGGAACCCTAAAAGGCCACAGCCAGCCTCACAGCCATCCTGAGCACCTCCTGCCTCCGAGGCCACCAGCTGCTCACGAAGATGAAGGGGCCGGAGAGCGAGGGAATGCGACAGCCAGGCCACGTTCAGAGGAGCCGGGACAGACCCTACGGGACGAGCACGGTGGATGTCCCAAATCTGCCCTCAAAGCACCTTTCCCATGAACTGTCACTCCCCTCATTTGAAACAAACGGCGACGGCGTGGCTTTTCCCCAGGTTCTGGGAGAATTGCCTGTTCGACACGAGTGGAGCCCTCCTCAAGGAAGTCTCGCCTGTCTTGTCACCTGGGTTTAGGGGCAACAGCGGACAGTCCCCGAGAGCGCGGAGACCCGCAGCCAGGTGGGCGGTGCCCGGTGAGAAAGTGCAGCGGGCGCACTGGCACCCCGGCCGGGTCTGCACACCGCTGACTCTTGCAGGGTGGTGGGCCTGGTGAGGCAGTCCGTGGGGTGCTTCCGTGGGAGCGGGTTTCTCGGGGACGCTGGAAAGTAAATAAGGAATGAACATAGCTCGTCCCGCTGGATGTTCCCTAAACGCGGGCTGGGAAGCCCCAGAGGCACATGGATTGGCTTGTACGGTTGCACTGCGACCAAAAAATGTACACGCACAGCAGCTTGTAGCTAATCATTGCCACAGAAATTAAAACCAGGGCTACATGGTGAAGAAAACAGTTTTAATCCTCCCTATAATGGCCAGATTTTAAGGCTCGTCGTTTGCAGCCTGATGCCCATTGAACTGTGGAGCGGCTTTGACAATCCGCGCGGAGGAAGAGCTTGTATCTTTTGCTTGCGGCAGCTTATTAGAAAATGCATATTTAAGAAGCTTCACAGATTCTATCAAAGGCATATTTTGCCTGGAGCACGTGCGGGTGTGTATTGTGTGGAATGTTGTCTCTCTCTTATGTACCTGAGCTACAGAGTCCAGACGGGTCCTCTCCGGCCCGAGTAAACCTGCCCACAACTCAGTCTTCAGCCGTAGCAGGACCTGAACTGCTACACAGCTGAGTACTTTCCTGAGTACTTTGCGACCACATCGAGACAAAGTGCCGTGTCCTAGAGCACCGGACAGAGGACCGCCTGGCACGTATTTGAAGAAGGAAATCTTCAGCTCCTTATTTTGTGGGTTTTCTTGTGAATTTGCCCCCAGCACAACACGTAAGCCACTTGCCTCTCGGCTCTCCCCGCTCGCCTGAATGGCGCAGGAGCGGGACGCTTGCGGGTGGAGGCCTGGCGGCTGGGACGGCGCTGCCCTGGCGTGAGGGACTGTCGGGGTACCCGGCGCTGCTGCAGCACCAAGGGTCGCCACGGCGTCCGTGCCTGCGGCGGGACCAAGAGGAGCGCCCCCTCTCCAACGACACTGTCCCTGCTGCTGCCTCCGTGGCATTCAGTCTCTTCGTCTGTGTGGTCTTCGTGGCCGGTGCTCAGTGTGGCCCAGGGCCCTTCAGGGCAGGAGCGTTGGTGCCGACGTGTAAATGTTCAGCAAGAGCAAGTTGTTGACTGCTCGTGTGTGTCTCCCCCAGAGCTCGCTTCTCCAGCCAACAGGGACAGGAGGCCCGAGCTGCCGTGCGGGCAGGGCTGCAGGGCACGCACGGGCTCCCGGGACGGGTGCTTTTCTGGCAGCTGTTCATTTCCACCCTCCTGTGCCGGACGGAGAAGTGCCTGCTTAGTGGACAGGAAGTCTGCTCTGATGTGGACTGCGGGGTTGAGCCCATGCACGTCGCTTAAACTCTCTGGCCTCCGTTTCTTCATTTTCTAGCTGAAAAGGTGGACTCAGTGATTTCCAAGGCTCCTTCCCCAGCCAGACTTCACAGCTCCGAGAGAGCTGTCATCATCACACAGGACATGGGCTCGTAAGCGCCTGGCCACTTTGGGAAACCTTGTTAACTACTTGAGATTTTTAGCTAAAGTAGAGTGTGTTTTCTAGAGCCATGTAATTTTCTAATCTTACTGCCAAGAGGTAGCTTGGTTCTTGGAATAATTTTATCCTCACATTCTCAACATCGTAGTTTGTAAACGGCCGCGAGAGTAGGCGTCGTTCTGTGGAGGGAAAGGGGACGGCGCACACTCGCTGGGAGCCGGACGCTGGTAGAACGGGGGCTGAGGGCCGCACCGAAGGTGTCCACAGCACCCATCCCTCGAACAGAGGGACTGAAGACCCACCCCGTCACTGGGCACAGTGGGGATTTGGGGTAATAGCTAGAAGGTCCCTAAGTCAAGTCGCTAAGCCAAAGAGAAAACAACTAAGGGAAATGCCTATTCAAAAGCCGAGCTCCCTGTAAGGTAGGGTTGACACAGTTGGTGCTAAGTATCGAACAGTGCAGAGTCCTCCAAGGAAGAGGGCCCTGAATTCCGGGCTGGTCAGGAGCGACTCGGAGGAGAGGGTGGAACTTGGGTCGCCGGGGGTCCGTGAGGGAGAGTGGCCGAGGGTGGGTGAGGGACTGCAGGAGGAGAGGCGGGGATGGTTCGCCGCCACGAGGGCTCCGGGCCATGCTGTGGGTCTAACATCGGAGAGCGAGGACAGAGCCACATTTTTCAGTTCTTGAGAATGAAGTAGACAATGTCCAAGTTCGAGAAAGAGTCGAACACGCTTATTAGCTCATGCTGCCTTGAAGAACTCCCTGAAATGATGGCCGAGCCTTTGCTTCTCACAGGCAAAGGGACCCTGGGAAAAACAATGGGGTTGGGGGGCAGCTGTGGAATTCTGGAAGCAGCAGAGCCAAGAGTCTAGGACCGTCTGATCCAGTGGTCAGTCGCCTGCCCCCAACAGCAGCAGCATCATGGTCACCCCGGAGAGACCTGACTCTGGACCCCCTAAGCCTCGGGAATTGGTGGCACCAGACAGTTCCAACGACGGGTCTGACAGCTGGGAAACTGGCTTCACGTGTGCGGAGGGGCAGGACCCCTTCATCTGCCATCCGACCCTGAGCCGAGTGAAGCAGCCCCTTTCCCCCGAGATGTGATACACTGAGCCAAGTGTTCTCCTGGGGGAACAAACCACAGGGTCCCTGAAGGCCGAGGGCAGACAGGAGGGCCGGGTGAGCATCTGTGTCCGGAATGCCCAGACCTGAGTGTCTCTGCACTAGTTTCCGAGCATGTCGTGTGCCAGGGGAAACCTGTGCTCTCCTGTTGCATGGCCACAGCCTGGTCTGACGCCCACCGTCACCATGGTCCTGCGCTGTGTGCAGGTGCGTGGAGATGAGATGAGACGTGGAGAAGCCTCTAGACAGAACAACAGGAAACAACCCGGAGAAAACAGAGATTGTGTCGAAAGAAGGAACTCCTCCCCTAAAAACGGAATACTCTCAAAGAAATGGGAAGACAGTTACTTAGAAAACAATTAGGACCCCAAAGAAACTTAAAAAAATACACAAGAAGTAAAAACGCAAGGCTTGAAGGTAAAGTCAAAGGAATGTCGCAGTTAGAGCACAAAACTCTGGGGGAAACAGAGAAGATAAGACCATTGCAAGAGGCAGCTTCAGAATCACAGCATCCAGACCCTAGAAATTCGGGACCGGAGGAACCAGGGAGGATACAGTAGCACTAGAAGCAAAGGCAGAATTTCCCGAGCCGACTGCAGAACAGCCTGGCCCGCCAGGCGCCCTGCACAGGAGGTGAGCACATGCCTCAGCCCGACAGACCTGCCAGGAGCCTCGGGAACCCCTGCATCCTACAGAGGACCGAAACTCGTCATAGTTGTGGACTCCGTGGCCAGTCGCCAGGAGCTGGACACCAGAAAGGAGGCAGCACTCACACCCAGAGCGGGGCTGTTGGAGCTTGGTCCCTGGGTAGGCCACCGTGGTAGGCAGGGCCGCGCAGGAACACGTCCACACACGCAACCTCCAACACGTCCCCCTCACACACCCTTCTTCCGTGAGCGCCTGGAAATGCACCGCAGCCGCGTGAGAGGCCACGGAGGGTGGAGAGTGGCAGATCCGGCACAGAGCGTGGGCAGGGCACTCCGTGAGGGGTGACGGGGTTCCCAGATGGACGGATGCCTCGGGGACAGACCCTCAGAGCAACGAGGCAGAGGCTCCTTCAGGCCGACAGGGAGGTGGTCCTCGTGGGCTGCCGTTTGCACCCTGCAGGGAGTCCAGCGCTCGAGGACGAGCACATGCATCAACCTCCTCTGGGCACCTGTGTCCCCAGCGCTGTGTGTGTTTGGGGCTCAGATGCCGCTCACAGCCCTCTCTGTGTGGGGGATGGCGCGGCCCTCTCTCATCTGCAGAGACGTGGCCCGTCCTTCCCACGGGGGCAGCCACGTGGCTCGCCGCCTGTCTGTCTCCTGCCGCACCCCGGCCGTGATGCCATCGTCTCCATCAGGCAAGTGTCGACGCGTCCCTGGGAGGTGAGTGTGTCTGCGCTGCTCCGTGAGGCGCGTTCTTAACTGGGGACAAGGGCGCCCTCGGCCTCACTCCTTCAGGAGAATCTGATGTTTGCCAGCCACAGGACAGACATGGGACAAACGGACACGTTGCCGTTCTCCTCGGCCCTCGTGGCAGCCCGGTCGCAGGGAAGCTTTTGTCTGTGACTCGAGGAACAGACGGCGCTTTCTCGAGGTCGAGTTCTGGAATCCTGAGCGGCCGCCTGACGCTGGGCGTCCCTGTCCGTCCTCCTCGTCGTCCTGCTGTCCTCTCCATCAGGGGCTCACTCTGCAGACACCTGCTGCCCGCCCACGGCGTCCCGGCCGGCTGGCTCAGGTCCGCCCACGGCGTCCCGGCCGGCTGGCTCAGGTCCGCCCACGGGCTTGCTTGGGACGACGGAGACAGCCAGCAGGCTCGCCCTGGCCACCGCGGCTCTGCGACACTGGAAATGCGGCTCGCGCGACTGAAGAGTTCCTTCTTCTCGTTCTCTTCAGCTTCGATCACGCGGCCACACGGGACTGGCAGCTGCCGTACCGGGGCCTCCCGGCTCCAACACGCACAGACGATGAAACACAGGCCGTCTTCTAGTCTCGTGAAGGAGAACCCGCCACCCCAGGACGGGGCAAGGGCTTCCACTTTTAATACCTGGAGGAAGCTATGGTTTCCTCGATCCGCAGGCGTCGGCAAGGCTCCACTGGCCGCCACGGGAAGTACGCCGCTGGGGCCGAATTGTGCTGCTGAGGAGCAGAACTGGGGACTGAGCAGCGGCACAGACCCCAGACTCTCCGCAGAGCTCGGGCGCTCCCGCACGCAGGGGCGTGGGGGATGGGCAGCCACGCACCTGCCGCATCTGCTTACCTGGAGCTTCCCCTCCTGTCAGCTTCCCGGTTATTGCTAGGCTCTTCCGTGCATTCCGTGTGTTTTCTGGAAAGCGGAGACCGTCCAGCATGGGTCTCCGTCGTCCTCATAGAGAGACTCGTCCATGCTGGTGGTGGTGAGCCCAGCTGAGTCTGTGGGGGACACAGCTGTGAAGCACGCCCACCTTTATAGCCCCTGGGTGGGCCACACCGGCTGCCGGGGGAGGGGGGCAGCACCCGTCCTCATGGGCGTGCGGCGTCTCTGCTCCCGGGGGCTGGCCGCCTCGTCGCAGACACGATGTTACAGAACGTGGGTTCCGGCTGCAGGATTGTCCTGCAAGTTGGGTTTTGAAACAGTCTAAACCCTGGGGTCTCGTAGGCCAGGTGGCCTCTCGGGACTCGAGCAGGTTCCCGGCCACCAGCTGTCTGACGCGTGAATGAAATCTCCCTTGCAGGTTTGGATTTTGCTCCCACGTTTAAAGTCGGCACCAGGAGCCGGCGGCCAGTGAGGCTGGATCCAGTAGGAGAGGGGCAGATGCAGTGTGTCTGCAGAAAGTGTGCCACACGAGCCCCCGTTCCCTTTAATGGACGCAGGGAAAGGCTTTGAGCACCGACCATGCGAATCAGCAAAAAGTCCTGCATGTGTGAGGTCAGCGGACTCCAGCCTGAAATTTAGCCGAAATGGTTTCCAAAGTCATAAACAGAGGCCGAGCAGGAGACGGGGGAATTCAGACTTCAGTAGGAACCGTGCGGAGACCGTTGGGGAATTCTGGACGCTCTAGCACTGTAGCACAACGGGCTAGGACAAAGGACAGGCAGTCCTTTCATTACACAGATACGTAGCCTGAGGCCCAGCCAGTGTCCAGGAGCCCATCCTGGTGTCAACAGAGTCGAGCCAGGGATGCAGGGCCCTGCCTGTGCCGTCCCCTGCGTGTCACTGCCCTGCCTGCCGAATGCATCTGTGCTGAACCCGGAACCCGCTCGGCGAGGCTCGGGCGGTGACTGGCAGGCACACGCCGACTCCTTCCCGCTTCTCCCGCTGCCCTGCTGCTCCGCGCCACGCTTCTCCCGCTGCCCGACTCAGCGGCGTTTCTGCTTTCCCTCCTTTCCGTCTCCTCCCCCACTCCCCTTCCTCGCCCCTGCAGAGGGCTCTAGAGGACAGGGAGCCGTAGTGGGCGCCCGGAGATGGGAAAAGGAACCAGAGCAGGGGGGCCGGGCCGTGGTTCCTGTCCTCACATGGCAACAGGGGGGCCCGGTGGGCAGACATTGAGGAGGAGCCGTCCTGACAGCCAGACGCCCCCCAACCCCCCTGCAGTGTCCTCCATACAGCTCGGCCCCCAGGCTCTCAGACTCTCCCTTAGCCCGACAGATCAGCTCCCAGAATCCCAGCAGCCTGTGCGTCCAGACCAAAGTCCAGCTCTGTGACGTCTCACCGCAGCCTCTGTTTTAAAGATAATGTCCACGCTCCGGCCCTGAAAATTAACCCCCCGGCCGTTTAAGGTCTGAGTCACCCGTGGGCACCCGAGCAACTGGGTGTGTGCGGATGGAGGGGAGGTGACCCAGGAGCCCCAGCCGTGGTGCTGGCTGGCCTGCCCGGAGTCGCCCTCTGCCCGTTGTCCTGAAGCATTTCGAGTTGAGTCGCTGAAGCCTGGAGCTGGCTGAGTGTACCTCACCTCACAGCGATCTGGATGGATCTGATGGTCAGAGGAGGCCTGGTGCTCCGCTGTGGGGCGCGCCCGCTGTGCGGGGAGCCCTGAAGCCGAGAGGGCTCCTCGGTGGGTGTGAGCGGACACCGTGGGCCGACTCGGCGCAGCAAGGCGCTTCCCACTCATCTTCATCTGGACAGACACAGCCTGGGCACGGCTGCAGTGTGCTGACCCGGGGGTCCAGCACCACGGAAGGACAGCCAAGGGGGGCGCCTTCCAAGGCCACTGACTCGGTTTCCCCAGGACGTGGAAAGAGACACACAGAAGAAAGCTCAGAGCTCGTTCATGTCATCTTAGAAATGCTGTATAGATGAAGACATATTCTCTCCAGGTTTTCTCTGGCTATAGGATTATTCTTGTCCTGATTTACTACATTTTTAAGAGATCCAAGTTTCAAAGGCCGATGACTGATCACCCTGGGTTTTGGAGAGGGTGGAGTCTCGGGAGTCACCCGTGGCCCTTGGTTGACAGATGAAGGGACGCCGGCACACTGAAGCAGGGACTGGCCACAGTCGCACTCTCGGCTGTGCAGGAAGTACCTTGGCTCTGGGTACGCCAGCGGCCCCCAGGGCAGCCGGTGAATCACGTTATCGTCACTAGGCTATGGAAGCACCCAAGCAAGCAGAAGAAATCATTGGCTGAGACATGAAATCATCTCCCTTCCCGCCGCGCCCCGGTCTGAATTGTCTGGGAAGCGTCGACAGTAGTGACAAGCGGCCGAAGGCGAGTGTCCAAACTGCACGCGGGCAGGCTTGCCGGACTGCTGGGCTCCTGAGCAGGAACACGAATCGCAACCATGATCTAAGAGCAGTCACCGCCTTTCCCTGGGGCCCGAGTTTGCACCAGGCGCCGCACTAATCTTTTTCTTCCATCCCTGAAGCAAGCATGTGAGGCGCTGGGTTACAGCGGGGGACCCTGAAGTACAAAACCGAGCGTCTGTCCAACCCCTCCCTGGGTGAGACTTGCCACAGGCAGCTCACACGCGCTGTGTTCCCAGCAGAACGCCTCCTGGTGCACATCCCCCCGACCCGCCGTCCGTCCGACTCCCTCCTCTTCTCTCTGCTGGGCCGCCCCGAGCTCATCAGGGACTCGAGTGTCCAGCAGAGGCTCTGAGGGCTGTCACCCGACACCAGGTCGGCGAGGGACCCCTTTCCTACCCTTTTCTCTCACGCTCCTCCCACGGGCAAGGCGTGTCCCTGAGTCCCCAGGCTGGTCGGCCGATCCTTACCTTGGCTCACGCCGGCCGCCTTCCTGCTTCCCGCCCCCATCACACGCTCTAAACCTCGCACCTTTGGTTTTTTGTCTCTTTTCTGCACTGATCATACTCTTTCTGATGTTTATATCTTTGCAAAGTCTCTGTTTTGTTTAAAATGCATTTGAATAGCTTCATGCATCCCCTTGGGTGTCCCCAGCCTTGTCCTTCTGGGGCATGCCCTGGCTCCCTCCAACCGCCGCGCCTCCCTCTTTCTTGATAATGTAGCGCCCTTGTCGTGCCTTCGTCACAGCACTGATCACATGCCCTCCGTTCCTTCAACAGCCCTTCCCTACATGCCCATGGCATGGGGTCCTTTGTGCACGTGTGAACCACACCGATTGCTTCCAGCATGGTCTCACACTCCCCTGTCTACATCTGTGACTTTCCTCTCTGAATCTGGCAGGGCCTGGGGCCCGGCACCAAGGAGCCTCGGAAAATGGGTGCATAGGATCCGTGCTCCACATTTCAGGTCCGAAAGCTAATCAGAGTGCTGCGGCTGCTCAGTCGGTCACGGAGATGGCGCATCTTGTTTCAGACCGAAGGAGTGTCTCTCTTTGTGCCTCCGTGTCTTTCCTCTTGTGCTGCAGCTGTGGGATTTCCAGGACGACAAGCGCCATAACCAACGTCATTTGGGAAAATTGTCCTTCCTGAGAGAACGGGGGTGGGGGCTGCTCTAAGGGTCTGACCCAAGTCTGGGCCAGTTTCAGCAAGATTTAGGGATGACCGCCTCTAATGCTGAGTTGCTTTCTGTAAAGTCGAGATGATCTTCTGTTTACGGTTCAGTCGCGTGGCTGTCCTCAGCAACAGGCGTGCACGGTTCATCTCCGAGGAGTGTGTTCTGTTTACAGACGCCGTTGTTTGTAGGGTAGAAAGATCCAAGTACACCCAGAGCTTTCTCACAACACACATATTTTCATACTTCACAGAGTGCGTGTGTGTTAACTTACTGTGCACGGACCCAGTCTTCTTGTAGAATGTACATTGCACTGAAGGCGTATTTGGCTGGTTGTTTAAAAAGGTGAATTTGTGTTGTCACCTGCGTGATGTGGGGGCAGTGTGTCACCAAGCATCCTCCTGAACTCCATGGGTCATGGGACCTCTGCGTTTGTGTGCAATGGCTGTAACCAAGGCCTGGGCAGGGAGACCGTGCAGTGGGGACCAGATGCGCTCCGTCCCTGCGTGGACGGCACTCATGCGGGGTCTCGGCTCCGTCCCTGCGTGGACGGCACTCATGCGGGGTCTCGGCTCCGTCCCTGCGTGGACGGCACTCATGCGGGGTCTCGGCTCCGTCCCTGCGTGGACGGCACTCATGCGGGGTCTCGGCTCCCCTGACCTGGGACCCTGGTGCTCTAACACCCAAAGATAGTGACCCGGCTCTCTCTCTCTCTCTCTCTCTCCACAGCGTATACGGCTGCCCCTTGGCTAAAAAAAGAAAAACGCAGGATAAGCAGCCCCAAGAACCTGCTCCCAAGCGAAAGCCGTTCGCCGTGAAAGCCGACAGCTCCTCGGTGGACGAGTGCTACGAGAGCGAGGGGTCGGAGGACGCGGACGAGGAGGAGGAGCTCTCGGAGGACGAGGACGAGCACCGGGAGGAGGACGAGGAGGACGAGGACGGGGACCGGGAGGACGAGGAGGAGCTCGAGGAGGAGGAGGACGAGGACGACGAGGACGGGGAGGACGGAGAGGACGAGGAGGAGGACGAGGAGGAGGACGAGGAGGAGGACGAGGACGACAACGGTAATCTCTGCGGCCGCGGCGGGCGTCCGGCGGGGCTGGGGCCGGTAGACTGGCGCGGAGCTCCCGGAGTTGCACGGCGGCTCACTCACAAAATCAGTCGGCCTGGGCAAGGCCGAAACGGGTACCGACCGCGCGTCCTTTGCACTGGTTTGAAAGTGTCCCTTTCCTTGTCCTGCGGGACAGCAGATGCCGCCCCACTCCAGTCCGCGCGGCTCGCCACCGAGACGGGCTGCGGCGCCATCGGGCCACTCGGGCACTCGCTTGTCTGAGCTACTGTAGCTGGAAACTTAGGGCGGCGCGCCTGGTCTTTAACCTTCCATGATCGTGGATGCCCTGCCCGGGACTGCCGCGCTAGCCCAGGGGCTGGTGTCCAGGGGCTGGCGTGGGGACGGCCTGGCCGCTTGCCTTCCGGGGGCTGGAAGCTGGGCAGGACCCCGGGGCACCAACGGGGGGATGTCAGTCTTGTCTGTGTGTTGCCGATTGTCATCCTTTCTGCCATGGACCGGGGTGGGAAGGAATATTGCTGAAATGCAATAGTTCATTGACCCCGTCCTCTGCTTCATATCCGAGAACCGTGTTTCTGACCTGGGGCGTCCGGTGTTGGGAGTGACAGGTACACACAAAAGCCTGGTGCACGGGGGTGACCAGGGTTTGGGCAATAGATGGAAGACGGGTTTGCCTTTCCGTCCAGCTTCCTGTCAGGGGCAAACCCATAAATGTGACTCGGGGATAATCCTTTTCTAAAAGTCACTTCTTTTCTAGAGAAAGGTGGGCGTTTTCTGAAGAATCTAGATGTAGTCTTTACCGGCTTAGAGAAATGCCAAATGTGTTAGGAGGGAAGGCAGTGTTTCTCTCACGCTTCTTCCTCTGGCTCGAAGCTCTAACAGCTCTGAGCTCTGGGAGGCTGACCTCTCCCCACGAAGGGCAGAGGCGTCAGCCAGTGAGTGTGGCGCGTTGTCCGCGACGGAACGAGGCTGCGGGCATGAGCCCGGAGTGGCGGACGCCAATGAGCGTCCCTACTCCAGGAGCCTGGATGTTCCGCGGGTTCGAGCAGGTCGCGGCCACCGCGCCCTCACGCAGGTCTGGGCACACGGCCACGCGCTCGTGTGGGCATTTGCGCACACGCGCCGATCTCACGCCCAACGTGTGCGGCCCCGAGGCCGTTCCCCTGTCGTCACGTTGAGAGCACCGTGTGGAGACGGTCTGGAGACGCACGTGGCAGCCCCGCGGCCTCCCTGTGCGGACCATGGGCCCACGCCCCGGCGTCCCAGACCAGCCAGAGCTGTGCGTGCTCAGAATCTCGGACCGTGTGCGGGACGCTGGAAAGCTGAACGATTTGGCAAATCGCCTGCAAACACGTTCCTGGGTGTGTGTGGTTCGGGGTGAGGTCGCCAACTTCTGAGGCCGGTGACCGGTCTGCAGCTGGGCCGGGGCTCCTGCCGCAGACGGGGTGAGCGGCGCGGCTCCTCCCGACAGCGCTGTGCGCTTGGCCAGCAGCGGCAGCCCTGCTCCCCGGCGGGTGTCTGGTGTGGCTCTGCTAGGACGGCTGTGCAGATGTGCAGAATGTAATCCAGGGTCTTACGCATGTTAGGTTCTGTTCTTCACTGACTACAATTAAACTTTCAATTTTAGTGCACTTTGGTTCACATTTTAAATAACCTACTTTTAAAGTACCAAGTGTCGTAGTTTGGAGAAGCGGAGACTTAATACAATCGCTTTACAAGACAACTTAGGTAGGTTTTTTCCTTTCTGTTTCGGTTCAGTCGGCCAGCGTACAGGGCAGTTGTAGATGTTCGACAAGTTGTCGGTCACACAGAGCACCCAGTGCCCAGCACAGCACGAGCCTCCTCCACTCCCATCGCCCGGTCACCCCATCCCACCGTCCACCTCCCCTCCAGCCGCCCTCAGTTTGTTTCCTAGAGCTGAGAACCTCTTATGGTTTGCCCGCCTCTCTGGTTTCCTCTTATTTAATGCCCTCCTGCCCTGGCCCTGTGGTCTCTGCACTCGTTCTTGTCGTCCGCGCATGAGGGAGATCGTAGGATGATCGTCCCTCTCTGATTTCCCTCAGCAAAATCCCTCCAGTTCCTTCCACGTCGATGCGAATGCCGGGTGTTCACCCTTGCTGACGGCGGAGTCCTGTTCCGTTGTGTACATGGACCGCGTCTTCTCTGTCCATTCGCCTGTTGAAGGGCATCTCGGCTCCTTCCACACGTTGGCGATTGTGGTCACTGAGATTGGGGCGTTTTTAATCATTATCCTAACTTGGATGCTTAGAATGTGATTCTGTTTTAAAGTGAGATAGCAGATCAAAACGAGTGGTGTTTTTCTAGAAAAACTCAAGGAAGTGAGCATAAGCGGCTGTCTGGTGGGTGTGTGTGATGTGGGCCCCGAGTGTCTCCCAGCAGGACCGTCTAGACAGGGACTGGCAGGTACTGCGTGAGAATCTGAGTGTACAAGGACACAGTTGGGAGGCGAATGCCTGCTCCGAGGATAAACACTCCTTTGTCAGGCTCCTGGATCCAGAATTCACATTCAGCAGTGCCCCCCCCAGCACCTCCTAAGACTAAGACCTCCTACGGAGTATCCCCAGCAGCCAGGTGTCCCCATCCACCCCCTGTCAGAGACGCTCCTGGGTGAGTCCTCAGTCCCCAGGCACCTCTCGGACCTAACAGTGACAGTCCACGTGGATGACCATCCCCGGGGGCTCAGATCGCTGCCAGTTCTTTGCAGAGAAGCACCAAAGTCTTGCTTGATCTCTGGGTCAAGCTGAAGCATCTTTCCTAAGAAGAAATCACTTCAGGGCCCAGTCACTAGAGACCACTTCACCGAGATTGGCCAGAACCCAGAGAAGTCTGTTGGAGGGCCCCCGTGATCGATCACTGGGTCCAGGACCCCAGCTGGCCAAATGCTTTGCTGATCAAGCAGTCATAGCTGACAATCTCCTGTTTCCACATCCTCTCTTAGCGAACACGTTCTGGTTTACCGTCTTGGTGAGTTTAGTGCCAGGATCACCGTCAACGACTGTGAGTTCCGGCCTTGATAATGACGTCTTCACCATGGGAGACGCACTGTCAGCACAGGGCATCCCAGACGGAGTGCCTTTGTCCACTCCTTGAATGGATTTGGCAGAAATCACGCACTTGGGAAAGGCAGGGGCTGTCCCTTGCTTGTCTGGTGGCCGGGGTTCTGGGTCTCCCTCTTGAAGTCAATCTTTCGTGTTCCTTTGTTCCTGCTCTCAGTGGCCATCCTGTCCTTGAGCTGTCATCAGATCCCTTCCAGCATGGACTGTCCAGGTTATAGAAGGACCATTATTTATGACCCGGGAATTCGATCATTATTTGAATTCCCAGGATCCTACAGCACTGTTGTCACCTACAAACAAAATATTGCTAATAATGCACACGCCCAGCGAGCATATTAAGGTTTGGGATCCTGTGAGGTCTTCAGGGCTTGTGGGAAAGAGGGAGAAACCATGTCCTTGCTGTGTTCAGGAGAGAGCCAGGCCTAGAAAGATTCAAGGACTTCCAGCACGTGCCGGCTGTTGGTCAAACTCTGCTCACGTCCTTTTTATCATTGTCTGCGTATTTGAGCAACAGGGAAGAATATCTGAGTAATTCATTTCAGATTAAATTCAGATTTAATTAATCAAAATTATATTTTGTCCAGTTGGCCTGGTCTTCTGCGTGGAGGATTTTATTTTCAAAATACATTGCAATGACCTAGACTGCATTTATTTAATCAAGGTTTCCTTGTTATGCTAAAGGTAAGAAAGTTATTATTCAGGGATCACAGATTTTTCTAATGGCAGATTTTGTTATTATGTTTTTGAATTCTTACGATTTGAGAAATTTAGATAATGTGGTCACTTAATGCCTCATAAGTTAGGGTTTGGTTTCATAGTTCACCCCACTAGAAAGAATCAACTGTCAGTGGTAGCCCCACGTGTCCATACCATCGGCATCTGTGTGTGTGAATGTTGTCCGTCTGAGGACGTGCAGATCTGCCCGCCGCCAGGAAAGACAACTCCAAGAAGGATGCACCAGTCTGCTCTCCAGACTGGAGACGGCACTCACGCCACAGCCGTCTTCAACACATAACCGTTTCCTAATGCCCTGCTTCTGGAACACGTCTGTAAACCGTGAGGTCCTTTCTGTGCTGCTCTTTGTTGACTCCTGGGACCGCCCTGGGTAATTCGGCTCTGAGGGACGGTTCCCTGGATCGTTTGGTCGGAGTAGGAAAACCACAAGCCCTTCCTGTCCTGAGGCTGTCATTGTCCCCACAGCTGCGGGTGGGGTGGCTGTCCCAGGAGCTCACGGTGAGGGAGGAGCAGGCTGGTTTGTGGGGAGCGTGAGTAACAGCGGAGAGACCTTTGGGACAGATGATACGCTCGGAGCAGGCGCGGTGAAGCCCACGGACCAGAGACGCAGTGACGCTGAGGCGCACGGCGCCCGGGGCACTTCTCGGGCCTCTGTCCCATCCTCACGCTGCGCTGGTGGCCGCGCCTTTCCCGTTCTGCCTCCGGGCACTTCCCACGCCCTCGCGGGACACCTGGAGCTGCTGGCAGGCTGTTCTCTGCAGTCACACCACCGGTTCCTCTGCAAGAAACGTTCAGCGTGTGCAGGTGTTTTCTGTCGAGCAGGATGAGGCGGTCAGGCCCGCCGTGGTTAAGGCGCCCCCGAAGTGCAGAAGACGGGCTCGGGTTTCTCTGAGACAAAGGCAGAGGAAGGGGGTGCGGGGCCCAGGCTCCCTCCACCCCTTCAGGATGCTGTCCTGGCATTGATGAGCCAATTACCCTGTCACGTCGTTCTCCGGAACTGTCCCTGATGAGGAACTGGTTGAAACGCAGGCGCGGAAACTCACCATTAGCGGGAATCACCGTTAACGAGCCAGCTTTCTGCCGAGGTCAGCAGAAACGGCCCCGAGCTCCGAGACCAACACAGGAACAAAGACGGTGTGTCTGGCGTGCAAGGTTTCAACAGGAGAACGGCGGGGGACGCGGGAGGAACGCGATGATTTTTCTATCATGTTAAAAATTAGCCTTTCCCTACATCCGTGGGAGCGTCGTTTTAGGAGGGCTAAGTGTGCAGATATGGGGGCGGGGAGGGCCCAGCTCAAGCCCGGGGAAGTGAGTGAACACAGAGCCAGACATTTCTAGGTAGAAATCTGCAGTAAAAATTCAACTTTCTTCACACAAACTGATTTTGCATGAGTGTAAGATATAATCAGAGCTGGTATTTCGTGAATTTTCAGACACTTACATCCGGACTGGAAAATCTGCCGAGGATGTAGCATCGTGCATGTAAGATGCGAGCAGCACGTACGGAGTGTGTCGGGGGAAGCTCTTTCTTCCCATAAGAAGAAAAAATAAAGGAGGCAAGAGAACAGATTTAATCCGCTTGTATTCAATTTGTTTTAAGGGCCACTTGAAGGAATTCCCAGCTTATGTGTTTTCTTAACATAATCCTATTCCAAATGCCAGCCATTCGAAGCAGAATAAAGACCCGAGGCGTGGGCTCGCGGATGCTCCTGGCCCCAAGGGGACTACTTGTGGGTGGGTCGCTGCCCTCGCTGGCCCTCGGTTTGCCTGTCGAAGCTTTAGGAGGCGAGCACCGGCCTCTAGCCCAGCCTGCCATCCCGTCTGGAAGCTGAAACCGGTGCCTTGTGGAGCGGAGATGTGGTTCCAAGGTACCAGCAGCGGCGGGTGTTAGCGGCCCTGGCCCCACGCGTCTACTCAAGCTCCTCCACGAGCCCGAGCCCGAGGCCCCGGCTGGGTGTAGCAGGTCGCCCGTGTGCAGTGAGGCCGCGCCGACGCGAGGGACGGCCCGTTTCCAAAGACGGAACATCCCGCGAGGACACAGAAACCAAGCAGAACGCACCTCCTGCCAGAAGAAGTGCAGGACAGAGAACGGAAGAGCAGCGCGTGTGCAAGGGGAGACATCCCGGTTCCTGACAAAGGTCAGAGTCAGCGGCCACGCGCTACGGCCGAGCCGTCAAGGTCCAGGCTCAAAGAGCAAAATTTCCAGACCCCAAAGGTTGTTGAACATAGGTCCCTGAAAAGTCATGCTGCTTTTGTTTTCGAAGGGCCTTTGGACACAGGTCAGACTGTGTCCGTCCCACGGGCTATAGCCGCGGTTGAGTAGAATGAAGAACAGGGACCTTGAGTGCTCCCAACGCTCCCTCCCGACCCGCACGCCGACTGCACACGCACCTGCGTGTCCGGTCCATTCCGCAGAATTTGGAGACTCTCTGAGCTGTGTGAGTGTGCGTGAGTGTGTGTGTGAGAGAGAGAGAGACCGAGAACAGAGGACAGAGAGGCAGAGGGATCGGAGAGACGGTGGTTAACATGGGTCAGTCTGTCTCGGCCTGAGAGCTACTGACTTCATCTAGCTCCTTTCTTGGGGGGGGGGGTACGACTATCTTATTTTTAAGATGAAATTTGGATAAGCCAGGGACATAGAAGTCAACAAATGAAAGGATCCTCAGAGGTGCGCCATGCTTATTCAGGTGCAGGTCACTTGCTCATGAACAAACACTGTCGGGGAACACAACTGGGGGCCCGCGGAGGCTCCGTTGGTAAAGCATCTGCTGCGGCTCAGGCCTTCATCTGAGGGTGCTGGGATCGAGCCCCAGGTCGGGCTCCCTGCTCGGTGGAAGCCTGCCCCTCCCTCTGCTTGTGCACTCTCTCTCAAATAACAAATAAAATATTAATTTAAAAAAAGAAAGGAACATAACTCACAATTTCTGCAGGTTATTATGTAACTTGGTCCCCTATGAAAACTCCTACTTTTCCTTCAGTTTATACCCTTTGGCTTCGGTATGTTTCATCTTACACAGTGGACAACATTTAGAATCAGTAAGACGGAGCTCGTCCTCAGACGATTTGTAAAGGGTTTGAACAGGTGCCTTGGCCCTCCTCACAACCCATCTCCACTTGTCTGACCCGGAGATCTAACGTGAGGACTCGGGGGGACACAGGACTGCGGCTCATCTGACGGGCAGGACAAGGGGCAGACCGCACGGCGGACCAGCCCTGGGACCTCCCCTCCGCGTGATGCTCGGGAGACGTGTGTCTGTCAACCAGCTCTGCTTTCCCTCCCAGAGTTCACGCAAACCGGGCTCACGCCTCAGGCTCCGTGCTCAGGACCAGCGAGTCGGTCACTCTCCAAAGCCAGGGTGTGGGCCCACAAGACAGCCCCAGGACCTGAGGACATCGTGGAGTTGGTTTCCGTATGCGCAGCGGTGAGCTGGTGGACGGTTTATGTAAACTTCGTGTCGCACAAATACGTGCGTGAATCACATGCATGACATACCAGAGACTGTGGGTTCCATGTTCCGGGCCGCTGAGATGAAGCAGGCCAAATGGCGTGTCCAGCCTCCCGATGCACGTGCAGGTCATGTCTACACTGTGCATGGCCCGGTAAGTGTGCAACGGCATCACGTCTGAACAAAGAGCACACACGTTCACGGATAAATAATTCAGTGCTAAAACATGCTAGCTGTCCCCTGTGCTTTCACAACTTCTAATCACTGATCGCAAATCCCCCGTAGCGGAGACTAACAATGGAAAAGGTCAAAAATGGTGAGAATCCCCAAAAGTGACGCAGAGACAGGAAGTGAGCAGATGCTGTGGGGACCCCGGCGCCGACAGACGTGCTGGACCCAGGGAGGCCGCGGGCCCCGGTCTGTAAGTGGCGCAGCGTCCTCGAGCCGAGCTGCGCCCGTGCACGGTGCCAGAACCGGAACCAGAGCTCAGCGCCCACGAGTTCATCGTGCTGACCCCGTGCTGGCACGGGATTGCCGCCGGCCACACATGGTTATCCACGCATAAACCAGTCAGACCTAGGAAGTACGACGTTAGTTTAAATGAATAGAGTCACAGAATGTTCACGACGTCTATCCTGGGCCTCGCAGGCAGGGGTGCTGTCTGCTCCTCCCTGACCACCGCCGGAGGCGCGTCCCGCATACTGCCGGTTCCACAGTGGACGCACCATGTCCTGGTCCCCGTCTTCCCCCGCGAGGCTTCCCTGCTCCTCTGCGCACAGACCACGGCCCAACGCATGCCTCACTTGCTTTCCGTGGCTTTGCATGTGTCCCAGCTGTCACTTCCGTTGCCACCAGGACGCGAGCCTGGTTAATTGTTCTGCTCCAAGAACTGCGTGACAGCGGCCGGGTGACTAGCGGAGGGGGTTGGCTCCGGGTCCCCCCGTCCCTGAGAGCTGCGACAGTCACACTTGTCTGAGGTCTGACACAATTGTCCTCATGCCCTGTGCTCCCCAGAGCTTGCATGTGTGCCGTTGGAGGAACGCGTCTAGAAACGCCAATATCTGACCCAAGCCAACCAAAGAGCTTACATCCCTCCTAGTCAGGGGCATCCCCCGTACCTCAGTTTACCCTGTGGGACCCAGTGGTGCTGGTATTCCCGAATCTGGACCCATGTGGGTACCCCTGGGTCACCGGCAGGTTGCACAGTGCACAGCTGAGCGGTGCGGGAAACCTTTGCTGTCCGGGCACAAGGACAGCTTGGGGCAGACAGGAGCTGAGATCCATAGACCCTTCCGAAGCTCGGAACTCGTCGGGGAGCCTGCACGTGTCTCGAAGGGATCATGCGTGCCAGCTGAGCGGGAAGGCAGCCGGCGCGACCCGGCGGGTGCAGGGAGCGTCTGCTCGTGCTGCGTGGGGCGGACGGGCAGCAGAGACGGAAGGCACCACGCACGCCCCGGAGCTGGCCGGACCAGTGCACGGCCCCCGGGGCCAACAAGTAGGCGAGCCACTCGAGGTACACACATTCACGGGCACGAGGCGGAAGCCCAGGAGCAGCCACAGAAGGAAAACGCAGGGTTCCCAGATAAGGGCTGGAAGTACGCATTTTGGGTGATGGCATTCGTTCACCGAGGTCATCCCCTCGCTCAACACTGAGCAGAACGAGGCCAGCGTGCGAGGAACCAGAGAGACCCAGCGGGACGGCACCCCCGGAGGGCGCTGAGCCCCCAGGAGGCTGAGCCCACTCCCCGACGGTCTCTCCGTGTGTCTGTCCTGCTTCTGCGCCTCCCGCACCTGCAGTGCCCAGCAGAGGATGAGCGTGAGGCCAGCCAGGATGGAGGCCGTCTCGCAACTCTCTCTCTGCGGGATTGCGGAGCGGCGCTCCCCAGGGAGCCCCGCGAGAGTGAGACATCCAGAGCCATGGCCACCTTCTCTCCACAGAGAGCACTGCAGACGGGAGCCGCAGCAGCCCGTGTCCCCTCCCCACGACGGGAACGAGTGTGCCCGCAGGCAGCCGGTCACCCGAGTCCCACCTCGGCCGGGGCCCCCTGCTCCCTTCACCAGTACAGGCAGTTCACTTCGGGCAGGCGCGATCTACTCTCCTTAATTAAAGGCAAAATTTAGCTAATTCCACATATTTTTTCATAATCAATTGGGAATCATATGTCAGATTTCATTCACTCATTTTATTTGATTTCTTTTTATTGAGTAATTTATTTTTAGAGAGAGAGTAAGAGAGTGAGAGAGGGGGCGAGGGCAGCAGAGGGCAGGAGCCTCCGGGAGACCGTGCTCAGCACAGAGCCCAACACGGGGCTGATCTCACGACCCCGGGATCATGACCTGAGCAGAAATGGAGACTTGGACACTTCACCGACTCAGCCACCCGGACGTCCTCCGTCACTCCTTGTAAACATTCAGTTCAAAGAGACTCTGAGTATTTTATTGGTGTGAACAGAATCCGGACACGTCCTCACGCTCACGCGGCCACCAGCACAGCCTGTGGACCTGTGCCCGGTGCGTCACACCGCCAGGGCAGCCAGAGCAGTCAGGGGAGGGGTGCGGTGCAGGGGACGCTGTTCCTGTGCAGAGGGAGGGCGCGGAGCTGTGGGGCTCAACGAGCCACCGCGGCAGAGAAGCGGCCTGTGTTTGGAAGAGAAAGGAGAATCAGACCGCGCCTGCCTCTGTGGATAAATGAGAGACAATTTAATTCTGAAGAGTAGACGGCTCTTCCCGGGGGCCCCTGGGGCGGCCTCGAGAGCCAGCCCTGTGCTCCCGCGATCGGTGCCAACGGTGGAGAACACTCGGGGTCAGAGCTCCCGCCGGCTGTGCACGGAGGGAAGATCGGCCGTTGCTCCACAAACTCAGTGCCCTCCCCACCTACCCACCTCCCGCCCCAGAAAGATCTGTTTCCCTTCAAATCCGGGAGCCAGAGGCTCCTTGGGAGTCAGGCTGCCGTCCCGCTGGGGGTCTTGGCCGAGCCTGCACCAGCCGGCTCACCTACACCCACACGGAAGCAGGGGGACCTAGCGTCGCCTCTCCTCCTGGAAGCGAGGACAGGCCTTCCTCCCTCGGACCTTTGTATCTCCTGGATGACCAGTCTTTGAGGTCAGCCCAGTTTGAGTCCCCAGAAGATCTGCAAGTTCTGGAGGTGGGGTGAGCGCTGTGAGGGCACGGGAAGCCCGGGCGACCGGGGCTGTGGGACTCACACCCTCCCAGGGCGCCGGACGCCAACGGGCCCACCGCTCTTCGAATGTGAAAGCCTCGGTACAGTCCTACCGACGACTCTTTCCCGCACTAACTCTCTGGGAGCCTAAGAGAATGATGCTGGGGACGGCCGCCGGGCTCGGGAATGCGCAGGCATCTTTCTGTACTCGCGCTGACAAGGGTCACGGCATGCGTCTCTGCCTGGATAATTTCAGCCGCCAGCAACCCCGAAGCCACTGCTGAGATGGCAGATACAGGCAGACCTCGTCTGGAAGTTCCCCTAAAACGGAAAATAAGACAAAGGACATTGTCCAGTGACCCTGATTAGGATATGCGAGGTGGGGTCTTCCTGCCAAGGGTGTGCGACAGCCCCGGCCCCCCCTCAGGTCAGGACTTTCCTTCCTTTCCGGCTCCACAAGGCGCTGAAGTGCTGAGAGGCCCTGGGGTTCCGCCCCTCCCCCTGCCAGGCCAGGAGTGAGACCTCAGGGAGGGAGCCGGGGCGGAAGAGGCTGTGGCACAAACCAGCACCTGGGTGGATGGGACACTTGTCCTCTACCTCAGACGGGAAGACACCACATCAGTCCCAAAGCACCTCTGGGGGACGGACAGGAAGAAGGCTGGAGGCGGGGGCTCACGTCCCTGTACCTGGGCTCGGGAAGCGGGCCGGCTGCAGGGGTGACGTGGACGGGGAAGGTCATTGTCCGCAGAGTGGAGAGGTGGTCTCTGCCCGCCCTGTGACCCTCCCCAGCCCCCCCGCACAGCCGCACCTCGGGGTGTCCACCCCCTTCCCACCTCCTTGCCTGCTCGATTCCCTCACACTTTCCAGGGACACAGTGTTGTGCGTTCAGTGCTCTGTTGACGTCAGGCCAGGGTCCCCTCATTTCCTAACCTCCTCTGCGCATCTGAGTGACCGGAAGTCCCCTGGTCAGGCCCCGGGAGTTGACAGGCTGAGCTGACAATCTACACCAGCTTCCGTGGCCGGTGTCCTAACGAAATGCTCAGACCATCCACACCAACACGGAAGGCAGGAACCGTGTGCTACGAAGAACAAAGGTCTGGCTGGAAGAATCTAGAAGGAGCCTCTGGTCTAGTCATGAGGACTGTGCCGTCCAGCTGCTGCCCAGGGGGACACAGAGCTGCACAGAATCCCGGACAGCCTCCCTCTCGCCGGTCAGCAGTAGCGTGATCCCTAGCTCTGTCACTGTGGAAGGGCGCAGGCAGTGCTTCCACCCCTGGTTCAGGATGGTCACATGCCTCGGGGCTGCCCTGAGCCGAGCTGCCAGCCGACCCCCCTGCTGGACGCCCTGTGCTTCCCGGGGAGCGATGACGGCCACCACTTGTCTTCCCTGCGGGGCGGAGAGGCATCGCGATCTAAGATTCTACCACACGTCTCTGTTCCCAAGTCAAATGTAAGTTCTGATCGCCGTTCAGTTCCGTCATCTAAAAGAAACACCCGTAATAATGTCATCCTATGCAACAAGGACACTTGATTGCGTGCACCCCATTGGGGGATGCTGCCAGACCCCATGGTCTGTGACCCGTCGCCTGTGGAGCGGCTCAGCCCTTCCTGTGTCTCTTCTTTCTGTCGGTCCTTCTGCGGTTTCTTCCTTGTCCTTGTTTTGGTTTGGGATTGGCTGTGTATTTCCCGCCCACGGCTCATTTGGAAGGCTGGAGAGAACCATGGCGCCAACCCCGACTGGGTAGTGAAAGAATCCGGATCTGTGTCTCAGACCGATTATCCGATTATTCAGAGACAACATGTGAAAAAGCCGGTGTTGTCATCGTAACATCGTCGTCCCCCGAGTTCTGTGCACGTCAGACTGACGTCGTGAAGGTGGAGAAATCCTGCATGATTTTTGTTTAAGCTGTTTTTTGGGTTTCTAATGTAATGGTTGAGGATAAATTGTAACCGCCTGACTCAAAGGAGATGAAATTCACACACACGACGTTTCTGAAAGTTAACGGAGACGCCGAAAGGGCCTGTGGGCCCGTCGCTGAGCGGCCTGTGCCTGCAGGGCCCAGACTACACGCTCCACCTCAACGTCCAAACTCCATGACTCCGCCGGGGCCCTGGCCAGCCAGCGGCTCCTCGTGTCTGTCACCCTGGCCTTGCTGGGCGCAGGCTTCCAACGGAAAGCCACAGAGAGAACACTGGGATTCTTGGGTCTCCTCCCCTAACCCGATCTGAACAGTCACGGTCTTCCGTCTCACGTGAAGCTACACTGTGTTCATCGTGCCCCTTCTCCTGGTGGCACGCTGGGCACGTGAGGAAGGAGCCCAGCTGAGTCTTGAAGTCCTCGCGGCAGTGGGTTCCATCTGCAGACCGTCGGGGCTCCGGCTTTGGCCCCTGAGCCACAGAGATCAGTCTGGCCCATGCTTCACGCCCACTCCCGCAGGTGACCCACGGCAGTACGAGCCCCGGCACGACGGACGAAGAAGCAGAAGGTACATTGCCCGGAACCCACAGCCAGAGGTAGAATTCCCAATGTGCCCCGCAGGTGATTTTGGTCCCTGGGGGAGGCTGGCGCATGGTGGCTTTTTCGAGCCTGCCTGCCTGGGAGGGCTGACAGTCACCCACATCCTGAGGAGCTTTCACGTGGGTTTTCAAATAGTTCAATGCCAGTGACTTGAGAAATTCCATTAACCTGCAAGGAGTTCTGGCCACCGGCACGGTTCCACCCGCCATTCCCACTTTTACTAGGGGCGGCCACGCAGCCACAGACGACACGGAGCGAGGGGTCTGGAGGAAGAGCCACACCTTGGGTGGGCTGGGTCACCAGGCGCTCCACGGCTCCCCAGCCTGTTCCCAGATGGGCTCCTGTGCCGGACCCCTGCGCCGTGGGCTCAGCCCCTGTGGTGCGCCCAGCCAGCGTGCATGCAGGGCGCTTCCCCGTGCGGGGCCTTTACCGGGAGCGCCCTCCCAGGCCCTGCACACATTCCCCAAGAGTGACCAGGCCCCCGGAGGCCCCAGCCCCAGCCGAGGAATGACCTGGGCCGGCCGGCGCGCACTCCTATGCTCCAGGTCAACCTTCACTCGATGCCTGCAACAGCAGGGGGGGAGCTTGGCTCTCGCACCCCTCCCTCTGCTGTTGCCGCCCAAAGCCGGGAGGCTTGTCGGAGACAGCGGCACTGCCCTGCTTCCCTCCAGAGGCTTCTCGGCCTCCCCCTGCAGGATGGCAAGGCTGCTGGTTGAGCACCATGGCTGCTGTGTCGCCGGGGGCTGGGCAGCTGGGAATTGAATGGGAGCGGAGCAGGAGCCCGGGGCCCAGAAAGCCGAAGGCCGCCCCTTCCCTGGGCGGCGCGCTGGGGGTGGGGGCTGTCACAAGCTCAGAAATACAGCAAAAACCAGTCCTTGTTTGGGACAAGTGAACTGAAGATGACCCCAAGGTTGAGGCTATGGAGAACGAACTGAAATTACCTAAAAGTAGAATGTGGTAGGAGGGGAAGAGCTTCGCAGATGTGGGGCCGCTGCCACGTTCCGCTGCTCGGCTCTGGGAGCAGCCAGGAGGTGACACGGGCGTTGGTTTCCTGTCCCTCCTGCACACGTCTTCTCCTTCCCGAGCTCTCCAGGAGGGTACGTCGGCTTCACAAGAGGAAGTGCAGAGAAAATCATAAAAATGACACATGTCGCCTGATGGCGATTTCTTCTCTGACGCATCTTGCAGAATCTCCCAGGAGGTTGCTTGTGCTTCTGTGTTTCCAAACGTACGCTCACGCTTCTGTCGTGGTTGGTTCCTTGCAGGCTTGGCAGTGCTGGACTCTGAGTCACCCGTCATGGGGCAGCGGGGGCGTGGCCGGCCCCCAGGGGCTGCTCCTCCAATCACAGCCCATGAATATAAAAATCCAAGTGTGTAAACCAAGAGGACAGCGTGACTTTCATACCCGCAGGAATTCCGTAGAACAGGATTGCCTTCAGCTCTGAAACCTTGAAGCCTCGGCCAAGGACAGGGTCTGCCTTCCGCTCAGACACGTTCCCCGTATTTCCAATGGCGCTCTCTGGGTCGGGTTTCTCTCTTTTGCTGCTCTCTGGGACACGCGTCTTTATACTAAAGAAAATGATGTGTAGGAATTATTGAGAAAGGAGACGGTGTTTGTTTCCTACAACTAGCGAGGCTCTATGAGATATGGCAAACCTGACTTGCCGACACTTAGAGAGATGTGTTAGATCCTAAGAATGTGCTGATATGCAGTGGGGGCAGCCGGAATTGTTATTGACGTGTGGGTGCCCAAACCTCATTCACCAGCCAATGCCTCTTCTCAGGGAACACCCTGACACCCATTGCGGAGGCCCCAGGGACGCCGACTCTGCCGTCAGCGAACAGGTACCAGGTGCCAGTCAGCACAGCTCATTGCGTCAGCACGTTCATAAACCAGAGCGATTCTCCTCGTTTTTTTAAATCACAGAAACAAGATGTGGATATGGCCATGGCGTGGGGTTAACCAAACCCAGTCCGAGGGTTGGGGGAGGGGGCGTCTCGGAGCCCACGGTTTAGTACCTGTATTTGGAATATCCATGAAGCAATCACGCCCGGAGAGAGACACATGTCCTAAATATTCCCTGAGCATTAAACAGAATAGTTTTGGGTGAAACATAGGGTCTTTACGTAATTTTTAACATGATGGTGTTTTAACAAGTTGTCCTAAATCTTTGTCTGCGATTGGATATGATCCTTGTTCATATGGTATTTCTACCCACTCCCGAGGCTGGGAGCAGGCAAATCCGGGGTGCCGGGGCACCTAACTGCGGCTGCCAGTGGCCCCCAGATGTGCCCCCGACCCCAGGCCTGCCCTTCGCTGGCACCAGGTCACTGCACACTCTTCCCTCCGTGTGTCTCAAACCTGAGATGCACACGTGGGAACCACCGTGGGTTAGAGGTAGCTCTAACCTCCTCCTGGGCGCTCCTGCTGCTTCACTGCGGACCATGGGTTGTCTGTAAGGGAGAACATTCAGAAGGGCTGAATTCGGCCCAAACATGTGCTTCTGGTACTGAAGGCCCCGTGGAGGTGGAGGGCTCACTGCATAAGCCCAAGGCCTTCCACGGCGCTGCCCGGGCATCTCTGGGGAAAACACGATTTAAAAGCAATTGCTGCGAACATCTGTTTAAGAGTTGTTATCGACTGAAGTTCATGAACCCTCAGAGAGCCTGGTAATAGGACGAGTGACATTATCACGCATCTGTTGGGCTGCAAACAAATAAAGCCGATGAAAAACAAAAGTCACTTGTAAAATTTAGAATGAAAAATTAATATTTTAAAATTACCTTTCCCACATATGCTAGTTTGTTTCAGAGTAACTAAGGAAACTGGTAGTTTGTAGCAAGTGCTTCCTGTGGCCTCCTGGGTGCCGCGCTGCCAGCTGATCTGCCCGCGGGACCTAAACCCCTCGCATGCGGTGAGCGGGGTCGGACGTGCATTGACGTGCTTTCCGTGCTGTTGCAACTAAACTTCAAGTTCTAGCCACTTTTTCCTTTTCTTTTCTTTTTTGTCCCTTTTTTTTATCTTCTTTGCAGAGGACCACCCAATGAGCTGCCACAACCCTCGCATAGCGCAGGACGCGGAGCAGGACGACAACAACAACGAGGAGTACGACAATTACGACGAGCTGGTGGCCAAGTCCCTGCTGAACCTCGGCAAGATCGCCGAGGACGCGGCCTACCGCGCCAGGACGGAGTCGGAGATGAACAGCAGCACCTCCACCAGCCTGGAGGACGGCAGCGACCGGAACGAGACCCTGGGCCGGAAGAGCGAGCTGAGCCTGGACCTGGACAGCGACGTGGTCAGGGAGACCGTGGACTCGCTGAAGCTGCTGGCCCAGGGCCACGGGGTGGTGCTCTCGGAGAGCCTCGGCGACCGAGCGTACGCAGACTCCCTGTCGCAGCAGGAGGGCAGGAACATGAGCTACATGATGCTGGGCAAGCCCGTCAACAACGGGCTCGTGGACAAGGTGGTGGAGGAGAGTGACGAGGAGGTGTGTCTGAGCAGCCTGGAGTGTCTCAGGAACCAGTGCTTCGACCTGGCGCGGAAGCTGAGCGAGACGAACCCGCAGGACCGGGCCCAGCCGCAGAACATGAACGTCCGCCAGCACGTCCGGCAAGAGGACGACTTCGCGGGCAGGACGCCGGACAGGAACTACTCCGACATGATGAACCTGATGCGGCTCGAGGAGCAGCTGAGCCCCAGGTCTAGAACTTTCTCCAGCTGTGCAAAGGAGGACGGGTACCACGAACGAGACGACGACACCACCTCCGTGAACTCAGACAGGTCCGAGGAGGTGTTTGACATGACCAAGGGAAACCTGACCCTCTTGGAGAAGGCCATCGCCTTGGAAACAGAGAGAGCGAAGGCCATGAGGGACAAGATGGCGACGGAGGCCGGAAGGCGGGACAGTGTGCGGCCGTACGAGGAGCAGTCGCCAAGACCGCTTCCCGGGGAAGAGAGGAAGCCCAAGTCCGGGGACAGCCATGTCAAAAAGCCATACTATGGTAAAGGTAATATTTCTACCTAACGTAAGTTGCCTCGTGAACGTAGGAGCTAGGGCGAAAGATGCCGGTGAAGGTCCAGCAGGGACATGGGCGTCACACTCGCTCATGTCACGAATGCACACCTCTTAGGGTCACTTACAGCATTACAGCTGGAGTTTCTGGAAAGCCAACACAGTATTTGTCTGGGACATGCACAGAGCAGCTCACTGTGCGATGACCAGAGCAGACGAGTCACCCGTTACTTCAGCAGGAGACGCTTGCCTTGGAGAGACCGGGCTAGCGCACGGGCACGTCCCGTGATAGGAAACAGTAGCACGAGCCGGTGTTCTCACACACGAGCCGCAGTCTGTGTGGCATGTCAAGAGCTCACCCAGCAGCCAGCCAGTCAGGGACGCAGCACGTGTCGTACATACTGGGTCGGCTCAGTGGCATCATGATTCATACAGTTACCACCAAATGACAGTTATTGATGAAAACCCCCCGTAGAAAACATCCCTGGTAGAACCTGAACAGTAACAGAATGACGGATAGCACAGGACAAGGGCAGCGATGCCCATCAGTTATTGTAAGAGAGTAAGTGGTGGGGGCCGTTCGCTACGCCCGGCGTGGCGGGTCCGAGCCGAGATCAGTAGTGATTGCTTTGGTCTCCTCTTCCCGCCCGCTGATGCCGTCCCGTTGTGGAGACGGGCACGGCACGCGCTTTCTGTTAAAGCACTCAAAATCACCCCAAAGGAGACTTTTAGCAGATTCTCCCTTATGAAATGGAGGGGCCCATATTGGCCTATCTCCTTACATTTCCACACACACGACATGCACGTGTGGCATCAGTACCTCTCCGAAGCGCATGAACTTATGCCGAATGAGTGTCCAGCCTCACGCTGGCAGTAAGGACCGTGTCCACACGTGGTGCGAGCTGCTGGCGATACCACGCCGTGGAGAACCTGGAGACTGTCGGTGTCCCGGTCATAAGAACTAAGTCAGAAACAGTTTCAAAAATGAAACTGGTAATTCCTTAAATCCCTCCCTATTAGCACCAAAAAAGATCTTCAGTTTTCTGTTGCTTTCTACTCGTTCTAAAGACTGAGCTTCCTCGCTGCGGATCTGATGATGAGGGTCAGGACTTTGGTTTAAAAATCAGTTGCCATAGAAACCTCCAGCAATCAGAGAAGCTGTTTCTTGTGTTGTGACCTGGGTGTGTAGTCTCCTCTCAATGTGTACGCGTTGGTCCTATGGCGTCGTGGTAACCAGAGCCCAGCGGCAGACGGACCGCGGCCAGAGGCCCGTTGAGGGCTTGACTGGGCGGGAGCTTGAGCACTGACCGCCGTCTCGGGAGGTGAAGGGACACCCCCGGGCGGAGTGGCGTATCAGGAAAGGGTCGTTTCTTAAAAGCAAGAGGTTCTAGCCCACCCATCCCGCTTGCCTTGGGTGCAGGAAAGACTGTGAAACCGCTCGGGTGTCCGTAACTGCGGTGTGATGTGTCAGAACTCTGCAGCTGGGTAGCTGGGGATCGTGGAGGAATTACACCTTTTTAGGAAGAAATAGTGTCCTCTCTCGCGGGTGGCAGAGCTGGCAGCGAGGAAGGCGGCTCTGTACGTGGGAACGTGCCGGCTCGCTGGGCGCCGCAGACCCTGTGCGGGCCTCGCCTCCTGTGCCTGCTCACATCCCGCAGCTTCCTGTAGGTTCTCACTCATTTTGCTTTGCTACTGTTACTTTGTTTTATTTTGTTCCTTGCAAGGAATGGGATTGAAACCACTTGCTTCCCTTCAGTACGTGGGGCGGGGGAGGGAACGAGCAGCAAAACCTAAGATGTGCTTTTCCCTGAAACGGGGGAAGGGCTGGGGTTTTCACCTTCCGAATGAGTCAGAAGCATCCATTCCTGACTCTGCCCGTTTCTGTAGATTTCTTCCCCCATTTCGTGTGGCATCCGAGCTCATTCCCAGGTCTCTTCTCGGCATATCGATAGGTATGGTCAGAGCCAATGAAATCAAACCGCGCAGGGGTCCCAGAGTGGGGCAAGGAGGTTAATGCCCTCCTTGCTTGAAAAGTAGATCATAAAGAGAGAGAGATGATGTGCCTTTACCAACAAGGCCAACGGACGATTCCTACAACCGCAAAGCGTATCAGTAATCCGCATTTCAAGCTTCGTTGTTGTAAAATTGTACAAATTCTTACTGCATACCATCTGCACAGAATGGTTAAATTATAAATGAGCAATCTTTCCGAAATCTTGAGCTAAAGCAAAAGAAGTTCCTCAGAATCTCTTCCACCCTCCCCTCCCCAAGCACCCACGGGAAAGGGAGGAAGGGGAGCGAGCGCAGTCGAGCGCACAAGGCTTTTTTCTAGGCGTTCTTTGGGGTGGGGGGGGTCAGTTGAATTGCTGGTCTTTTTGCTTGCTTGGTTGTTCTGTGTTTGCTTGAATGTTTGCCTTCAAGGTGAATTGGGATTTCCGGAAATCAGCATGTGGGGGAGGGCATGGCGTGGCCAGCGGCATCGAGAGGAGATTATACCCTTGTGTCCTCCAAAACTGCAATTATCTGAGCCACTTGTCTCTATACAGATCTGCACTCAGCTTCAGAACACTTCGGACATCTGTGATATAATGTAACTTATAGGAAGCTGTAAGTGTACTAATGAAAGAGAGTCATTTCACCATGAATAATAGTTACAATTTAGGTTTTTTGTTTTGTTTTACCTTTTAAACACTATTTACATTTGGCTTGTGGTCTTCAATAACAAATAGTTTCCTGTAAAACTGTTACTGTGCACTTACTATTTTATATTTACATTAATTAAATCATACTAATATTCTGATGAAACTACCCAAAAGGCAATAAAATGCTAGGCTTTTTGATGGCATATGTAAGAGAAACTCCAGTCAGACATTTAGAAAGAGCGGTCCCAACGACAGAATCCCAGGCTGCCTTTGGGGCTCCCATAGCTGCACCCAGTCTGCCCCTCAAGCACGGCCATAATTCAGACTCAGGACCTGAAAAGTAGATTACCTAGAATAAAACGGTAGCTAAAAAAAGAAAAGGGGGTGAGGGTTTTTTTATATAAACATAAAATTGCTTCTATAGTCTTGTGAGCCCTTTGTCCATTCCAAGTTCACATGCGTGACTTAAGAAGAAGGTCCGTAAGAGTTCTAAAAGCTGGAGCCAAATGCACACTTTCTTGGGGTCACAACTGGCTGGGTAAGGAGACATCAATAGGGAAGTGTTACCCCCTGAGGAGATGTTAAGCGACCCTTCCTCCACCAAACCAGCCTGGTCACTACTTACTGACGATCTGTGCAACTGGTTTTCAAAAAACTGACTCAAAAATAGTGCATTGCCTGCTTGCGTTGCTGCCCAGTCTGAGCTTTATTGTAGAAATATCTTCTGGAGCTACTTTCTGCACATTGAAGAGCTGCGGTCCGTTCTGGATATAGAAATAATTTTACCAGCGATAGCTTGCCCTTCTGGCACTTGGCACTCAACCGCTGACCAAAAGTCTGCTCTGTTCCTTCCCGACCAGTGCTGCAGAGAGCCAGCGGGGCTCTGAAACCCGCACCCCGTAGTTTGACACATGCATGCCCAGCATCGTAAGATCCTTCCTCTGGTTCCCAGCACAGATGGAGAAATCAAAACAAATGGTTGCTCCAGCAGCTTCTGATTTTTTTTTTAATTTTTTATTTTATTTTTATTTTTATTTTTTATTTAATTTAATTTAATTTAATTTTATTTTATTTTATTGCCCATCTCCCCCATTGAGAGGGATTTCCACCAATCTGGTCATTTGCTTACAGTGCCTTCTAAGAGTTCAGCATATTTTGAGAAAACTTTCTGAATCTGTGTGTACTATGGAGCAGTGTTGCGAGGTGACAGCCTCCAGCAGTGGTAAAACTGCATCCGAGCGTCAGTGCTGGGAGCTTTCGATGAGACAGACACGCACAGCAGACCGTTCCCACGGCCTTGTGCCCCTGGCTGAATTTCACAGAGCGATTGTGGAGGATCGCCGAGTGGTTTTGCTCTCTGAGAAGGTCACTGTCTCATCATTATTTACGTTGATTTCTTTGAGCAACACAGCTTGTCATGTAACACACGGGAAGACAATTATTCGAGAGCTAAGGTAGGAATAGCCTTTCTTTTCCCCGACCAGCAAAGAAAGTAAAGTATTTTGTGACTCATGATTACTCTGTTGAAGGTAAAAAAAAAATCACCCAAACCGAACGTGCGCAGGTCTATGTCACAGCCTGTCCCCTGACCCCTGTTTCTCTTCTTTATTTATCGAGGTTTCTTCGGTTGTTAATGAATCTCCTTTGTCTTGGACGGGTAAAAGATTCATTCTCTTGACACCTGTTGTCACTTTTAGATCCCTCGAGAGCAGAAAAGAAAGAGAGCAAGTGTCCCACCCCGGGGTGTGACGGAACCGGCCACGTAACCGGGCTGTACCCACATCACCGCAGTCTGTCCGGATGCCCGCACAAAGATAGGGTCCCTCCGGAAAGTAAGTCCGTGTTCCGCCAATGCCCGTGGGGCCGCGCACGCCCACGGCTCTGTCTGTGTCAGCCACGTGCCTCTGTCATTCCATGTCAGCACAGCCCAACCTCGGTCCTCCTCTGCCCGCCCCTTCGGGTCCACACCGGCCGGCAGGGGCTGTCTGCACCCCTCCCGCCGATGGCCCAGGACGGCCGCCCACCGCACCCCCTCCACACACCCCACCCCCGCACACAGCGCCCGCAGCGCAGCTCCCTAGTAGATGGGCTGGGCTCCATCCCGCTTCCGTTTCTGACTTGCTGGGGACCTCGGACAAGTCACTTGTCCCCTCGTCTCTCACAAAGCACACAAGAGGACTCAGATAGTCTCTACCCCACCCCCCTCCCTGCAGAGCCGAGCTCCCTCGAATCCCTGAGAGGAAGGTCCTCTCGCCCAACGGCCGGACTCCATGCAGAGGAGCCGGAGTTGATAGGTGCATTTTACTGCATTTCGCTTGTAAAGTCTGTTTTGGGTCACGGCTGTCCCCACATTTCCACACAAGCGAACCTCAGTGTAGACCAGACGCCTTCTCTTAGTTAGGTTCTGAGAACGCACAATTTTCGGCGAACACAGCTACACTTATTTTGGAACTGAAAGGGTGTCCACGTCTCCTGTCTTATCTTCTCCTCCGCACATGAAGTTTGCCATTTAAATACGACCGTACTGGTTGCTCAGGGGAAAGGCACATTTTCAGAAGCAACCAGATGAGTCTGAGGTCCTGATTCAGAGCCTGAGGTGTGTCACGGATGTTCCTGTGACCTGAGACACAGTTTCTGGAAGGCAACACGGAGTGGCTTGGCTGGGACGCAGCAGGACCACCGGGGTTGTCGAGACGAGTTCTTGGGGGTCGTCTCATCCAAACGGCTCATTTCGGAGTTCTTGAGGCACAAATCTGTCAGGACAAAGAAGTCCCTAGCAGCAGTCAAGGCTTCGGAACAGGCTGAGCTGAACATTTTCAGATGAAATATTTTTAGAAGCGCTCGTGCCTCCAGGTTTTCGGAGGGCCGCTGAGAATAAGGAGCCCGCGTTTCTGGGAACTGCCTTGTGAGCGTGCAGGGTAACGCATCTGAGCGCTTGGCTGGGCCCGTGTGTTACATGAGCAAGGAGCGGGCGTCATGTGAACGCAGCAGCTTCCGTGCCCGAGCGCCGTCCAGGCGGCCGCTCGCACGCACCGGCACACGCAGCCTCCCTCACTCCCTACATGCCCTGCCGGGTGCCATCGGCCCCGGTCCCCCCACGAGAAGAGCGGGGAGCAGATGGCCTCGCCCTCTCTTCCCGGGGGTCAGCTCGGTGCCTGGCAAACTGAAGACACACCCCTGTGGGCAGGCACCGACTTGCCCGAGCAGGTAGCAGAGTCGAGATGGCACTCCCCGCCTGCCAGAGGCCCCAGCCTGTGTGTCGGCCCGGGCCTGGCTTCGCTGCTCCCGAGTCGGGCCGCACAGGCCGAGACCCTATGTGGGCCTCAGGCCCTCTGTGCGCGCAGCATGGGGACCATCGCTGACCTCTTAGGCAGACCTGCCTGATGCCATTTTTCTGGTTGGGCCTCCCAAGTAGAAAATCAGTTCCTTTCCCTGGCTGGGGGATTCTCCCGACTCCTTATTTTCACAGGAAAAGTCTAACTAGTAGAAACGGGCTGTGCTCCCACAGACGGGGGTCAGACCGCACCCGGGCTCACCAGGTGAGCCCCTCCACACCAACCTTGAGACTGCCCTCCAGAGCATCTACAGAAAGCCGTTTCTAAATACTTACATGTAGTTCTTTACAGTACCGTAAGAATTTACAAAGAGAAAAAATTAGAATCCTCGGAGGGGGGGAGAGGGTACTTTTTTTTAGACTTTAGATTTTTTTCCAATTTTTTCTGGGCCAGCCTCCGTCAGTCATCCTCTCTGCCCAGGTGAAGGCAGTCCAGCAGTCAGTTTGCAACATGCTGCCCTAGAAGCACAGACGATGCACCACTGGACAGGATGGGGTTCTGGCCCCCAAGGGCTCCCAGTGCAGCCAAGAGGGGGCCATGCACTCAAGACAGAAGGGGGCCATGGTGGGAGGGGCTCCCCAGTGGGTGACTCCCACCTGCGCCATCAGGCTTCCCAAGGGACCTGCAGGCTTCCCTGGGGCCGCACTGAGCTGGGGTCCTGGGGGGAGAGGGGAGGGGTCTGCGGCTTGTCCAGAGGCTGCCGTGGTCAGCCACATAGGACGCCAGGCGTGTCGGAGACAGTGGCCAGGGATGGAAAGTCTGGGTTGAGTTCAAGACACGCTCCAGACACGGGCAGATGTGAAGGCGGAGAGGGGGAGGGGTAGGAGGCGACACGGAGAGTCCCCGTGGCCGTGAGGACGCCAGCTCCGCGGACTGATGCAGTGGTGGAGAAGCGGGGCCCCGCCAGCAGAAGACAGGATGGCCCGGACTGTTCCGGGCTGGCGGGCAGTGTGTGTGTGGTGCTCGCACAGGTGGAGGGCAGGGGGTGTCCGGGGTCCACAGAGCTCGGCTGCCCAGCGGCTCCCGGGGTCTGCTTTCTCAGCCGGGTTGCAGGAACTGCGGATGGCCTCGCTGGAGAGGAGGCCTGAAGCGTGAGCAAAAGCCCACTGCGGGAGTTTGAGACGGGAGCACATAGAACACGCAGCCAAGAAGAGGGAACAGAGGCTGTTCTAGAAAGGTCCGGCCCACGCGGGGAGGAAGAAGTCCGGGGGGGTGGCATCAGGGGTCACTGACTGCTCTGGGCAGGGGCACGGGAACCACTGCTGCGGTGGAGGTCTGAGGACGTCGGGGGGCTGAGGGACAGGGGCAGAGCGCAGCCACACGACGGCAGAGCCGGGCTCAGTCACGGCCCTGCTGACGCCAGCCCGGGAAGGAGTCCGCGTCTCCGCTCAGTGGGACAGACAGCGGCCATCTGCTTGGGGTCCTCGCCACAGCCGGGCGCAGAAGCTTCTGCTCTCTCCAGGGAAGACTTTATTTCGAGAAGTGTAGCATGAATGGAAAGGAAAGCAGTGCCGATTTGAAAGGGACCCTGTGTCATGGGAAGGGTCTAGGTGATGTCGCAACAGGGAGTTGGGAAAATCGTGCAGAACCGAGAACGACGTAGGTGAATCCGGACCCCAGAAGGGAGAGTGAAGGCCAGGTGGCAGCACAGGATGAACCCTTGTGTGGGAGACGGGGGGCGGGGGCGAGCAGGCAGGGCCCAGGGCCAGGTCCCCCGGGAAGGAGGTCTCCTGACACCTCCTCCAGCAGCCCCCAACACACAGTGAGCTGGCTCACCCTTGTTCCCTCAGTGCTCACCGAGCGTTGACAGGACAACACAGGAGCCACAAGACTAAAGAATCCAGAATGTAGCCAGTATGTAAGGACCAGGACAGGACGGAGGACAGCCCCTGATGGGGACAGCACACAGACTTCAGGGAAGACAGAGATTGCTCTAAAAAAGGAGGAGAATCATACAGAACACATAACCAGTTGGGCAGACTTTGCTCTTCATGGTCTTGCTGTGACATGTACCTCGCTGGCTCCCCCAGGTCTTGCTGCCATGATGCGGACAGTCATATGGGGCCCAGGGCTGGGGTCCTATCCTAGTGGCTTCCCTCTAGCACCTGTCCCCCCGCTCCAACTCCCCCAGAGCAGCAGCTGCTCACTGAGGACCCATTAGGAGAGGACATGCAAACTGTCCAGGCCGGTTACCGCCCCATGTAAACTCAAATACTGTCTCCCAGCAATAAGCTGCTTGCTCCTCCCACTGCAGCACCCCACCCCTGGTGTCCCTGTGATGACTTCACAGGGAACACGACATAACACTTAGTATTGCAGCTTGTCCCACTGGCAGAATAACAGAATACTTGATTCCCAGATGA
The DNA here is from genome assembly GCF_009829155.1 of Mustela erminea. NCBI lineage: Eukaryota > Metazoa > Chordata > Mammalia > Carnivora > Mustelidae > Mustela > Mustela erminea. The sequence goes on from NC_045620.1 coordinate 140,767,007, forward strand.
GAAGTTGTTATTTACTTCGTTTTGTTTAAAAATCGGGTTTGGGAGTCTCTATTCACCCATGACCACCGTGCTGTCTTCATACTGTGTGTTTCTAGAACACGGGCATGTTTTAAAAATTACCCATCGACGTGCTGTTACGTGGTAACCGATGTTCAGTGCCGATGTGTGGGAGATGTGGGGAGGCCCTGCCGCCCTGCCCCCTCGGGAGCGAGTCGGCTACCACGTTCCCGACCTCTGCGGCCCCCACCCAGTGCGCCCTGCTTTGCATGCCAGTGACACTAAGGTTGAGACACCCTTCTTCTTCCTACGTGTGTTTCCTGACCATGTCCATCACAAATGTGTGTAGGACTGTCCGTGGTAAACTAACCCAGCCTTTGTTAAAATGATTGCATATTCTTGTATTCAGACCATTTCTATGTTTTAATGCTGGGCTGTCTTCTCTGCCTCTCCCTGTCAAGTTCTTGCCATGCATGAGAATGTTCTCAAGTGCCCCACTCCGGGCTGCACGGGGCGAGGGCATGTAAATAGCAACAGGAACTCGCACAGAAGGTAAGCAAAGCGCTCCTGTGCCCCAGGCCGCTGCGCTACGTTCCCCGACAGCCCCCCCCACACCCCAGCCTCCAGAGGGAGTGTGCCCTGCACACCTCCCCCTCCTGCCCCGGGAGACAGGCCGCTGTCTGGGAGGGCATCGTGCATGGGGAAGGCAAACTCTGAGACCCCTTTCCACAGAGTCGATTGTTTTCCCTTGTCCCACCCACTCGTCCCGCGTCCCCCAGGAGGCACCCTCCACGGGGAACGCTCAGTTTGCGTCCAGGGGCGGGGAGGAGCCGTGCTGTGCACCTTGTACAGGGAGGGGTTACAAGGCATGAAGACTGGATGGTCTGGGACCTAACGAGGTCACCCCTGAAACTCTGCCGAGACCCCAGTCATCGGTGTGGACATGACCAAAATACTGGCAGAGGCCCAAAGTGCTCGTTGGGGACCGTTTGGCATGACCGTGGGCCAGGTAAACGGGCTTGCTCGGCGTCATACTTTTGCTCTGGACAATCCCAGTCCTCTTACCTCCTATCCTGACTTCTAAGCTGCTCACGAAACTCAGATCTTATCAAACGCTTCTTCACCAGTAGCTGGACGGATCTGTTCGGATGGGTCTTTCAGCCTCGAACGCTCATGCAAAACTATATCCTAAATGAAGGAAACTGTTAGGAGTTCCATCTTATGTTTTGCCCGGCTGTCGGGTAAATTTGGTTACTTGTGTTAAATTCATAATGAAACAAATTGCAACCCTGTGCGCATCAGAGGCCGTCTGGCCTTAGCCTGCAGGAGAAAGGAGCTATCTGCGGAGTGGTAAGGCTGTGCAGAGCCCTGTTTGAAACGGTGTTTAGGCTCCACTGGCTCATCAGTCCTGGGCTTCCCGTGTCCGTGAGACGTGACGGTCTCGACGGTCTCACAGCGTATGCATCCGTACCTACGTGCAGCTCTGTGCAGACACGCAGAGCGTAGACACCGTGACTTCAGGAAGAAGAAAGGCCGAAGCCACGGAGCCCGCACGCTGTCTGTCCCATAGATCCTTAGTTCCAAAACAACACTTCCGAGCGGTCCTAGAGAGCACGCTCCTTTCTTCCCATTCATTCCCCCACCGGGGGAGGGCGAGCAGGGGGCTGAGAAGCCTCAGCGGCTGGGGCAGTGGCGCACCCACCGTCAGCTGAGAGCTCCCCTTCACACCAGTCCGTGAGCTGCTGTTCCGGGGCTTTTCAGCAGCTCATCCCACCCCCGTGGCTTGTCCTCTGCTGAAGCATCCTGGGGTGGAGTCTGTGTCTGTCATTTCCACTCGCTCGTGTCCTCCTGAGGGACACAGAACTGGGCTCGCTGTGGCTGGCAAGGGCTGAGTGTGCTTCATGCACGGACGGCCATCAGGGCCATCCCCTGGAGACCCCCCGGGAAGTCACGCACAGCACAACCATGGTCATTTCTCCCTGTCCTAGCCGGCCCCTCAGGAATGCCCAGGGCAGGTATGGGAAGCTGCTTGGGGTGCTCTGGTGCGGACCAAAGGAGAGGCAGGGAGGGGGCGACGGGGCCCGTGGGCCGCAGAGCCGTGGGCGGAGTCGACTCACTCTGTGCTCTGTCCTCACAGCCTCTCCGGATGCCCCATTGCTGCCGCAGAGAAACTGGCAAAGGCCCAGGAAAAACACCAGAGCTGTGACGTGTCCAAGTCCAACCAGGCCTCAGACCGAGTGCTAAGGTACCAGATGCCGGCCGGTCCTGCCGTGAGATCCACATGTACCTGACCCAGCACCTGGGGCACTGGGGGGCTGGAGGGCTGGGGGCCTGAGGGTTCTGGGGGGCTAGGCGGTTGGGGCACTGGGAGGTTGGGATGCTGGGGGGCTGGCGGCTGGGTGCTGGGGGGCTGGAGGCCTGGGGGCGCTAGAGGGCTGGGGGCTGGGGGTTTGGGACACTGGGGGACTAGGGGTTTGTGGGGCTTGAGGGGGAAGCAGGGGGCAGCGGGCAGCCTCGCTCGGGGGCAGGAACGCAAGTGGTCGGTGGCTCAGTTGTAAGAGCCAAGCCCCCCAGGTCCACAGGGCCTGTGTGAGGTGGGGGCCACCTTGCTCTCTGGGACTCTGTCCACCCACTGGGAGTCTTGAAATGAGAGTAGATGACGTGTTTCTGGTTCTTTCCGGCCAGGAAGGTGTTTTGTTGTTCTGGGCCTGCTAGATGGAAGCGAGGCACTTGCCACCTTCATGAGATGCCCAGAGTCATCCTAGTTTAACTTGGAGCCCAGAACGGAGAACCCACCTGCCTCCAGGCCTTGCGGCGCAGGACGGCCAGAGCCTTTCTCTGTGGGGGAGCCCCCCAGGGGCCGGCCCCTCTGTCCCCAGACACCCCAGGGGTTATGAGCAGGAGGCGGGGGAAGGGCGGCCGAGTGACTTACCTGAACCAGCTCAGTCACGGACTGTCGTGGGAACACCGCAGGATCTCCTGGTCCAACCCCGGTTTCAGTGGAGGAAGGGAGGCTCCCGGGAGGGGCGGAGAGAGAAGCGCCCACCGCAGACCCCGCCGGTCAGCTCTCCAGTCCGCCGGCCCCTCACACCCAGGCTGCGCGGCCGTCGTCCTGACTCCTCAGTGGACACGGTGGTACAGACACGGTCCCAGGTCTTCCCAGGGGGTCCTGCGGGCTGCGGGGCTGCCCCCTCTGGGAGGGGGGAGCAGGTGGGCCCCCCGAGGCGGCGGCCAAGTTTCCAGTCGCAGACGGAAGGGGAGCGCACACGCACACGCACACGCACACGCCGGTTGCGGTACGGGAGCTCTTCGGGGTAAATCTCGTAGGAAAAGGCCGTATTTAACTGGTTTGAACACCTGCTTGGTTTCGTTGTGCATTAGCTTAGTTTTCTGAAAGGACTTTACTGGTGGCTCTACACCCTTTTATCCTTCAATAGAAAACTTAAAATCTTTTTTGTAAGACTTTATTTCTCAGAGAGAGAGCATGAGCCAGGAGAGCTGCAGAGGGAGACACAGGCCGCCCGCGGAGCAGGGGCCCCATGGGGGGCTCGATCCCAGGACCCCGGATCACAACCTGAGCCACAGGCAGATACTTCACCTACTGAGCTGCCCAGGTGCTCTGAAAAGTTAAGATTTTTATGGAAAATGAGAAATACTTAAATAGACAAAAACAAGAAAATAAAAACCACTTATAAGTGTACTATTTAGCGATAAACCCTCAATAAATGTTGGCGTGTGTTCTTCTAGATTTTTCTGTGTGGGGGTGCTAGCCGTCTCACGCGCCCCTGTGAGCACACAGATCACGTTTGTTACTGGCAGCGGGGAGCCCCCCGCCGGGGCTCCGTCCGTCTAGAAGGAATGGCTGTCAGCCGAGAACTGAGGACAGGTAGAGAGAGACCGAGGCTCGGGGCTTCTGTCCACATCCGCCACCTCTAGTCAGACCCCAGAGCTGGGATGAGCCCTGAGCCCATCCCTCCTGGGGACCCTCCCGTTGGGTGAGCAGGCATCAGGCAGGAGACGCTGCCCTGGGGGCCGCAGACTGTGAACACCACCCCAGACAGGAGCCTCACACTGACGCACAGCCAGAAGCAGCTGCCCCGACCGTGTTTCTGTGGCTGTGTGGCCACGGGTCCCTTTGCAGAGGCCAGAGCTGCAGAGAACCACCGCAGCGATCGTGGAACACACGTGTGCGGGCCAGTGTGCATATACGAACGCTAACCCTTCTGTGCCTCCAGCCGGGCATGGCGAGGCGGTGGGACAGGGCACAAAGGGAAGCAGCCACGCCAGCCGCGGTCTTGTCCTCCGGGGTGTCCCTGTGCTCCCCAGCTCCCGGGGCACCGCTCAGGCACCTGTGTTCATGGCGTGAGCAAGGCCTAGAGGACCTGGTCTCCGGGTGGACAGTCCCCACAGCGTCTCCACACGGGCACGCTCACTCAGCGGGCAGGAAAGGAGACCCGAAGGGAACAAAGAGAAAATAATTTAAATCCACACTCGTGGGGCGCAGGGGGCTCAGTCAGGAAAGCGTCTGCCGTCAGCTCCGAGCATGAACCTAGGGTCCTGGGATGGAGCCCTGCATTGCAGGCGGGGTGTGGGCGTCCCCTGCCCAGCGGGAGGCCTGCTTCTCGCTCTGCCTCGGCCCCTCCCCCACTCATGTGCGCTCCCTTGTGCTCGCTAATCAAATTTTAAAATTTTTTAAATCTTTAAAAAATACATAAATCCACACTCATTTAACTAGGAGTTGAAGTCTCCGAGCAGACCGTGCGGCAGGAAGACGTCAGGGCTTCCGTTCCTATTCCGGTCTTCCACTCCCCGGCCGCGGCGGGCCGACTCCGGGACAACTTGTGCACATCCCCAAGGACCAGCTTGTCACCGAGGCCTCTGCTCCAGGCCCCGCTCCTTCTGAGCTGCCCCTAACCTTCTGAAGGCTTGGGGATCGTGCCCTCCCTAGCCCAAACCCTCAGGCCTTGCCCGCCAGGCAGGCCCCCCGCCCGATCCGGTCCCGGGTCACCAGACTCCTGGGAGTCTCCAGAGAGGCTGTCGGCGCGCCTGCGTCTCTCCTCTGTGGTTTCATTCCCTGGATCTTCACCTGGACACTCTGTCCACCCGCCCAGCTTCCTTCCCCCTGGACTCTTAAAATCGTGTCCCATGCCGCGTGCTTTCTGAAGGCAGGGCGAGGGCCTCCCTGGGCCTCCACAGGCTCCCCGGGCACGTGCCTCAGATAACAGGCCTTGGGCGGCTCAGCACAGCACCCGTCACCTTGACAAGAAAAGCTGAATAAATGAAAGCGAATGACTGTGCTGGTGATTCGGGAAAGCCGTAGCTTGATGGAAGCAAAGGGACCCCCGCACACACCCCTTGTAAGTCTCAAGTCACTTCCCCAAACACCATAGAGACCCCTCCCGCAGAGGTGGACGCGGGGACACGCCGGCACTCGCACGCACAGCGAGGCAGAAGCGCGACGCGTGTGGTGAGCACGGGCTCCTCGTTTCCGCGCTGCCCTCTGCACTGGGGACGGCCCGGCCTCGCGTGAAAACACGGGCCTGCGGGCGCCTCTTTGTTTTCTGTTTTCGTGTCCAGCCAGGCACATGTCATCTTGTTTGGGGTCAGCCCACATCCCTATGAGATTTTCTTTATTTCTTCTTTTTTTTTTTTTTAAGGGAAATGTCTTAGTAGCTCACCTCCTTTGGCACAACGCTTACTCTCTGAAGCCCGTGCGAAAGGAAGCTGACGGGCTACCTGGTGCTCCTCCCGCGCCCGCGGGCCATTAGGGGAACGGCTTTCGTGGGGCCGGGAAATCCCACACCCGTGGCCTCCGCTCGGGAAGGCGGCGGTGAGCGGCGCGCCCTGACGCCAACCGGAGCCGCATCTCACCGGCGGCCGTGGGAGGGCGAGCGGTGACTCTTTCTCGTCTGCCCGCAGGCCCATGTGCTTCGTCAAGCAGCTGGAGATCCCTCACTACGGCTACAGGAACAGCGTGCCCACGGCCACGCCCCGCTCCAACCTCGCCAAAGAGCTGGAGAAATATTCCAAGACCTCGTTTGAGTACAACACTTACGACAGCCATACTTACGGCAAGCGGGCCATAGCTCCCAAGGTGCAAACCAGGGATATATCCCCCAAAGGATATGATGGTAGGAGGTGCACACTCTTTAAGTGAGAGTCACGCTTGCCGTTGATAATGTTGTTGTTGTGTATATCCGTTTCCTACAAACTGGTCGAGCATGGGGTCGCTTGATGGGGCCCAAAGAAAGCACGTGCACAGGCCACGCTCACCTGTGTGCCCCCAGGTGTGGGTGAGAAAGATGCCTTCCCTGGATGCTTCCAAAGCAGCTCCTTCGGGCCGCGTTCAGAACGCGGAGACGGAGGCGTCGGCTCATGTGCTTCCCGATGCCGTCCCCGTCTTCATGAACGTCCTTCGGGCTTGGCTCCAGCATGGAGCCGCCTGGGAATGCCAGACGTAGCCCCCAGAGCTCCTGGTCCTTGGAGGACCTCTGCATGCCCCCCTGAGTTCTCCGCCTTGGGTGCACATGAGCGTCAGCTGGGGCGCTCTGAGCATTCTGACGCCCAGGCAGCTCCGGGACCAAATGATTGGCTGCCCCAGGGCCGCTGCCTGTGCGGTGGCCTTCTGTGCGTTACCGGTGACTCCAAGGTGCACCCAAGAGCAGGCAGCTTCTGCTGGTGTCAGCAGGCTCCTTCCAGCAGGGGCGGGCCCTGGCCTGCTTCCCCCTGGGGAGTGGGGCCGGCAGGGCCTCCCGTGGTAACCTAGCTACCACGCCTCCACCAAAAGCAAAGAGCAGGTAGAACAAATAAAGCACCACCTGCTTCTCGAGAGGGCGGGGCTTGTTTGCCCCGGCGGGCTCGGAGCTAGCTCTGGTCGCTTCCTTGCACTCCCATGGTAAGTCGCTGAACAAGACAGGGGTGAGTGGGTCTCCTGATGTCACGTACTGCCTGACTGCCTTTCTGCTTTGAATTCTAGGATATGTGCCCTGAGTTGGCTGGGATGTGGGATGGAGACGTTTTGATGATTTATAAGTCTTGTCTTGGTGTTCTGTAGCAGAGGAGAGGAGATGTCCCTTAAAGATATTTTAGCTCTTCTCAGAAGAAGGTATTTAATTAAAATCATAGCACACCAAAAAAACTCATTGAAAGTGAATGGCTGGGGAGTTCCAGAACCTCCTCACCATTCAGGGTGAGTCGCCGCACGTGTTTCTGACGTAGTCATCACTTGCCTTAATAACAATCCGTGCGCACAGGGAGCGAAGCTCGGTCGTTCTCTGGTGTGTCGTGTACTGACTCCTCGTGCGCATCGGTTCTTAACACGGAGGAACAAACATGTAAGTGGAAAAAAAGACAATGGCTTAGGGTATAGCAGAAAGTAATTATTTTTGCTTTATCATAATTTGCCAATTTCTGGTTTGTCATCATTTTATCCATGTGACCGAAGGGCTGCACATGAGGGACCGAGAAAGCAAAATTCACACAACGTCTCATGTGCCTCACGGCGGCCTGGGGAGGCGCCCCGGGCTGCTTGTCTCCCACACCTGCTCGCTGCCGTTGGCCTGTGCGGCCTGGTTTCCTTGACCTCGGCGTTACGGTTGGACTTTGGGGGAGGTCGTGACCAGTAGAGCACATTTTCATGCTTTAACACCCATTAGTGGATTCGAAGTCAAACCTACTTGGTCTGTCCTCAGAGCGGAGTGACACTGAACAGGTGAACCCTTCTGGGTGTTGGTTTCCCCAGGAACGGGGTGGCCGTCCTAGTTCCCATCCTGTGGGCCGCCCGGCGCTATCGCGAGGGTCGGGACAAACGTGGGACGACTGCCGTTCACTCTCCCCCCACCCAGAAAGGACCTCTGGTGAGAAACCTTGGCTGCGCCAAACTCCTCACCTGGCCCACAAGGAAACAAGAATAGGGAACAAAAACTTCAATATTGGGTCTTTAAGAAACAAACAAAAAAAGAAAAAAAGGAAGGAAAAGCAGCTTTTACTGTGATTTACTGAAAAGAACAGCAGTGACTCCATTTCTCTCACACTAGATGCATCTAACGGATTATTTTTTTAAAAAGATTTTATTTATTTATCTGACAGAGAGGTCACAAGTAGGCAGAGAGGCAGGCAGAGAGAGGAGGAAGCAGGCTCCCCTCCGAGCAGAGAGCCCGACGCGGGACTCGATCCCAGGACCCTGAGATCATGACCTGAGCCGAAGGCAGCGGCTTAATCCTCTGAGCCACCCAGGTGCCCCCATCTAACGGACTTTTAAAACTCCAAAGGAAATGCCCATGAGGATGAGAGTGGCTGGGTCCGTTTTCTCGATAGGGTGTGAGCGGAGAGCTGTCCCTGAAGCCAGGCAGCACAGAGTGACGGCAGCATGTGGCCGCCTGCGGCAGTGACCTCCCCCGGACTTGCCGCGGGTGCAGAGAACGGAGTCATTGCTCCTGAAGAGAAACTGAAATGAGCCTGTTGCTGGGGAAGCATAACCCTTGGGAGCAAGGGGTGGGCCGCGGAGATGGCCAACAGGGGAGAAAAGTAGGACTTTCATCCGCTGTCTTCGGATATCACACCGTAGGTCCCACCGCCTGTGTTCCAAACACTCAGCACACGCTAAGTGAAGTGCCCGCGTTCTTCCAGACACCAGCTAGTTGCTATCGGTCTTTCTGTCTGTCTGTCCGTCCACCCATGCATCAGTCATCTGTTACGTGTCATCTGTCTGGCTCTTCGTTCCCTCTGGATAACAAGTGTCAAGGAGGAGCAGGGACCGGCCGGAAGGCCGTGGGACGCACGCTCGCGTAGACAGTGAAGCCAGACGTCCGCTCAGGAGGGATCAGCAGGAGGTTCATCAAAACGGCAAATCTCACACTTGAGCATGAGCTTGAGTAGAAATTATGCAGAAGTAGAAGATCCATGGGTTGGTAGGGAGGACCTGTGGCCTGACGTGCCTCAGAGTGGGGACAGGCACCTGTGCGGCAGGTGAGGAAAGGGCCCTGCGTCCCCACCGTGCTGAGGAGCTTGGGGAGCTCTCCGCCGGGCGTGGAAGCCCGTGTGCAGGGGAGGGTGGGGAGGGGCAGAGGTTCCCAGACGTGTCTCGGCCCTGCCCTCACCGTGAGCAGCGGGTCGGGGTCTCCCCAGCCCATTTGTTACAACGAGCTGAGAGTGGTGCTGATGTGTTTACACTGTTGGGTAAAAGAGAAGAATCTGTGCCATGTAAAGATTACATCAAGGTCCAATTTCAGTGTTCACAGGTGAAGTCATACGGGCCCGGCCGCGCTCCTGCATCGTCGGTGACCGGGCCCACCGCGCAAGGCAGAACCGAGTGGTTGTGGCAGAAAAGCCCCGACTGTTGTCCAGTTCTGACAGAAACAGCTGCCAAACCCAGTCAAGACCTCTCTGCTCGGGTCTCTGGGCAATTTATCACCACTCCAAGCTCTGCCCAAACCTAGAACCCCATGCGCTCCCCTTGTGAGCCTCCCTGTCACTCCCAACTTCTGGATTCTCCAAGCTGAGCCTGTGATCGGCTCTGGACTTCCTCTGTGCTCCTCCAACTCAGCGCCGCCCGACGTGCTCAACTTCCCACTGTCTGCCCTGGGGCCCTGTCCAGGCCTCCTGCCGGCAATGGCTCCCAGAACTCCTCAGGAGCCATCCGGAGGCCCCAGGACCGGGCCTCTGGCCTCCTCACCCTTCCCTGCCCCGGCGCTCCCTGGAACCCCTGCCCTCCTGCCCACACCTGCCAGCGGGCTGCCCCACAGCCCGACTGCTCCAGAGCCTCTCGGAGCTGAGTCCTCCTGGAACGTCCCTCCCGGTGGTGCCCGTGCAGAGCCGGATGCCTGTTCCTGGCCCTGTGCAGCTCTGGGTCCCCTCCTTGGCGGGCTCATGGGTAGACACCTTGTCTTCCTGCCGGGCCGTAAGCTCCTGTCCTCGGTCTCAAATCGCTGTGCCGGTGCCGGCCGAGCAAATGCTGCCTGTTTGCATGAGTGAGTGGGAAACGAGGAGTCTGTACGGGGAGCCAATGCTTTAAGTCACAGGAGCAGGCGGTGCGCAGAGCCCTGAGCTGTATTCTCACAGGAAAGCTCCTTTTCCAAGTAGCACTCACCACGCACAGAGCCGCGTGGGCACCGTGAGGGTCGGGGCATGAGGGAGCACGGCCCTCCGGGTGCACCCAGGTCCCCCATGGCATGAACCCTCAGGAGGCGCACCTCCAGACTGTGCTCTCTGTCTGGTTCTCACGGAGCTCTGGGCTTCACCTCTTCCATTGTGTCAACACAGAAGAAGGTGGACATTCCAGGTGGGAGACGCACGCATTTAGGGAGACTCACAAGTAGGGCAGGGTGAGAAGAAGGCTCTAGGTGAATGTGGTTGTTCTTTTTTTTGCCATATTTAGCCAGTAGGAATCCCCTAGAGTCTTTCTCCGTCCTGCAAGAGAGAGAGAGAGTCCTGCACGGGGGGTTTCTCAATGCGGTGCGAGGCCTGGCGGGCTGCCACGGAAGCCGCACACGGGGAGGCGTGGCCTCCATCCCACCCAGGGACAGGCCAGCACCCAGGAGGACAGGGACCGGTGCTGCCTGCTGACCGATCGGAAAGGGGAGAGTGTTCTGTCGTGGCCACCGGTCCCTGCTGCTGGCTCTGTGAGCGATTTCCAAACGAGCGGTGATTGTGAGGACCTGCACTCTTAGTTTCCTTTTGAACAAAACAAAGATGTGCTTGCATTCTGTGACAGGGCCCAGGTGTGTGGCTGCCTGTCCCGCCTGCGTCTCCTGGATCGGGCTCGTCTGTAGTCGCCCCCAGGTCACTCACCTGCCAGCACCCTGCCCGGTCCTACCAGACTCCAGCATCTGGCGAAGGAGACACCCTTTACCAGGAGTCTGGGGCCATTTGCTGTACACACATGTCCTGCTGACGTTCCCCTAGAAACTGAAATGTGCTTATTTCAACATGAAATGGCCATTTTCCTTATTTATATGCATTCCATTATTTTTCTGAGCCAGCGGCCAGCCCTCATTAGGGAAAAGAATCCTCAAAAGTACTTTCGCGTTTCTCCCACAATTTCTGTGGTGTAAAGCCACAGACTTGAGCCCCAGGGAGACTACCCCAAGCCGCAGACTCCGTGTGGTTCCCCGTGCCTGCTGTGCAAGTCCCGGGGGCCGACCCTCGAGGGAGGGTCTCTATCGGGTCCCCCTACATTGCTGCCTCAGCCCCGTGGGACGTCTCTGTGCTCGGACCCCACACCGTGCCCTCCGATGCTTCGATATGTGCACCCGCAGAAACATGAGGAAGGGAAGGCCATGTCCCAGACAGGTGTGCTGGTTTGTCCTCACAGAGAGGGACCCGGCCGGCACAGACTCCTCCGGCTGCGGGGTCTGAGTGTGTGCAGCCAACCCTCTGGTCCACGGGAGGGGACCTCCTTCAGATGGCCGCCTGCCCGGCAGCGGCTCAGTGACGTTCAGTGGGGGTCGGGGTGGCGCCCGGTGCCAGCACCACTGGGCAGCCCAGTGGTGGCAAAAGTAAGGGCGTCTCGGGTCCAAAGCAGAAAGTTATCCGTGACAAAAGCTCATCTCAGTGTTCACTCACTCTGAATGTGGCGCTTTGGGCAGATTCTTGGTGTGGCTCATGGTGACTGACCGCGGTGGCTGTGTGGGGTCCGCTGTTTGGTTCTGTGGTGTTGGCCCCTTCCTTTGGGAGGAAAGCACGTGCACGCCCTCCCAGCGGGGTACTCAGGTCCCAGACCGCTAGGGACAGTGTCGGACACGCAGGGAGAGCTGGCTAAGCTCGCTTCGGAAAGGACATTCAAAGAGGCATGCGGGTCGTGCAAGAGGGGCTTGCTGGCGGAGTCGAAGACACTGTGAGGGAGACATCTGTGGGGGGCTTCACCCTGGCTGCTCCGTCCATGGGCAGGACTCCAGGGGAGACCCGTCCGCCCTACAGGGGACACCCTGTGACTGTGCTGCCTTTAGCAATGGCCACGGACCCTTAACAAATCAGCCACCAGGGTTTCCCCAGCGGTGGGCCAGAGGAGACTTCCAATCCACCATGAAAGCAACATTTGCTCCAAGTACCCGTATGCTCCTGGTGACTGGGCCTTTGCCCCCTGTGTCCTGTGAGCCAGGCTCCCTGCAGGGGACAGCACGTGGGACAGCGTGTGGCATGCGCTGCCCTGCATACCTTGGGCCCAGCCATGCCCACGGATGTGCCCTGTGCCACTTCCTCCACGTGGCTCTCGATGCGATCCCCAGGGTGGGGCTCTTCTCGGGAAAAGGGGTGCTTCCCTCCTGCGTGCCCAGCAGGCCGCGGAGGCCCCTCTGGGCTGAAGGGACAGCCAGTCTCTGGGGGGAGGGGGTCTGTGGGCCCGGGCCACCCGCTGAGCGGACGGGCAGTGAGGACCGGGACACCCGACCTTCGGCCTTGAGCCAGCTGCCCCTTCCGTGCAGCAGGTGGCCGAGTCCCCATCAGGTGCGGCCGTAAGCGGACGGGCAGCGGCCCCACCGCGCACCCAGCGCTGCCCGGGAAAGGCCAGACGGGCTCTTCCCCTCCATCGCCGCGGGTGTCCCCGGGGCCGTTGGGAGGGGCGTGGTGGGGGTGGCGGGGCGCGTGCCCCGCTGTGCTGTCGGCCGGCGGCGGGGACCCAAGTCATCGCCGTGCCCGTGTCTCCCCAGCAAAGCGCTACTGCAAGAATGCCAGCCCCAGCAGCAGCACCACCAGCAGCTACGCGCCCAGCAGCAGCAGCAACATGAGCTGCGGCGGCGGCAGCAGCGCCAGCAGCACGTGCAGCAAGAGCAGCTTCGACTTCGCCCACGACATGGAGGCCGCGCACATGGCGGCCACGGCCATCCTCAACCTGTCCACGCGCTGCCGCGAGATGCCGCAGAACCTGTCCACCAAGCCGCAGGACCTGTGCACCGCGCGGGTACGCCCGGTGCCGGGGGTGGGGGCATCCCAGAGCCCGCGACCCTGCCCCGCTGCCCTGGGCAGACACCCCACCTGCTGGCCCGGGCTGGGGCGCGGCCCTGAGCGGAATCCAAGGCAGGCGAGGGCAGGGGGAAAGGAAGCAGCCCCTTCCCATCTTTTTTTCTTTTTTTCTTTTTTCTTTTTGCTCTATTAAAGCTAAGACTGAGAGGATTTAGTCAAACATGATGCAGGTCAAACCTGTAAGCAGGGGCGCTCCCCGGCACGAGGGGCTCCGGCACAGTGACGCTGGGCGGTCTCGGGGCGGCAGCCTGGTGGGGCCCCCTCCCCAGCCGCTGCCTTCCACTCCGACATCCAGAGGGGAGGCGCCCGACGCGGGAGGGGGCAGCTTTCACGCCGGCGCTGAAATCAAATGTCCGCTCTAGAGCGCGTAACCCTCTGGGGACACAAGTGGTGGAGTGTCGGCAGGATTCCCTGCTCTGTCCTGCGTGCATCCTTCCTTGCCTCCGTGCTCCAGAGAGGCGAGCTCTGCACACTTCTTTCTCTGTTGGAAAGCATCGTTTTTAAAAAAAAAGAAAGAAAGAAAGAAAGAAAAGAAACTCACCCAGTACGTCTATTTTTTTTAAGTCAGGTGGCTAAACCGCAGGCTTGCTGGAACAGAGCAGGTCAAGGATTCCTGGAACTGATTGCACATCCCCCTCCCTTAAGCCCGTCAGCACAGGAGTTCGTGCTGGAAAGTGAATTCTCGCTGCTTCTCCCTTGCCCCTCAGTGTCTCTCCCTCATCTCGAAGTGTTCGCATCCGTGAAGCGGAGCAAGGATTGCTAAGCATAAACGCGTATCTAGCTCTGATCTCTGAAATGTTATTTGAGCTGGAATAGAATGGAGATTAGGTCCCTGTTTGATTTTCTTCTGGCTTATTTCTAAGAGCAGGGACGCACCGCAGGGCGAGGAAGGTAAGGAAGGATGGTGCGTCCGCTGTACGCGTGTGACACAGAGAAGAGACAGGTGTTAGACGACAGGTCATCAGCTGGTGAATAGGGGCGTTCCCCTGCCATCCAGTGTTGTGGCCAAGCGCAGGCCAGCACATATGACCCAAGGGACCACTTCGGCTCCCTTCAGGAGTCCATGCACAGGAGGCCACAGGAGGAACCCAAGCTTGAATTCTGCACTGGCTGAAAGCAGGGCTGCAGCTGGGCCTGTGTGATCAGTATGTCTCTCTGTCCCGCAGAACCCTGACATGGAGGTGGACGAGAATGGGACTCTGGACCTCAGCATGAACAAGCCGCGGCCACGGGAGAGCTGCTGCCCGGTCCTGACGCCCCTGGAGCCCATGTCCCCCCAACAGCAGGCGGTGATGGGCGGCCGGTGCTTCCAGCTGGGCGAGGACGAGTGCTGGGAGCTGCCTGTGGACTACACCAAGATGAAGCCGCGCAGGACAGACGGCGGCGACACTGCCGAGGTCCCCGTATGTCCCCTCCCTGCCTGCGGGCTCGGGGTGTGGGGTTGGGTGTCCATGGGCTCCCGGGGTATGACCTCCGCCAACAAGGGCTGAGCACACACTTCGCTGACCAGGGCGAGATTTTTCACAAATGCTGATTGGGTGAAACAAATCACAAACTCTCTTCAATGATGAATTTTCTTCTCTCTCATGTGCATTTTGATACCAGTTATTTCTCTAAGAGAATATGTCAACAGCCAGCCAGTCCATTTTTCTGGTGACGCGTTGCTATAAAGCACGGATCTCCTTGCGGATAGGGAAGTGCACGTCTTAAATGCTTCAGTGATTAGCTGCGAGCTATTAGTTAGCTCGCCCTTTGAAACTAAGGGTAGTTTCTGTTCTCAAAGAAACCCAAAATATTCAGACGGTATACTCCAGCCCTGAAAAAAATCGTTTTAGTACTATCACCTAAGTCTTTGTTGAGCGCACTATTACCAAACACCTGTGTCAAGAACATATTTTTAAAATACAGATCTCCCCTGCAATCCGAACATAGAGCTTGCCTATGGAAGCGTCCCTAAGTCGAATGGCATGATTGATTGATTTATGTAGAAAATAGTTTGAGTGTTCCCAGACCCCAAAAATTACCTCTCAGGTTTTGATTTTCTGAACCTTAGGACACACGTTGCTAACAGGTGCACAGATAACCTGAGATCAAGCCCAGATGCTCCCAGACCCTGCTCCAAGCCCTGGAGCTCGATGCCAAGAGGCTGAGCCTGGTTCCCGGGGACAGGCGTGCAACAGAGCCGTTCCGGAGGCTCAGCCTGCACCTGCCGCTCCCACAGCTCGCCACAAAACCAGCACTGAATGCTACGTGCACTTCTTGCCTTTTTTGTAAAAGCAAAAATATTATTTGGGTTTCTTTCTTAGCAAAAGCAGGTACTAAAGTGGGTCTTTCAGAAGAGCAAAGTGGTGTGTCATAAGCTTTGGGAAAGTGGGGGACACCTGTAGCTACAATGGTCACACTCAAGTTACTGAAGTAGTTAAAATATCCTCTGGGCTAAGAAAAGAAATGAAGAAACAGTTGTTCTTTGTTGTACTAGCTTTTTCTCCAGTGTTCGGTTCTGAAAATTATGACATCTTCTTTATTCATGGAAAAAATAAAAATCCTTTTTAAATACAATAAGGAGACCACCATGAAAGCAATCGCTTCTTAGAAAAACAAGGAAGCGCAGAAAAGGGAGCACTAGCTATTCGTAGGATTGGCGAGAGAGGCACCTGGTCGTAAGGCCGTCACGTCCTAAAGCCCGTTAGCGCCACCCTCCACGCTGATGCAGGCACCCGGCGCCGCGGAAGAACAGAACCGGAGCGGCAAGGCGAATCCCGGTCCTTTCTCTCCTGCGGTGCTAAGTCATTGCTCCCAAATAAGGCGTGGCGTCTGAGTCTCTGAATTTATCTTAATTAAAATTAAACCCTCATAAATCGACAGACGTGTTTGCATCACACAGACCGTCCCAGAAGTGGAACCGCTCTCCTGCGTTCATGGGACGCGTCTGCGGGGCGTCGCCATCTATGGGGATTTCTTAGTTACTGCAGGGCCACTCGCTATGGGCACGGGAACAGGGCTTTAGAGTAGCGGGAACCGCGACAGGCAGCTCAGAGGGTCTTCCCTTGCCTTGGGCTCTAACGCTCGCTCAGAATCCTCCCGGATGGTTGTAAAAGCCTCATCCTAAAATGCCTGTAGGGTTCGTGGTGGAGCTTTGCTGGTCCGTGTTGGATGAGAGGGGGCGAACCCCAGCAGGTGCCCCCGGACCCTGAAGGAAAGAGACTGGCTGAGAAATGGTGTCTCTGGTTTCCAGACCAGTGGCCTGCCCCCTTCTAAGTGCCCCGGCAGAAGCCCCGAGTAAGGCCCTGCCCACCGACAGGAATGCATTTAGAATGTGGGGGCAACTTGGTGAGAGACTGAGGAGCCGAGTCCAGGCCGGCCCTCTCAGAAGCCCCCCGGGCCCGGGACAAGGGTGTGGCCGGTTTGAAAGGCTCGGGGTGCGGGAAGAGGGGAGCGCGCCGAGGCGGCCGGCCCCGGGGCCGCGTCCGTGCTCGGCGCGCGGCGGGGTCCCCTGCGCGGCCCTGAAGCCGTGTTTTGCCTGCAGCCGGAAGACTTGGACCCATTCCAGGAGGCTCTGGAGGAGAGAAGGTACCCGGGAGAGGTGACCATCCCCAGCCCCAAGCCCAAGTACCCCCAGTGCAAGGACAGCAAGAAGGACTTGATAACGTAAGCACAGCGCGAGCTGCCCGGCCGCGCCTCCTGACTGTCCCTCCCTTCGGCTTATTTTTAAAAACCGATGTGTCCATGCCTTGCCGTTGGAGCATGCGACGTCCGCAGCACACGAGTGTCTCCGGCTGCCGGTGTGGCGGGGCGGGGGGCCGCGGGGCGCGCTGGCTCGCAGGGCGCTCTGTGTGGCGGCGCCGCCCCTGCCGTCTGTGCTCGTGCGTTTGGCAGCTTCCCCGGGCGCCTGCGTCCTGGTGCAGACATTGCAGCTAAACTGGAAACAATGAAACTTTCGTAAAGTTTTTTTTTTTTTTTAAACATACTTACTATTCTGGCTGTTTTGTTTTTGTTTGGTGGCAGATGTCCAACACCAAGGTGTGATGGGAGTGGTCATGTGACTGGTAATTACGCCTCACATAGAAGGTGTGACTTCAGTTTTCTCATGGTGGATTCTGTCTTTTCGATTTATTGTTTTCAGCTTACCTCAACAATGCTGTCGAAGTACCAACGTCGAATTTCGTGTCAACCCTCCAAGTGCTCTATGTTGACCTATAAATCCCGTGCGCACATTGTGCAGTGCTTTTCATAGGCAAGTAAGCCGCCACGATTCGGACAATTCTCCAACATGGAAACCAAAGAGCGCAAATATTTTCATACTATTTTCCAAAAGGTGTTTATTAACAGACACATCTTCAAAGAAGAGAATTAATTATACCAAAAAAAAAATTCAATATACAGCACTTGCCCCATCGCTTTCTGCATTAAACTTTTTAGTTTCAACTGTATGTCGTGTTTGTCCGGGAGCGTGAGCCGGGGGGCGGCACTCACCTCACTCTTCTGGCCTGTCTTACAGTCTGTCGGGCTGTCCCCTCGCCGACAGAAGTATCCGGAGCATGCTGGCCACCAGCTCTCAAGAACTCAAGTAAGATTTCATGACAACCGTTCTCCTAAAGACCTGTCACCTAGTAGTAGCACACGGAGGTGTCCCGTGTGAACACAGGTCACCTAGTAGTAGCACACGGAAGTGTCCCGTGTGAACACAGGTGTCTTTAAACAGACTCACTGTGCACGCAGCACCTCGACACCACATGCGGCCGGTCCTCGGGACGTCGGTCACCTCTCTGCACAGTCTCTCTGCCTCTTCCCTCTCCTTGGTCTCTAGTGCTCTCGTGCCGTAGCCTTTCTGTCCCGAATGGTCTAAAGCCTCAGCAGTTTCTGTCCTGAGACACGTGTGCACGGAAGGGAAGTTGGACGGAGGTACTCGAACATTCAGGAAGTGATTCCAACCTAAAAAGTGAAGGATTGACTTTTTTAGAAGTTGTAGTTCATATGATTATTTAACATATGGGCATTTAGAAAGCACTAATGACAGAAACTCTCCACAACAATAGCTAGTTCCCTCCGCCTGCTGCAGTCCTCATCGTGGTTCCTCTAGGGCAGCATCAGGTCACGTCCACTGGCTCGCTGATGGGGACGGTCGGGTGCTCACCAGTTCTCAGACACCCGCCCTCCAGCCATCTGCTCTCCCGTCCCCTGTGCCTTTAGCGTTTCCTGTATTTTAAGCGTAAATCTGATCCCTTACATTTATATCCCCAGACTGAGGTCTTTCTTCCCTGTATGTCCAGAACCACAGTCCATTCCTACGTGGGTTTTGGGAGGCGTCTGTACAAAGTCTCAGAAAGCGGGTGAAAGCCTTCGCTGCTCTAGTCAGAGGAGATAGTGGGTGTGTGTCAGGGAAGAAGGGCTAGACCTGAAAGTAGTTTCACAGCAGAATGAGGACCAAGAACCCCAGAAAATTCTTCTTTAATTACCTGATGTGTCGTAAACAGTGTCACATCCAACTGCCTGGCTTCCATTTTGTTTGGAAACTGCTTTATTTCCAAAGCAGAGAAAGATGCTCCTTGGAGTCCCTATTGGATTCCTTTCCCGAGGATTTCACTCCACATCTCGTCCCACCGCGATAGACCAGGCTGTCTCAGAGTACAGGGCTCCATTTCACACCGTGTCGTTTCTTACAGGGTCCCTGTCCAAGGCCCTAGTGCCATAGATCACCTGCTCATGCTCAGTGGCCTCCTGAACTAGCCCCTGCATCACGAAACTCTTGGCGTCTTCTTCATGGCGTGCACACGTCCGGAGGGCATCCTCTAGCTTAATGGTTTTAAAGCCTGTAGTGTCAGCCCCGCAGTGCCTGATGGGGAAATAGCTCTTAGGACCTCACAACGGACAGACTTAGCAACAACAAGTCAACCCACTTTGTTAAGACATCTTTTCTCATGGCTTAAAACCATAGTCCCCTCATGATCAAAACGTGGTCAGCTGCACTTGGAACGTGGCCAGCACATCAGACCACGGCAACTTCCCTCTGAATCTCTTGATGAGGAGCCCTTTGCAAAAGCCTGGCCTTCGTCCAGCTCCGTAGGCCGGCTATAAACAAGAAAGAGCCTTTGCACAACGGGCATGTAGGACTGCTCCCTGCTGGCTAGCGCCTCAACACCCGCGGAGGCCAGAGTAGCCTTCTGAGGGCCCGGTTGTTGCTGGTTTTCATCCCTTGGCTCCGAGCAGAGCTGCCACTTCTCCGGTTCCAGTGCTTTCTCCTTCTCCCCTTTCATCCTGGAAGATGGCGTGGGGTCCTCCCATCCACATCTTTGGAGGGCAGGGCTTGGCCTTCCTGTCCTGCCGGCCGGTGCTGGAGGGGCCGCGCTCTCATCCTGCCTCTTCTCGGGTGGGAGACCGCATCTTCAGAGAGGGATGGCCTTTTCCGAGTCGTGGTCGGTCTAAACGTCACACTCATTTGTAAACTTGTCTTTGCAACAAGTGAATCCCAATTTGGTTGATCCTTCCCAAGAAATCTAAACTTGACCAGTTTTCCAAAGCTTCAAAACTGTGGGTACCAATTAAATGTCTGCTGTCAAAAGTCTAATACTAAAATGACTGATTTTTACTTGCTAAGTCTTTCTACATGGAGGAGACCATAGATTACAACACGTGTTTTCTTTTAACCGTTTACTTGACAAGACCCTTCTATTCATGTCCTTTAATCTGAGTCGCGGAGGCCTTGTAAGTAGTTTTTCCTGCGTCGGGGCATAGGGTGATGCCATCCAGATCGAGAGTAATCGCACATGTGCTTGTCAGTAGCAAGTCCTCGGAGTTGGGGGAGAGCCCGCCGCGGCGGCCGCTTCCTGACAGTGAGAGCATGCTGTTCAATTTCTGATTGAACAGATTAGATTTCTAATTCCTCGTAAAGACGTATTAGGCAGGGTCCCCATAACCTCCCAAAAGTTCTGTGTTACGGAGTTTTCTGGAAATCTTCTTCTTGTCACACTTGACACTGAATTTCAATAGTTGGCTGTTCACAGGACATTCTTGGTCGCGGAGAGAGGAGAAACTCTTGGTGTTGGCCCTTCAGACCTCTTAAACCTCTTGAGATAACACTTCGCTCTGATCTTATCCAGGCCAACACATCTGGGATGTTCTTAAAAAGAAGTGGGTAATTTCATGTCTAACTATGTACAATATGTAAACTGAAAATGTATTAAAATTCAATGTGTACATGAATACCGTCCAAACTCTGTCCCTGGTCCCTGGTCCATCCAGCCAGGGCCGGTGGCTCGGGAGGGAAGGGGGAGCTGGAACGGGAGAGCTGCGCACCTCGGGGAGCCCTGCAGCTTCGGTGCCGGCTGTCACATACAGTCCCGCAAACCTTCCTGCTCCGCGCCCCGATTCCCAGACATGACACTCACCGAGACCCCAGTCCAAAAAGCTGGGGGGGGGGGAGACAGTGAATAGAATTGTTCAAATCACAGTGATTTTTCAGTAAGAATTCTGCCTAACAAGAGCTCTGACTCTGAAGGGAAGTTTCTTCTCCAAAAATCCCGTTTGCTAAGATGACCTGAAGGGAGCAAGGGAAAGGGGCCGCCGGTCACCTCCGTCCTTGTCGCCCTCTCTCCCGAGAGCCCGTGTCCTCCCGCCGGGAGCCCTCCGGTGTCCAGATGCGCCGTCGCTGTAGACACGGCCATGCCGGAGGTGCCGTAGCCATCTGAGGCTCCAATTTAAACCAAATCAAAACCAATTTCAATCAGAGGCAATTAGCTCTAAAACAGGCCCTCAAATTGGCTTCCGTTCACACTTCGGTCGGCCAGATTTAGACGCCTCTTTATTATTCGGCTCTTTCTCTTGCCCAGCGGCAGCTCCTGCGCTGGTGAGGTCCGCGCGAGAAGGAGCTGCCACCGTCAAGTCTTGGCTTTTGAACTTGCGCGTCCTCAACACGGGGTGCTGGGGGCCCTACGGTTTGGCTCTCTGTCCTTTGGAGAGTTTTCCGGTGCATTCTGTAAGCCTCCAGGCATCACCTAGGCGCCTTCAGCTGGGTTAGGGTTAGCTACAGCTACTGCAAAACTTCTTTTTTTTTTCAACATGGTTACATTTATTTAAATCAAAGAATTAAAATGCAGACCTCGGGCCACACTATTACTTTGCTTAAAAAGCTCCTTGTTTCTAGAACTGGCTGGGGCTTAGCCGGCTTGGTGGCGGGGGCATCCCTGCCCGGGGTCCCACCGCCGCTGTGGTTCACTGCGCGGGAAGCACGCCCGCGTGCACCAGCTCTCGCGGAGATCCTGTCTCCGGCATCGCTCACCTGTCCGGGTCACATAGTAAATCCACAGCCGTGGTGAGTTCCCGCCGCCCCCGCCTCGGGCCTGGCTCCTTCAGCAAAGGGCACGCTGCCTCGTCTCCTGCGGGCGGCAGCCACGGGGGGAGGCCCGCTCCTCGGGGACGGGAGGGACCGCAGGGCCACAGCCTCCACGCACCGGGCAGGCCGGTCAGACACCGTCTTCCCCTCGCAGGACCCCTCGCCTCGGTTCTCCGATTCCTGTCCTTCCGCAGGCCCGTGCCGAGAAGCTGGGTGTGCGAGCTGGACTGCACGTGGCTGGGAAATGGGCGTGGGAGTCGCTCCGCGGGTGACCGGCCGTGGACAGGGGCCGCTGCACACTCCGTCTCCTCCGAGAGGAGCACGGGAAGGGTTAGGCCCGTTCTCCAGGCGTGGACCCTGCGGGATGGGAGGCCAGGCGGCTCAGGCAGACCACGGGCCGTCGGGGGCCGAGCGCCTTCCCGCCACATCACAGGACCTCCTCCGATCGGTGAAGTCGCAGGGGAGCCTCAGTGGCGGGCAGTACAGGGCCCGATGCTGCCAGCAGCCGGACCCACAGCAGCTTGCCCGTCCTCCCCAGACACAGTGTGGGCTCACGGCCCACCGGGACTGTGCAGGGCCCCGTTTCCCCACAGCCCCCAGAGAACCTACCTCCGCCACAGAAGGGTTACGAGGTCTGCACTCCAGTGTGTT
This sequence comes from Mustela erminea, assembly GCF_009829155.1. NCBI lineage: Eukaryota > Metazoa > Chordata > Mammalia > Carnivora > Mustelidae > Mustela > Mustela erminea. The sequence goes on from NC_045620.1 coordinate 140,788,941, forward strand.
TGTAAAATAGCCTAAGAAGTGTTTTGTCACACAAAGATTTTTTATTTTATCGTAATAAGTAGGACTGATGTAAAATAAGTGAAATATATGAACTACAGGCAGGTAGAGTACAGTTGAACTTCTGAGATGAGTGTTTGAGGGCGACTCCAGCCAACACGCAAGCACACCACATACACGGACGACATGCACACGGTGGACGCGGGTGAACACATACACCAATGGACATGCACGTGGGTGAGCACACCGGTGGACACACAGGCAGGAACACACAAATTCCAGGCCAAGAAGGCTGCGCCCCTCAGTCCCGCCTCACGGAGACTCTCAAGGATGGGGAAGGGTCACTGGAAAAGCCACTCTTCCTCTGTGTCTGCAGCCCTGACGCCACCACCACGAACACGGTGGGGGGGCCTCGCTGACCCACGTCCTCAGCTGGTGGCAGCTCCAGCTCCATCCCTGGGATGAGCCCCTCCCCCTCGTGGCCAGCGTCACACCCACATTATTAAGTAGGTGTCCCAGGTGTTCAGACTTGGGGTTACATTTTACCAGCTTCACCTCAGTATATCCACACAAATCAGCCAAAAACAAAACCAAAAACAACTTTCAGTGTCTCCTTCACTTTATAACGTGAGCTGTACTTTCCAGAAGTCCCCACGGGGTCCTCCAGCACTGTGTGACCCGTGGTCTGGGTGCGGCTGTGCGTGTGACCCACAGTCTGGGGCCAGCCATGTGTGTGGCCCACAGTGTAGGGACGAGGTGCGTGTGTGACCCACGGTCTGGGCGCAGCCATGTGTGTGGCCCACAGTGTAGGGACGAGGTGCGTGTGTGACCCACGGTCTGGGCGCAGCCATGTGTGTGGCCCACGGTGCACGGGTGAGTTGTGTCTGTGACCCACGGTCCGGGCACAGCCGTATGTGTGACCCGCGGTCCAGGTGCGTGTGTGTCCCGCGGTCCGGGCGCGTGTGTGTCCCGCGGTCCGGGCGCGTGTGTGTCCCGCGGTCCAGGCGCGTGTGTGTCCCGCGGTCCGGGTGCGTGTGTGACCCGCGGTCCCGGGCGGCCGTGCACCTGCGGTCCAGGTGCGTGTGTGCACCTGCGGTCCCGGGCGGCCGTGCACCTGCGGTCCGGGTGCGTGTGTGACCCGCGGTCCCGGGCGGCCGTGCACCTGCGGTCTGGGTCTTGTCTTCTTCATCCATTTATGCCCCGTGGGTTCCAAGTGAGGACACAGGTTACAGAGAAGTTCAGCGTCAGCAATCAGGCTTGGGTCACCAAAGGAAGGCAGCAGATGTCGGCTGAGTTTCAGTCATGGAGACACTCTGCTTCTCCTGAGTTCTCGGTGCAAAATGCAGTAGCGTGGGGTGTGGTCAGAGGGGAGCGCCTTCCACACTGCTAGGCCGCAGGGTCGTGGCCGGCAAGGGGCGTGGGGGCACGGGGAGTCGGTTTGCGGCCCGTTGGACTCGTGTGCTGCTCTCTTGCTGGTGTGTCCCGACAGAGTGTGTGTGCACACACGTGTGAGTGTGTATACATGTACGCATATGTGTGTTTGTGTGTGCATGCATGTGTGGGTGTGTGTACATGTGTGAGTGTGCATGAGTGTATGAGTGTGTGAGTTGTGTGTCCATATATGAGTGTGTGTGCATTTATGGGTGTGTATGTGTATGCGTGTGTGTGCTGTGCATGTGTATAAGTGTGTTGTGTGTTTATGAGTGTGTATGTTTATGAGTGTGTGTGCATGCATGTGTGGGTCTCTGTGCACGTTGTGCATGTATACGAGTGTGCACACATGTATGAGTGTGTTGTACGTGAATGAGTGTGTGTGTTTATGGGTATGTGTGCATCTGAATGTGTGGGTGTGTGTATGCGTGTGTGGCTGTGTGTGTGCTATGTGTGTATGTGAATGTGCATACGTGTATGAGTGTGTGGGGGTGTGTGCGTGTTTTAGTGTGTGTACATGTGTGCATGTACATGTGCATACATGCATGAGTATGTGTGTATATATGAGAGTGTTTGCACTTATGGGTATGGGTGTGGGTGCGTGTGTGTGTGGGTGTGTGCATGTGTGGGTGTGTGTGCATGCTGTGTGTGTATGAGTGTGTGTACATGAGTGTACGTGTGTATACATGCATGAGTGTGTGTGTGTTGAGTGTGTGTGCGTGTGTTGCACCGTGGCGTCTCCTGCGCACGCAAGGCTGCCTCACACTCACAGCTGTGCCTGTGCCCCACGTCCCGCGGCCAGTCCGAGGGGCGACCTGCACAGTCCCTGAGCTTCGGGCGACGCACAAACTGACGTTTTCAGGGAAACCGGGAGCTGTGCTGTTGCACTCGGTCATTCACTGAAAAACCTGTGATGGTGCCTGCCCTCTGGGGACTCACAGTCGTTCTTTTAAGACAGAACGAAAAGAGGAAAAAAATAAGTTCCATCCAGAGCACCTGGGTGGGCGGGGAGCACGGAGGAGTCCCGGGAGCTGGGGGGAGGGGGGCGGGTGCCTGGAGCCGGCCCCGAGGGGGACCAGCAGGGAGGGCCCCGCGGCCCCAGACGTGGGACCGAGCGCGCGTGGGGCAGAGGGCCAGCTCGGATGAGAGGAGCGGACACAGCAAAGCCCGCCCCGGGAGAGCAGCGCGCCTCGCAGCGAGACGGCGTGGGCACACGTGTCTCGCTGCCTCCGACCGGCCTGCTCTGCCGCGCCCCCAGCCGCAAGGCCTTGGCCGTGGGACCCCATGTCCGTCCTACGAGGTGGACCGCAACGTGTGAAGTCATCAGAACAGGCGTGGAGGGCTGTATGTGTCTCGTTGTGACAAACCTGGGGAGGATTTTAAGGCCACGAGGAGGACATTTTCCCAGGAACTTTTTCTCAGCATTCCATTCCCCGTCTGGAGATGATGAAGCGCTTCCTCAGGCATCAGAAACCACTGAGTGATATCACCTGTTTCTGAACAAAGAGTAATTTGTCACCTAATCAAAGATAAAATACAAACCGTCCAAGAATCAGCCTTTGAACAAACGTATGTCTTTATCTCCGGACCGGTGGTGTCTCTTTATAAAGCACCGAGCTTACCTGGCGCGTTCGGACAAAGGGAAAACTTCCTTCCTGTCCTTAATATTGCGTCGACACGTTTTTTAAATATCGATGCACGTACGCATATGTGCACTATGTTATCAACATAGTCACGCACGTACGTCGTGTCTGTACGTATTTTGTGGTTGTCTACGTTGTGTTGAGAGGCCGGGGGTCAAAGCTGGACACGTTTCCTTCTGTGAAGCGCATCGGGGCGTCTGAGTCTTCTTCATACGTCGTATCTAGTTAAATGTGGCTTCTCACCATTATTGGGAATTTAGTCCCATTTTCATCTCCTCCCTGGCTCCCCTGGGGTGATCCTGAGCAAGGACCCCTTCAACCTCACGGGACCCCGCATTGCTGCCAGACACGCAGACCCGAGCTGGACGAGAAGCCAGCTTCTGTGGGGCAAACCTCTTGCTGAGAAAGACTAGGTTATGTCGGCCTTAAATTGTAAATTTGAGCTTTTATTCCAGTAAACACTTCACTAATTTATTGTTCCCTGGAGCAAAATGAACAAAATTGGAAATAAAGTAGATGTTCCCTTTGGGAAATTATTGACCAGGATTTTGGAGGGCATTTTTTTTCCCTGGCAATTTCCGGAAGGAGAGCCACTCTCCTTGGTTTCTTGCTCGTTGGGAAAGGCAGGCTTTGAGTGGCGGACGAGGAGGCAGAACAGCTCACGAGCGCACCGGTCGAGTCTTCGCTCCAAACCGGGACCGGGGACCCCAGGAGGGACAGCTTCAGGGGAGTCACACCTTGGGTCTTGTGTTCTTAGCTGTGGCCTTACAGAGAGAGCGAGTCCCTGGCACGAGGGACTTTCATTTTGTCGTTTCTGTGTTGGAGGTCCCCGGTTCTACGGGGCCGGATGGTTTTCTCTACGGGCAACGGAGAAACAGGATGTGACGTCTGCTTTAGAGTCCTGTCTCACCTGGTTTGTTTTGTTAAGGAAAAAACATGCAGTGCCAATAGTTTCTAAAATCAAAACGAAAATGTAATTTGGCTTTATGAAAGGGTGTGCCGGGGCTGTCCCACAGACGTCTTCGGGGCGAAGGACTAGCATGTCGTAGACCCGCACCGTCCACCGTCCGCGTGCGTCCCTGTGGCTGAGGGAGCGGACTTCCCGTGCTGTCCCCTTGTCACATGTAGCGCACGTGTCCTAGGCATCGAGCGACGTCTGACCAGGCCGTGCCACGCGGCGACCGCGTCCACACGGTTCCTCACCTCTTCTCTCTACGTTCCCATAAACAGGAATAGTTCATTCCTGCAACTGAGAAGCTTCTGTTTTTTTCAGCATCCGGCTACTCAACGTTCTTGTTTTATGATTAAGCCACAGACGAGTGGGGAGATCTTTTACCTTCACATCCTGGCCTCTTCTTTGAATCTCATGCCACATGGAGACCGATGACAACGCGGTGCAACCAGACCTCACCGGGTGACCAGCTTCAGAAGAGGGCACCTGCGTTCCGCATGATCCCACTGTTTGGGACCATTAGAGAAGCGTCCACTAGAAGCCGCTAGAAAGTCTGTTGTGTTATTTTAAACATATGCATCTTCATGACTTTCAAACTTGGACAGAAACGCACGCGTGATTACGCAGGTGATCTCAGAGACCCTCAGGCCTCCTCCTCTCGTGACCAAGTAAACCGGCTCGTACTTAGCATACGACTTATTAATACTCGGGGCTTCGAGTTGTCAGAAGCCTGCTTGCCGTTCGTATCTTCGAGCTTTTCTCTCCAGCCCGCGTGTGCGTTTGTCCGCAGAGTGCAGCTTGCCGCACGGAGCTGCGGTCCGGCCTCCCTGTCCCGAGACCGCAAGGGTCTGCTCTCTGGAGCCGTTGCCGGGCGCTGTCCGCGATCCAGGACGCAGGGAGGGGCTCGTTCCCGCGGGTCTTCATGCTCGGGGCCAGCAGAGACCTCCCCCTCCGTCCCTGCTTCACGCTCCAGGCCGGGCCGTGTGCCCTGGATGCGCATCCCTCGGCTCAGGGTCCCCGTGGGTGCATCCCTCGGCTCAGGGTCCCCGTGGGCGCATCCCTCGGCTCAGGGTCCCCGTGGGCGCGTGGCCACGTTTTTTCTCCCTCCCGGGGCTGTTCTGGAGCTTCTCTGTCCGCGGCCACACGCCGGCAATATTTATGACTCACTTTCATTCTCTCCGGATAAAAATGTGTGGGAGGTGTAAAATCTACTGGGACACGTGTATCCTCTTGTCCCCGACAGGACGGAGGTGCACTCAACAAGACAAGGGATTTTTGAATATAAGCCCCGAACCTGAGAACGCAGGGAAAAGAACTATTACTGTCCAGCTCTACTGCGCTTACCGATCCCAATCTCCCTGTGATCTTGAGGCCTGATTTTTTGTTTGACATGAGGGTTAGGTGTACATAACCGCATGGCGCTTCGCAGGGTGGGGGGGTCTGTAGCCCCTGTTCAACGCAGAGTGACAACGCCCCGGCCCCGGGAGCCCAGACGGTGGCGGCAGGCACAGCCCTCTGGGGTGCTCTTTCCCGGAGCTGGAGCCAGGGCGGCCGCGTCGCAGTCAGGGTCGTCCCGTGTGGGCCAGAGATGTGAGGGGCTGCGTAAAGGGGTGGTGCAGGCCACAACGTGTACTTTGTGTCATGGAAGTGGTAGTGCAAGGATCTGGTGTCAGGGTCACAAAGGTCTCATGTTGTTGGCTGTGATCTGCACGTGAGCCCGGCGGCGTGGGGCCGCGGCTCTAGTCTCCGGCACACAGCCAGGCGAGCGAGCCCCCCGTCCTCCTCCGGCGCCGGGTCCTGGGGAAACAGCAGGAGCGTGGCCGGGGGAGGTCACCCAGGACAGCAGGGAGGCCAGTGCAAGAGCAGCCGGAGGAAGTTCTGGGAGGAGAGCAGAGCAGCAGCGGGGGCCGACCCCACAAGGGCTCATGGGGCCTGGCAGGCCTCTGCGTCCCACTCTGCGAGGAGGGTCTCCCGGCACCGTGGTGGCGGCAGCTGACGCGAGCTCCCAGTCCCTCCCGTTCCTGAGGGGCAGGCGGGCAGGTGGTCTCCTGGGCCGGGCGGAGGTAGGCAACAAACAGCCCTCGAGAGCAGTTTCTTTACAGGAGGATGAGGACACGGACTGAGGGCAGGGGCGCAGGCTTGAGACCTGCGCCAAGTGCCCAGCAGCTGCCTCTCCCAAAACGAGTTGTGCAGGCGGGGTGGGGGGTGCGGATTCCGAGGGGGCCTGAGGCGCGCCGAGTGGGGGGAGTGTCTGAGGGGCCGAGTGGGCGCCCACATGGGGTGTGGAGAGTGGCATGTCCCTGGGGCCCTGCGGACGTGGGGCCGAGGCCTTCCACGGAGGCGGCCTTTCAAGTCTCAAGGCTAGAGGAGCTCCAGGCGTGGGCGCAGACCGGGACCGCAGCACGGCTGGTGCCGTGTCTCGTTGTCAGCCGCGCAGCCCCGCAAACCTCGCCGGGAGGGGCGTCGCGCCGAGAGCTGTCGCAGAAGTCACAGCTGTCCCCTGCCGTGCGAGTCGAGAACGCGCTCGAGGGGACGAAGGCGGGTTCAGGTGATGGGAAGAGGCAGGGCCCGCGGCGAGGGCAGCGTCCGCTCTCGGGAAGGACTGACTCCCTGGACTGACGGTGTCCGGTCATGCTCCGGCTTCGGGGCGCCTCTCCGTGAAGACGGTGCCCGGTCGTGTTCCGGCTTCGGGGCGCCTCTCCGTGAAGACGGTGCCCGGCCATGCTCCGGCTTCGGGGCGCCTCTCCGTGAAGACGGTGCCCGGCCATGCTCCGGCTTCGGGGCGCCTCTCCGTGAAGACGGTGCCCGGCCATGCTCCGGCTTCGGGGCGCCTCTCCGTGAAGACGGTGCCCGGCCATGCTCCGGCTTCGGGGCGCCTCTCCGTGAAGACGGTGCCCGGCCATGCTCCGGCTTCGGGGCGCCTCTCCGTGAAGACGGTGCCCGGCCATGCTCCGGCTTCGGGGCGGGGCCTTCCCACCCCCGCCGCAAGGAGGGGCGCCCGGCTCCCCGTGACTGCCGCCGGCGCTGCCGGACACGCTGGGAGGCCGCGGCACTTTGCGGGCTGTGCCCGTCTGGGGCAGAAGCGCCTTGGTCTTACCTTCCACGGGAAGGAGAGGGCCCAATCCCAGACACACGCACTGAGGCTTCAGACATCTTAACAGCAGATTTCTCAATTCCTAAAAAACCATTTTAAAATATATGCACAGTTCATGGTACAAAAATTACATGACCTTGTGGCGCAAGTGCATTCCCTTGGGATGACCTTCCTTGACCCTCTTCCACAGAATGTGGTCCGCGCAGGCTTCCGGACCCCCAGGCACAGCACCTCACACCCACGATCTTGTGACCTGCTGGCTTCTTCCCGCAGCGACCCTGCCCTTCCTCGTGCTGTGGAGGTTTGGTCACCTCCATCATGCGTGAGGAAGCTCCTTGAGAGGTTGATCCAGGTCACAGCTTCCACAGGGCATTTGCACGTCACTGGGGAGGCAAGCCATGGAGTCAATGACTTAATGAACACGTCAGAACCGTTTGCTTGTACAGCGCAGCCGTGAGGGGAGCCCTGAGTGGGAAGGGAGGCTGTCGAGTGGGGTCGGCGGGGACCCGCGGGGGCAGCGGGTGGCCTCCTCTGAGTCCTCTCCCCTCGTGTAGAGAGAGGATTGGGTGAGCTCACGGGCAGTGAGTGAGTTTGGAGACTCTACCAGCCTGGGCGGGGAGGGAGGCTCGGATGGGCATGAGCTTTCGGACGTCCCCTTGCGTAGGGCAGAGCGGCTGGCGTCCACAGCCTCAGCGAGTGGCCCCGGCTGTCGGCCGCTCTGGGCCCGTGACATCGATCCCGCCAGGCCTCCCCGTGGAGTAAACGTGGTGGCGCGTGCAGAAGGAGCTGCTCCAGCGCCATCGCGCTGCCCGACACAGGCCCTGCCACCCAAACCAGGGCCGTGTGATGACCAAGCACACACCAGCGGGAGCACGGGCTTCTTGGACCCCGGAGCAGATGGGGAGCGACACCTGCCGTCTTCCCACTCCTGTTCACGCACAGCCGCTCGAGCACACCGAAACCTCTTCCGGAGCAAAATCTGAATTTTACATCTTTTAAGACCTGGGCTGTTCGGGAAAGGAGATGCGGCGCCTGCTGGTTATTCAGCGCCTGGCCTCTCTCCCTCGGGACTCTGGGGGTGCGTCTGGGCTTCCTGAGTGGCGGGCCCCCCTTCCCTCTCCACTTGGCTGTCTGTCACTGCTCCTCGTCCCGAGAGCACATCCAGCGGCCCCCCCATCGCGGGCCGTTGCACTCCCACGCCTGAGCCGGACCAGGACAAGAGAGCAACAGCCTCGTGCTTCTCAGTCAGGGTGTTTTGGGGCCAAATAGCTTCGAGTGTACCTTCCTCTCCAAAATGCCACAACGCCCAAGGAAGTGTGTAATTCTATTTGTTGGATTTTCTGTGTTTGCTTGTTCAAAATTCCTGACTTAGCAAGGCCCCTGTGTCTGTGGTCAGGGCCCCCCGAAACCCACTGGGCGCTGGGCTGGGTGACCTGTCCCGCCCCGCGCCGGCACCTGCCATGCACCCCACACCGAGCGCATCCTGAGTGCCCTTCGTCGAACGTTTCCGTCTGCGTGATTCATGCTGGACCCTCCGAGGGAGACGGGCGTTTCTGCTCCGCCTGCCTCCCCGTCGGGGTGATCCGCAGCGAGGCCGAGCTCTAACCTCTCCCTGAGCTCTTTCTGCGTGTTCCCCTTTTTGTGTCATGACAACATTTTCTGCCATTGAAAATGCCGGTCCGGGGATCTCAAATGGTGTGAGTTTGGGGCCAAGTAGAAATAATTTAAATTTGTTTCATTGCAAGCATTTGGGAGCTGTTTGTTTTCTTTAGAAGGTTGCGGCCTCGATTTAGTCCGGGTGCTTCAGTCACACTCACAGGGACCCCCACGCAGCTGGCAGTGGTTGAGGGTCCGAGTTGTGTTGGGTGGGTGACAGCAGTCATCAGGGCTTGGGGCCCCTCCGCCGCCTTGGGGGGTGGGGCAGGCCTCGGCCGCTCCCTCCTGCCGCCTCAGGAGCAGAGAGCGCGGCTGCGCCCACCTCCAGGCCTCCGGGCTCGGACCCGGCCGGTTCCGCCGCCCGCCGCTGGGCGACCTTCCGAGCGACCCTCCCCTGTGATTCCGTCTGCAAGGTGCCAGCGCCGGCCCCAGCTGGAAGTTCAGACGAGGGTCAAGCAGTCTGTGTTCGCGCCGCGCGTCTACGCGTCTGTAAACGGAAGAACAAGGTGCGCGGCGCGAACCGTCGGGCCCGTCGGGACCGTCGGGCGGCCTGGAGGGTCTGCCCGGGGGCCTTCGCAGGAAAGAGGCTGGGGGGAGGGAGGCCGGAGCAGAAAGACACGATCAGCACCTCACGTCTGACCCAAGTCCAACAACGCGCGAATGAAAGAACACGTCTCATGTTAGAAACTCCAAAAACCAAGATCAAAATATTTCAAAGATAAAAGGATTCTATCTTCCTAATATGTCTTTCCTCTCTCTTGTCTAATATGGTGCAATTTTAAGATCCTTCTGTCAGACTTGCAAATCAGCCTTGCAACCACCCACTGAGCACGTCCGTCAGCGTCAGACGCCGGCGGCTCGTCCCGTCTCCGCCTCCCGCCCGCACCCCTCACCTTCCGTTTTCCCCGCTGGCACGTTTGGATCATCCCAGTCTCTGTCGTTTCTTTACTTTTCAAACTATCTTGAATTCCGGCTTCAGTTCTCTTGCCTTTTTTGGATGACACGTGCTTTAGGACGAGAAGATAATGGAAACGGGCATTTCGTACTCAGGGCACACCGTGGTGGGTCAGAGTCGGGGAGAGGGTGCTGGGGAAGGTGCCTCTCTCTCTCCCGCATTCCCAGACCCAGGCCAGACCCCTGAAGTCGCGGGCGCCCGGGACCCCAGGTTGAATTTCAACTTTCCTGGCCACCTGCGGGTTACCGCGGCACAAGGCTGAGCGCACGGCACCCCAGCTGGTTATGGTCACAGCATGCGGTGCTGTCCCTTTCTACGAATACTACACCTCGCACAAAAGCCATTTTGGTTCTTCCCGATTGCTGTGTGTCAGCCATGACCTTCATGTCCCCTTCAGGGAGGCCATGTCGGTAGCCTCCGATCGTGGGAATGACAGTCTCGAAGCTAAGGCCTCCAGGTGCGTGAGAGGAGCCTCCCGTGTGGGCTCTTTGTCCATGCCCAGGTCTCGGGACACAAAGCCCGCGTGCAGCAGACATTTCCTGGTCCAGGCGCCAGGTGGCCGAGACCGGCGCTCCCTCGGGCCAGCAGTGCTATGCCTGAGCAGCCGCGCCGCGGGAGCAGAGACGTGGGCGTGAGTCGGGGGTGTCGTTTCAGACCCTCCCCTTCCTCACTGCGCGGCTCCTAGGACTCACTTGTGAACTTGTGAACTTCGCTTATTGGGAAAAAGCCCCAGTAGGATGCAGGCCTCGCAGGACTTCTTTGGGGGTGGAGCTGGCGGTGGGGGGCAGTGGTGGCAGAGCTGGGCACTTAGGACCCTCACTGCACAGGCCGGGACACCAGGGTCTGGCGCGGAGCGACTTTCCAGAGCCCAGACAGCAACTTCACGGTGGGCTGAGCTGGAAGCCGGGGCACCGGGGCCTGGCGTCGGCCCCTCCGGTTGCTCCCCTGCGCATACACACGGACTCCAGGTCGCTGTCCGCCGCGGACGCCCAAACCCCGGGGACCGCTGGAGGGAATGGGTCTCCACAGGCTAGGAGCTGCCCCCGCGGGAGAGCCCGAGGGGGTCTGTGACTTCCGAACGTGAGGACTGCGCTTGGGTTCCGGCTCCGAGACGCGGTGCACACGGGCGAGACCCCAGCCCCGCCTTCTGACTGGAGGGGAAGCGGTGCCCCGCGGGGGGCTGACGCACAGAGGCTCTCGTCACCTCCGCCCGGAACAGGAGCACCCGGAGCTCCCTCGGCTCGCACTGGAAGTTTCCACTGATGCCCGGACCCAGGAGAAAAGGATATGCGTCCGTGTTCTTCCAAGGGGTGTGCTTTGGTCCAAAGACAGCTGAAGAGCAAGGCAAGGTTTGGAGCCATCCCAGAAGCGCCCACACAGAGCGCCTCCGCCCCCCTCTGCCCGCCCCACCCGGAGCACAGCAGCAGGCTCCGGAAGGTCCCCGGAGGTCCGCAGACCCCATTGGGCCGCGTCTCTCTGGCAGGGCCGTCATGACCACTCTGAGCCCATGGACAGCAGGGGGGACCGTCCCCAAAGGCCAGCGCGAAAGTGCCCCGTACTACTGGCGGGACATGACAAAGAGCCCTAGGATCCCCGGGATTCTTTCTGGAAAAGTCGCTGATGGGCTCTGGACCCAGAAAGAAGCTCAGTGAATGACCTTGGAGAATAAATCCTCACGAGCCCAGCGAGGACAGGCATCCCCGTGAGAACGCGAGCCCTCGGGTCAGACCCCTCAGCCCCAGCAACTGTGACACGAAGGCTCGTTGGCCCTTCCAGCAGCCAATTTTACAACCAAAACATGAAGTTTATTTATTTTTGATGTTCTTTAAATTTAAAGAGCTATTGGTCAACGGTTACTTTCCTGATAAAGTAAGTGAAGATCCTTGTGGTGTGATGAGGCAAACTCAGTGTCCACATTCCCAGAGATTGGTCCACATCCTGCTTTGGCCACGTACAAGCTGGACAGCCTGGACTCGTTAGCCTGAACTAGTTAGCCTGGACTAGTTAGCCGGACTAGTCAGCCTGGACTACATAGCCTCAACCTGGTTAGCTTGGACTAGTTACTTGGCTGTTAGGGCACCGGACCCTTTCATCTCTACAACTGGGAAAATACCATCCATCCTCTCCGTCTTAGGGGAAGACGACATTTGAGGAGCGGGTGTGTAGGGGCCTGACGCTGTGCCCAGGGCCTCTCGCGGACAGATGTGATCAGACGGAGACAGAGGGGACAGTGCCGAGTACGGGCGGTCACTCACCACCCCTTGCCTGTGGGACTGAGCGCATTCCCCTTGTCCCTGAGAGTCGCACTCCTCTTGCAGCCTGTGGGTCCCGGGCACGTGGTCCGGCCTGTCACACGTACACCAGTGGGTGCACACACGTATGTGCACACACAGCGCCACACAGAGAATGTGCAGAAGCAGCACCGTGAGCTAGCGAGAGGGCTGGATGCGGTGTCCGTGCCCATGACGCCCACGTGCTACCTTTGCCAACAGACCACGCCGTCACCCCTGCACCCTGTCTTGAGGATGACATGGATGGGGCGGTCCCACGAGGGCCCACGCGCGACCGTCCACACGTGCTACGAGGTTCCTGCTCTGTCATTGGTCACACGTACCAAAGGGCCAGCAGCGTGTGACTCTGATCGACGTGTTAGGACACTGAAGTGCCAGCTGAGCTTTTGCATCAACGGGACTCCGCCTCCCCAGGTAGACACGGGGGCGTCCTGGCGGCAGGGCAGACTCTCAAGACCTCAGGAGCCATGGGCCATCGAGGCTCTGAGCAGATGGCTCGGCTCCACTGTCATCCAGGGGGCGCGACCGTCGGGAGCCTCGCGTCCCCTTCCCCGTCCCCCGTGCCCCACGGCTCCCATCTCCCTGCGCACTGCGGAACCTGCAGCACCACCTACAGCATCGAGGGACAAGGGGTTGCCGTGGCAACTCGCTCCTCATCCCAAGCCCCTCCCGCAGGCAGGGCTCCGTGTGTGCTGGGGCAGTGGGAGGTGCAGAACAGCCCCCCTGCCTTGCGGGAGCCTTGGAAGACGCCCCCACCCCAGGGTGGTCACACCTGTCCTGTGCTCTGGGCCCGACGATGGGCCCCTGGCAACCGTCCCCCACAGCAGCTAACGAGAACATTGAAATGACGGCCAGCCCCTTGACCCCTCAGAGATTCCCAATTATAAGTTTCCCTGTTTTCTTTCTTCCTCGTTTCCCAGAAAGCCTTTCCTGTTCCTCTCTGTAGCTTCCGTCACAAGAGTCATTTTCCAACGGGGTTCATTTCCTGAGAAACACCTTTCTGGTGCTAGGCTAGTGAAGTTTCCAGGAAAATTCACTCTGGAACAACCACATTTTCAAAGGACTTTCTTAAAACTCAGACCGGAAATCGCTTTCGGAAACACGGTGGATGCGGCGTCCGCAGACCCACAGGGCAGTCTGCCAGAAGCAAGTGGCACGGGCGCGTCTGCTCCCGGTGCGAGCGCGGGACCCACGGAGCCGCACGGACAGGAGCCGAGCGTGTCGCGGCCGGTGAGCCCGCCTGCAGGACCCCCGACCGCGCATCCCCACGTGGTGGCTGGGAGTCGGCAAGGCCTGCTGTGCACCAACGACCTCCGGTGACGGAGACCCCGCCGTGCAGGTTTCGGAGCCCGATCTCCTTGCGCCGGGGCAGTGCGCGCCGGCCGGGGGAGGGCTCGCGTGTGTGGCCACCAGGGTCAGTGCAGGGCGCGCCTTCCTACCAGAGCCGCGGTCTGCTTGGGACCCCCCTCCCCTTCCAGTGTCTGCCCCGGGGACAGGTGAGGACCCTCCTTGCTCGGCTCTCGCCGGGAGCCTGCTGTGAGCAGTCCCTCCCCGCCTCGCCTTCGGACCCGCCGCCTCATTCTGCCCGACGCCTGCACACTGTCCTCTGGCCCTGGCTTTTCCCCTTCCCCCTCCCTGTTTTAAGGGGTCCCCTTCTATAGAAAAGCCTCCCCACCAGCCCCCACAGGGGCCCCGGGCTGCCCCTCCCACAAGCACTACCTTCCCCACGGCACCTGTGCCTCAGATCCCGCCACTGGCCACAGTTCAATCCCGGCATCCACTGAGGGCGGGAATCCAGTCCCCTTGCCACTTCCTGCTCTGGGATCCAACGGGGGTCCCCGAGCCTGTTTTGTCTGTGACCTGGGGCTGATGGGCAGAGCCCAGCTCCCAGGATGCCTGTGGAAAGGACGCGTGTCAGTGGCCACCGCGGGCCCACAGCGATTATTGGCTGTTACTGGATGATTGCCAAGGCCCGGGGCGTCGGGGAGTCACATGCCGTAGGAGGGGCTGTCCTCAGCCGCCCGCACTGTGGACGGCAGGACACACGCTCTGCCCTCTGGGCTTTACACGGGTGCAGGGCGATCACCCATTCCTCCACGAGAGGCGGAAGAGGTCAGCAGTGGGAGCTGTGTGACCTCGCCCATCTTAAAGCTCGAATTTATGGCTTTCACTCATATTCCTAATGGGGAGCTGAGTGCCAGGGGGCAGGCCTGTCCTATACTACGGGGTTTGAGGCCAGGAGAGGTCAGGCACATGCCCCAGGCAAGCGTAGACCAGCTCACCGGGCCCTGAGCCCACCTCATGGCTGCCCGGGCCCCTCCGCCCCCACTTCCCACTTCCTGCGCGGGCAGGGCTGTGCACGCCTCCCCTTCTGGGCAGAGTCCCCCTCGGCACCCAGCCTGCTCCCTCCAGCTTGCCGCTCAGCCCACTGACAGCCCCACAGTGTCCTCGGGCCGGCCTTCCCTCAGAGCAGCTGGGGGCGGCACCCTGGGGCCAGCAGAGCCCCCACACCCTGGGACAGGGCTCTGGTGTGACCCTAGCTGCAGACATCTTGCTGAGAACAAGAGGGTTCTGCACCTGCACCAGCTCTGTGGTCCGTGAGGCCTCGTTTGCTAATCAGAAAGCCAAAGGGCACAGCCACCATCCAGGCAGCTAAGGACGGGACCGTACGTCCCCACGTCCATATGTGCCCCGGACACTGAGCTGTGTCACCGCTCGGCCCTGCCCGCACCCCCCTCAACCAGAGCCTGCGTTCAGATGAGTGAGTGACCTCCGAGCCCTGGGTTCCAGGTCAGGCTGGGCCACGGCGGGCAGGGGAGGAGGTTCTGGAAGGACAGACAGGCGCATCAGTCAGGCGTGAAGGACAGACAGGCGTGTCAGTCAGGCGTGGTGCTCAGCTCGAGTGAGGTTCGGGGAGGCTGGCCATGCCTGCTGAGAGAGGAGACCCCTCGTGGGGGCGGAAGGCTGGTGTGAGAAGAACATGGGGACCCTGAGGCCGGGCTTTCCAGGTGGCCCTGGGCCTCCATCCCTGCTGTGAGCCTGTGCCCTCCCCTGCAGACAGGGAGAGACGGCAGGTCTCCCCAACGGAGGAACACCGGCTGCCGGCTTGGGCCGCCTCAGGCTGTGGACAGAGCCTAGACCCTCAGTCCTGGGAGGCCTTCGGGGTGGTCATCTGCAGGCGCCAGTGCAGCTGGCCCTAGTGACCCACCCTTCCGTGGTTCCGGACTTGATCTTGAGCGCAGGGTCGGGTGGGACCCTCCAGGAAGGTGCGTGGTAAGAAAGCCCTTCCTGAAAGTGGTCCTGGGCCCTTAGGGACGTTTGGGGCACGTGTCCTCCTGCTTTCCCGCCATGAAGGGGGCAACTTTGGCTCCTGCTGTCTTCTCTTTCCCCAGCTAAGATCTCGCTTTATTAACTGTTTTCCCGAGTGACGTGGTTCCAGTCCTCTTGTCCTTGCTCACTGCGGAATGTGCTGGAGATTCACTCTTCCTGTCCCTGTGGGAGTCAGGGCACGAGCAGGGCCGGCGCGTGGCAGGCAGCACTTTGCTGAAGCCCGCGCCCCGTCGTGAGAGGGGTCTGGCCCCGGGGCGCCCGCATCTCGGCGCAGCCACGTGTCCCTCCCTCCGGTCTTCCGCGTCCGTGTGGCCGTGGCTCATCACAGTTCGCTTCTCATCCTGCGTCGTGGCACATCTCTCTCTCCGCTCCGTCTCTAACCTGTTCTTTCAAGGAGGCACGGACGGGAGGCGCCTGGTCTTCCCGGAAGGTGCCGGGCCGGGACGGAGCGGGCGTCCTTTGCTCCGACGTGTCCCCTCCGCAGACCCACGTCACTCCCCTCGGGTTCCTGATCTTCAGTGAAGGCTTCCCACAAGGAGCGGGAGTCTCTGGCGTTAACGGTCTCTGGTTTTCTCTCTAAGAGGCTACGGGTTGGGCCAAGGACAGGCTCCATCACTGTGGAGTCTCCACCGCGGGACACAGGAGGCCGTATGCCGGCTCACAGGTGCCGCGTGTCCGCACCCCTCCGGGCCCGGCACCTCCAGGAGTTGCAGGGTCCTTTGTGGACACCTGCGCCACTCTTCGGCTCCTCCTGCGCCTGGCCCGCCTGCGTTGCTCTCTCCTTCTGGACTTGGCGTCCCCCGTCTTGAGCACTTGCTGGTTCTCATCTTGCCCTCAGTGGAGCGTATGTGCTCTGCAGCTTCCAGAACCAGCTCCCGGGGTCACGTCTCGCAGCTGCAGGGTGTGGGCCCTGGGCCCCGCGGCTCTCTGGTCTGCCCCTCGTGATCAGAGGAAAACCCCACGGTCAGTGTGCAGTGTGGTTCTTAGAAGCCTCTCTGGCTGCGTCCTTGGTGCAGAAGCCTAGAGCAACGCCATTCCCCTTTCCTGCCGACCCTTCCTGGCCCCTCTGATGAGATGCAAGGGGTCCTTGCGGATCAATCCCTAAAGATCGCGAGCAGATGAGTGCGGGAGCTCCATCTTCACGCACCAGGGAGCCGGGCGGGAGGGCCACCCCCGGCCGTGGGCAGGGCAGCAGCTGCTGCTGACAAGGGGGCCTGCTGCGTCCAGCCGAGGGCAGCTGCCCCAGGACGCAAGACAGGCCGGTTCTCATGGCGACTTGGCGGCTCTTGGTACAGATTTAAGCAATGGACTCCACCTGTTTGGCTCTGTTTGCCTGTAAAAAAAAAAAAAAGATAATTGATTAATCTATTTCTAGAAACTTTTGTTAAACTAACAATCTCTGGAATCACTTATAAATGTGACAAAAAAACAAGGAGGAAAGGCAAAGCCCACCGGAAGGCTAGAACTCTTTTATTTTATTTTTAAGTGAGAGATGACGGAGCAGAAAATAGGCTAAACCGTAGCGTGCACACGGAGGCTAGGGCAGGGGCGGGGCTGCAGGCAGGGAGAGAGGTCACCGCCCGCCGTCACCCGGAGGGACGCAGCAGACGGTCGTCTTGCCTCGCCTCTCCGGACTAGAACCGAAAACTCTTTCTCTGAGACAAAAGAGAGATTCAAAGTAGGAAAGACCCAGAAACATGACAAACGGAGGGAAAAAAGGAGAAGCAGGAACAGGAAGAAGCTTAGCAGCAGGGACAGGGTCTCGGCTGAAAGGGCGGCCGCGCGGCCCCCGGGCCCTTCCCTCCCTCTGTCCCAAAGACGTGCGTCTGCCAGGGCTCACGCAGGTCCCTCAGCCTCCGGGGACCGAGCTGCTTCTAAAGCGCGTGAACAGCCACCGCTTAACATCTAAGGGTTTCAAACAGTCTGTGGACAGAGAAGTGGACCTGATGTCCCCCAGAGTTGCAGCCTGAGCCATCGGCTGCGCGGACAACACGGCACACTCCCACACAAGTCCACGTCTGGCCCAGCGGCCACTCTGGCCTCGGGGACTCAGACCGGCCGGGGCATGTCCGGGCTGGCTCGGGCTCGCCGCCGCCCCTCACTGGCCCCTGTGCCCTTCAGAGTGGGCTGCAGGCTGGGCGTGCGCACGGCAGGTAGCTGTAGCTTAGCGGTGAGAGGGTCCTCGTGGTCACGCTAGGTCGCCCATCTGTCTCACGTGCAGCCCACCGGGTTCGTGATGCTGAGAAAACTGGCGTGGCGGGCCAGCCGCACCTGCAGGGAACCCCTCCCCCATCCCTGCGCGGCCCCGAGTGGGGACCCTCAGCAGTGGGCGTGACCCATGGGATACGGTCACCCAGTCCCTACCACCCTTAGGAAAACCCCACGGGCACAGTCGGGGCGCACGTTCTTGCGCATCTGGCCCCTCCCTGGGGCCACCAAGCACCCCACCCCAGCGTACACAGGCCCTGACAGCCCCGCGCTCCCTGCACACCAAGGGCACGGGCTGCCGGCAGGCTCGGGGTGATCGGCAAAGGTGAGTGCCTCCTCGAGGGCCCCGCGCGAGGTCTCTGCATGCTGGGGCGGGACGCCCCCCGCCTCCCCAGGGCGCGGTGCGCGTGAATGCCGCACACCATAGGACGGTAGAATGCTGGTTTCTGTTGCCTTCGCTCAGCCACACCAGTCACCTCTTGTGTGTTTTTTTTTGCATGGGTCCTCCGAGTCCAATTCCAATTCTGGCTCCGGCTGCCCCAGTCTCTTGTTTAGCCGCTCCACTCTGCTGCTGGACGTGCATGTGCTCCGGCAGCAGGTCCCATGGACACATCCCGTTAAGTGAATGGGACGTCAGGATGTGCTAGGTACGTTCGGCCGCGCCGGACAGGAGCCTACTCCTGGGTGTAGCTGGGGCCCCTCAGCGGGCAGCCGTGTGTGTGGCGGCGAGGGCCCCGTCGGACTCCCCCCAGCGGACCAGGAGGCAGCATGACCAAGGACTCGCAGCCACAGGGCTACGGGCTGCATGTTTGGAAGCGAGCAGACGTTGCATGCGGCATGAACAGCGGAGCAGCCGCGGCCCCTCCCCCCGCCTGCAGAACACGGGCCGGGAGCCTCCCGGGCCGCACCGCAGCTCTGCATGGGGCCCCGCGCCCAGCCCTGCCGCCCTCCCAGGGGACCCCGGGGCCCAAGTCGGGAAGGGCATGGGGGAGGCACACGGCACACATGAGGGGGCAGGTGACCCGAGCCTGATGGCAGGCGTGTGAGCCTCTGAGCCAGGTGGCGAGCCTGCTAGAAAGATCCATCGGTGGGTGGTGGAGGAGGGAGCCGTCCCCGCGGACTGCGTGAGCTCTGGGGGCGCGGTCACTGGGCCATTCGGCCCTGATGCCTGGCCCGAGCCACACTGACGTCCACCTGCTCCCACAGCACACGGGTCCTGGACGCTCTGTCCGCCCGGGGTCCCTGGAACCAGAACTCTGAGCGTTAGCCACAGGATCACGTTTCGCCTTCTCAGTGCCCTGAGGCCCAACCCGTCCAGAAACGTGATCTGAATCATCAAACTGAGGGTTTTTTATTCACGTTAAGAGTACCTTTAAAACTCTTTTTCATTTATGGGTTTGTTTTGAGTGTAATTTAAAAAGAAAAGTGCCAGGAACCAAAAGAAAAGGTGTTTCTTGCTTCCCTGTTACATCCATCAGACAGCAAGTCTTACACCTCGATTCTCCTAATGTCATTGTGTCCCCAGTCCACTTGGAAACGCGTAGGTTTTCATGACCCAGAAAGTCCCACACGTCCCACGAGGACGGCTGAGGAGAAAGTGAGGACAGGAGAAGCTCCAGGTGTCAGGGGACAAAAGCAAGAAGCAAATCCAAACTGCTTCCCGGAAGGGTGGCCGCTCAGGGACCCCTGCGGGGTGGGGCCCCAGCCAGCCCACTGGTGGCCAGCGGTGGCACTGCGGGTGGTGCCCCAGGGGTGGACCCTGAAGCCGGACTGGGCCTCGTGCCCCGGCTCAGAGGGTCCACGGCTCAGCTGAGTCACCAGCCGTTTCTGACGGGAGGCTGGGCTGGGGGACACTGGGAAAATACCGCATACCCGCATGGCGATCTCTGTGTCCGGCTGCAGAAAGCTCAGAATAGTCCTACTTAATACTGAATTCAAAAAAAAAAAAAAAAAGAGAGAGAAAATTATTGAATGTCTTACAAGTTAAGAAGCAAATGTAAAATTTTATCTTTCCTTGAGTTTCAGGTAATATATCTAAGAAATTGTGCAGAAGTAATGCATACGGCTTTTAAGTGACCTGGTTTCTTTCCATTTGGGGAGAAAATTGCAGAGGAATGGCATAAGAATCAGTATGTGTCATTTTTCCATTAGAAATATCTTTCTTTTGCACTTCTCTGAATTTCTTTATTATTTCCCATTTATATGAAAAAAATCAAAATAAAAAAATGTATTTTCACAACCATGTCTTTTAAGGCAAAAAAAAAAAAAAGTATTTCTTGAATTGAACTTTTTATATAAATGAAGCAAGGAGTTATATATGTGTCCAGAAACGTTCCAATTTACAAATACATTTTACTACTACAGACAATGCCTAATTTTAACATTTTCATGATTTCTTTTAAAATTGAGGGTGATAATATTTTATCTATTTTTTTAATATATTTTGTTTCTTACTAAGTCCTCTTGATAGAGTCGCCATGGAAGAAACGAGCAAGAGGAGCTGTAAGGGCCTGCCCGTGAAATTCTGAGAACGGGCCTATGTCCCTCTGACACTTGGTGTAGTCAGTCCGGGTCGTCCATGAGTCCTGTTCTGTATATTTTTAGCTGCTCTGCTCACATAAGGGCCTGTCTGCAGCTCAACCTTCCAGGGCAGTTTAATGAGGTAGCTCGGCGACCCCGAGAGTCCGTTCAAAGCACCCACAGTGCTTTCAGCCTCTATCTGTATGAGTTTTAAAAATAAGTCACTGACCCTTATCAAGATAAGAGATCGTGAGATGCCTCCAGATGTTTTTTCCTGTACATTGATTTGATTTTGGGGGAGCTGAGCTCGGTCTCCCCCAGCGGGCCTGCCAGCTCAGACTGGGTCAGACACGAACACCACAAGCCCGGGCTGCCATGCTCAAGGAGGACCGCCTCTCGGTCCTCGGGGAAGGTCACTCCCCAGCAGGTGGACGGAGAGAGGCTGGCCCAAAGGAGACTGGGGCTTAGCCTCCTGATACCCAGTAAGGACGCCTCAGAGTCCCTGAGTACAAATGCTTGTGTGGGTGGAACCTGCCTTGGACTTCTTCTGAGGTGAGGACAGGACTGTCACTAACGGGACGATGCGATGTGGTTGGCGGGTCACAGCTCCCGGTATGCAGTGACGTGCATGTCAGTGTGGACACACTCAGCTGGGAGAAAATGGCCTGTTTTGGAGGTCTTCCTTCATATAACAATCAAATCCTCGAATTTATTTTCAAAAGAGGGTGGCATGATAGCGCATGGAGGAAGCACTTTAAAGATATTCTTATCACTAATTAATCGATGACACAACTTCAGTCAGTGGGTTTGATGGTTTCCATTTGGCCCACCCTGTCTCGGGATGGGAGCTCTGTACATGGGAGAGAATAGCGCGGTAGCAGGCTGTATGTCTTGCTGAGGAACAGATCAGGGACAAGCAAGAATCATGGTGGTCTGCTGTCACATTCTCGAGATGTGCCCCAATGCAGAATCATATGGTTTTCGTGATTACGTAGTTTCATGTACGGACATTAAGTTATGTTTTGACATTAGGGGATACGTCTCCTGGCCTCCATGTGGGTATGATCAGTGACAGTTCCACGGACGTCCGAGCAGAATGTTTCCGTGGCTGGGCATAGTTCAGAGGAGCCATGAGCATACAGGGCGTTCTGGGAGGCTCGGGCCCACAGGTCTCTGATGTCTTAGATCTGCAAAAGCAACACAAACCCAGCTGACTCCTACTTGAGAAGGGCTAGTTCCGTGAAATCAGAAATCCAGAAGTTTGTGAATGGTCCTGAGTTGTTTTTTTTTTTTTTTTTTTGATTTTGCGTGGATTCTATAAAACTTAAAACACTGTTTAAAACATTTTTTCATGATTCTCCCAGCGCCATTCTTAAATGTTTTTTTAAGACAGATTTTTCCAGTCAGGTGATAACATGCACTTCCCCAAATTCTTTTCTCCCATGACAAATGCAAGATCACGGACAAGGCACAAATGTTTCTGGCCTTAAATACATCTGTGAGGCGACAAGTCTAGCTCTAAGGTTACTTGTTCATTATGTGTGTTCTCAGAGTATTTCCACCAAAAAAGCACCTTTAGAGGGGAAGAAAAGCGATATTTGAGGCAAGTGTTTCGTGTCACAGAACTTTGCATCTCTAACCATGGGAACTTAAAATAGACTCGGTGCTATTGTCCCTGGTAACCGGCAGGAAGCGTGGAGGGTGGTGAGGGTCTGGTGTGCTTCCCCGCGGCTGCCGAGGACTTCAGTGCAGAGAACCCGTGCCTGCCTCATGGGGAGTTTCCATGGAAACCCAGTCAATCTCTTCTGCCGTTCCGAAACCCAAGCTGTGTGGCACATGGTACTGTCTGATTTTACCCACGGGGGAGTTTGATTGCCCACATGGGCCTCCCTTCATGGAAAAGATGTGCTCTTAGATGGGTAGATGCAAATCGAACTCTAGTAAATCGATTCTCCACCGCCCCATTGTCAAGGTCCTGGGGCTGGCTCCGTCTGAGCGGCAAAGACCCCTCTTGTTGGTGATCATCACTCCTTCATTCACCAATTTCAGAAAACCATATTTGTGAGGGTTGAGATTTCTTAAACCCAGGAAATCTGCATGTAAATCTAAGAGTTTAAAAAAGCTTCAAAGTCTTGAACAGCAACAGAAAAATGACTATGTAGAGCTGATAGAAGGAACCGTTCTGGGCTGCCTTGTGTGGTCCAGAAGCTCCACCTACGGATGAAAGAGCTGCATTGCCGGCCCCGACAAAACCGGGAGCCGCTGTGTCAGGGGAAGGCAGCAACGAAGGGCAGTGGGCCCCTCCAAGCAGGCCTCCCGAGCCCCCGTGACAAGCCCAGGTCCTGGGCCGCAGGGGTGCGGGACGTGAGCAGACGAAGGGGAGCGTCCCCCGGAAGGAGCTTAGGGCAGGCCCCCCGTGAGCTGTGCAGGGTTGTGGCCAGGGAGGAGCAGACGCAGGTCCCCCAGCCTGGGACTGCACCCCATCTGAGTGACCGGAGCCCTTGACAAGAAGAGCAAACCTTTTAAGAAAGCGAGAACTCTTTCCGGACAGGGTTTTTGTTTCCCAACACAGTGGAAGCTCTGAAATGGGCCAAATCGATATTTTGTTTGTTGTTTTCACGGTGATAGAGGACATTTTCAACACCTCTCTTCTTTTTTTTAACCAGATGATGCCTTTGTAAATGGCTTAAACACACAAAACCTACTCTGAACATCTTTCTCTCTCTCTTTTTTTATAATTCGTCAAATCTGATTTTCATTTGCATTAGTTTGGTTATAACGCCTCACTTTAAATCTGAACAGAATATGTCAACCTCCTACAGCCCTCACCAAAAAAAGGCATATTGAAAAATTTCTACTCATGTTAAAATGAATAAATTTTAAATAAATTTGCACCGAGTGCTTAAAATAGGAAGAGTTTGAGGATTTTTTAAAGCAAAAGGCAAGGCCAAGTGCATATTGTCAGCAAGTAGGAAACCTTTCTGTTTCCTGATACGTTTTCCAAACAGAGACTTGCGTGAGATGCGCTTCTCTGCAGCAGAATGGTTTTGATTGCTCTCAGACCGCCTCCTCCGCGCTCCGGGGCTGGCTCCCTCCGCACGAGGGGCCGGGCGGAAAATCACCCAGTGAGGCCAGGTCACTGCACTTAGTATTTAGAAAGTAATTACTTAGCGATCGGCAGTTGAGTCTCATGACCAAACTTTAATTGTACGTAACCAGCTGTTACTTTAACAAACATCAGGTCAAAAATCCGATTCTGTACAGATTCTGTCCTTGGTACAGATTCTACTTTAAAAGCCCCATTGTTCTGCCTCAAATGCCTGTTATTTAAAATCCTCGCTCCGAGCACGCACTCAGGTGCCGTGTGGCCCAGGCTGCCGCTGTCTGCCCGCACAGCGGGGCCCTAAAGCCATCGCTGCCTTTTAGCAAGGTACGGCCGGCACAGGTCGGTACCCTTAGAGCTCGTGCTCGCTCCCTTCCTCGGGACCGAAGAGCATGTAGACAGCGCCCAGATACCCAAAACTGACACTCATGGGTGTCAGCACGGGACCCCCAGCCCCCTCCGTGGGGTGCCGGGGAACGCGCAGGGGGACCCCGTGCTCCTGGGCCCAGCTTGGCGTCCAGCTGCCGCCGTGACTCTCCGAGCAGAAAGCAAACCGAAATCCCTCAGGGGTAGTAGATGTTTAGGAACTACCGGAAATGCGTGATTTCTGTCCTTGCCGGAGCTCGGGTGCTCCCTGAGTAGGGGCGTGGGCACGGGGCACGACTCGGGTGCTGCTGCCAGGGGCAAGGTTGCTTACTGAGTCCACTCCTGCCTGGCAGGGTGTGTGTTTTGTTCTGTTTTGTTAAATATACAAACCTGATGGAAAAAACAACTTTTTCTTAATTTTTGCCCTGAATTCTCACATTCCTGGTGGGAGAAAACCAAACCAGCCTGAAGGGAAATGTCTCCGCAGCAGCCCCTGACCGCTCCGGAGGCGGCCGCCCTCGGGAGTGGTGCGATGGGCCGCGATGATGAGCCTCGGTTGGAAGCATGTGCTGTCCCGCTCGGGAGGCCACAGCGTGGTCGCTAAGAACCGGGGACAGGGCCTCGCGGGGCTGCGGTGGGTGTGTGCAGGTGCCACCCCGGCTGACCCTCAGCCCTGGGCTCCGCCACGCCAGCTAAAAAGGCTTTGAGTCCCCAGTGCTCGGCTCCCGGCGGCTGCCCTCATGGGGCTCAGGGCACCCGTTAGCCCGGCTGGACGAGGGTTCGTCTCCCAATGCTCCAGGGGGTGGGTCATAGCCAGGCAGGTACTGAAATCCATGATTCTTCTGGAAAGGGCCATTGGGCTTGAAAGAAAGAAAGTAGCCGAGGTTGGCATCCGGCGGCGCAGTCAGTGGGCACAGGTCCCTGCTCCCAGCCGGGGATCTTCCAGCTCTGTCTCCTTCGAGTAGGAAGGTGAAGCCATCATGAGTTTGCTTTCCTGGAAAAAGAAGAGACTTAATTGTCCAGGGCACTTGCTTTCTTTCCAGTAAATTCTGCCCGCCCTGTGTTCTTAATCGCAGGTGCCCCACCCCTGGCTGCGACGGCTCCGGGCACATCACCGGGAACTACGCCTCCCACCGGAGGTAAGCGGAGCACCCGTTCCCTCCCGCCCCTGCTCCTTCTGTGCTCGCTCGGTTTGGCCCCGCCTGCGTACGGTCTGGAGGCTCAGTTGGCAGAACAGCGCCGCGCCGCGGGGTCCCTCCTGGGACGGCAGACGCACTCTCCTGACGGGCCCCGGGTCCGCCTGTGAGAACGTTGCTCGGGTCGTCCAGCAGCAGCCTCTCCAGATCAGAAGAGCTCAGGGAACAGACCCAACACAGGCGTGTTATAAGGTCCCTGGGACAGTCACGGACGGGCAGGCGTTCCGGCACTGGTGGGCACTGGCCTTTCAAATGGGAAGTTTGAGCCGCTGGGCTGTCCAGCTGTTCCAAGCCAGGAGCAGAGCTGAAGACACAGACCTGCGCTTTACAGGGCTCCTTGCAGGCCCTGGGGCTCCTGGGGAGAAGGGGTGTCGGAGACATAGCCCCGCAATCGTATCAGACACGCCAGGCCGCGTGTCAGAGGTGAGCTGAAGAAGCTTCGGACGCGAGGTCTTCACAGAAGTGGGTCAGGACCTGTGGCCAGGTGCCCCAGCTTCTCGTCCTGTTCCATCAGCGACAAGAGCCAGGGCCGGGGCAGGGACGAGGGCACTGGTGACGGAAGACCCGTCTGACGGTGCAGGGCGGCTGCACCGGCAGATACGGACGCTGCTTCCCTGTCGGCGGGACTTGAGGTCATGGAGTGAGCGGCCCTACAGTCCAGGAGCCGGCACTTCAGATGCATCCCCAAGAAGACAAAGGAAGAGGAGGGGGAGAGAGGGAGGCAGGGAGAGGGGAGGCCTCTCGGACAGCGCTAGCCGGAGGCCGCCCACCAGAGAGACGGCATTTGCCCACCGACCGCACCGAGTGGATGCGTGGATGGTGTGGAGCATGCGGCCGCCCGTGAGCGCGTGGTCAGAGCAGGGGACGCTCCCTGGCTGCTAGTGAGGTCTGGACGAGGGACAAGGACCGCCTCCGCGGCGGGCGCCTCCCTCACAGAGATCCCCCGCGGGCCGCGCTCCCGTGCTCGCCGTCCAAGCAGGTCCCGGCAGCATCGGGCTGGGGCACACGGACTCGGACGGCCCCCAAGGAGGACTGGATCATGGGGTTACGGAGGACTCTCCGTGCTCATCCTCCCCTCCGGGGCTGTTCCCATGGTGCTGCCATCACTCGGGGGTGGCCGGCAGCCTCCAGGCTCTACCCACGGGACGCAGCCGCACCGGCTCCACCGCTGGCGACAACCCAAGAACTCTCTGGGCATTGCCGCGTGTTCTCTGGCGCCACCACCAAACAGCAGAGTGGCCTGGCGGCACTGAGTCGGCTGGCAGCCCGGGCAGAGCCTGCCACTGAGCGTCGGAGGCCGACGAGAACCCGTGCTCCTGCGCAAGCCGGAAGAGCAACGTGGCTGCTCTAGACTCTGTTCCCCTCGAGTCGGTCAAAAACAGCGACAACGCGGACCCTTTCCCGAGGCGGCCCTTCCCCGGGCGGCCGTTTCCCCTCAGGCTTCCAGCCGCCCAGTGTGGTCCCGCCACCCGGGGTCCCGAGGAGCCCCTCGCCCCTCTGATGCGTCACCACGCACATGTGGTGAGAGACCCCAAGGCCAGGAGCTGTCCCCCAGCGTGAAGTCGCGTCTGTGCTTTTCAGGAGCCCCAGGTGCCGTGGACGCCCCAGGAACGCCTCCCAGGCTCAGAGAGCAGCCGGGCACGGGGGAGCTCCGAGATATCGCGCCATGACAAAGAAGCATTTGCTGAGCACCTCCTGCATACCGCGTGTCCCTGAACGCGTCGCCTGTGTCGTCTCGCCGTGCTGTGGGAGCCCTCTGCTCGCCCTCATCTGGAAGGAGCCCCACAGCAGCCACGTCACCACCTGTGGGGGCCCGACTCCCCAGGGCACGTCCGTGTGCGGGCGCCCCAGGCCGTGCCCGTCTGACACAGACGGGTCGCCGGGGCTGAAGAGGCAGCGGAAGGACGGGGATTGCCCGTGGGGCTGCGGGTCCCGGGCACAACCAGGCCTCTCCTCAGGCCTCCTCAGCACGGCTGTGAGTCCCCACGCAGGCACACAGAGGGTCAGGGATGAAGCGTCTGTCTGTCCAGCACAGCGAGCCCTCCTGCGGCCCTGCCGACAAGCCTGCCTAGACCCCATCTGGACACTGTCGGGGCACCGGCCCTGGCCTTGCCTCCGGCCACACAGGTCCTAAAAGTGTTGCTGCTGTTCCCAAAGTGCATGAGATCTCAAGACTCAGACACACCGCGAGCCCCCGCGTCAGTGACGGCGAACTGTGGGACATCTGTCCGGGATACGTCACCGTGTAGAGCACAGTCACAAATGTCACCCAGGATTCCCGGGTGAGGGATCCAAAAGCGCTGCTCAGAGAAGACAGGCTCCTCCGGGAGGAGATCACAGTCGGGAACGGAAGCAGCGGCGGGCACAGCGGCAGGCAGCAGGCTCCCCCCGTAAACAGCAAGGCCAAGCGCGGTGTCGCCGCGGCACCGACGGCGAAAGGAGCACATGGCTCGGGCGCCCGCAGAACTCGCAGCTGTAGTGGCACGTGCTAAGTAAGTGGATGGCTTCCGGCCCAGGGACAGGGCTCCCCAGGCCCCCAGGACTGGCAGTCGGAATGGCACCTGTGCCCAGGAAGACGTCTTAAACAACGCGCCTGCAGACAGCCAGAGTGGGGGTGCGGGGGCAGCGGGGCGGAGACCGGTGGGGGCAGCATGTGCAGTCAGGGCAGCAGGGACGGTTGCTGGCGGCAAGGCCAGGCCCCGGGAGCCTCGTGCACACACGGGGGACTTTGGTGCTGAGCCGCAGGAAGGTCTGAAACAGAACGCCTTAAACACGATGTCCAGAGGGAGAAAGTGGGCGATTCCAGGGACGCCTGAGGACAGCCTGTGGCTGCTGCCGGGAAAGGGGGCACAGGGAGCGTGAGCCGGGTCAGGGCGAGCGAGGGCAGGCAGGGCTTGGACCCGCAGGTGCCAAGGCTGCATGGGGCTGGGAGGAGCGTCCCAGGGCCCACAGCGGTGACCTGCCCAGGACCAGGAGTGCCCACCGGCTTCAGGTCCCCGAGACCTGGGCCTGAGCACTTCTCCAGGCAGAGATCTCAAGAGCCGGCCCGTGGTGTGGCCAGCGCTGGGCAGTCAGAGGTGGGGGAGAGGACAGCCACTCTCCTGGGTTTTACCTCCAAACGCAGGGGCGGATGAGGGAAAGAATGCAGGCATACCTCCTCTTTCCGTGTCCCCGCGAGAGGAAGCAGGCGTGAGGGGGCGTGGAACACGTGCCGTTGGAGACCGCAGGGCCCGGTGTGGGGTCTGAAGCCCCAGCCCAGGGCCCAGGGCTCTGCACCTGCCCTCTGCCTACGGGGGCCCCTCGTCGCTGGAGAGGAGCCTGGCTGTCTCACAAGAAGGAAAAACGTGAGGACACGGAGTGAGGGGCTGGGGAACAGGCCTCCTGTGGTCAGAGCCGCCCCTGAGAACCCAGATGCCGGGAAGGGAGCTCGTGAGGACCCGGGAAGACGCCCCACCTGTGCCACAGCCGCGGCTCTGGCTGGAGCCCATGGCCGCGTGTCCAGCGTCCGGGAAAAGGCCTAGTTTCCTGACCTTCAGTTCTTTGCAAGGAGTCACGGCTGTTCTCTGGGTTCTCCTGCGGAGTCACCGACAAGCCCGCCGTCAGCCTGTGCGCGCACACATGTCCGTGACTGCATTCTGTCCCAGCCGGAAATTTTCCTGTAGATAAACGGGAGCCTCTATTTCCAAGCTTTCAACAATCAAATGAAGTAATTATGTTCCACTTCCTCTGCGCCTTCTGCAGACACACTGGATTCGTACTTCAGACAGATCTGAACAGACTGCCCTGTCCCCCCAGACGGCAGGACTCAGGGGAACAGCTCACCCAGAGAGACCAAAGGAGCGTGTGTTCTCTTCCTCCCTGTGGCCCCTTCTCTGTGCCTGGCTGCCCGGCCTCTTTCCATGCAGAGGGGCCTCCCCCAGAAGGACCTTCCTCCCAGACTTGGTGTTCATGGGGAGAAGCTCCAGCTGCTGGGGAACGCGGGGTCCAAGCGGCTGCTGCGGGGCGGAAGCTGGCCATTGCCGGCAGAGCCGATGTTTGCTGAGGCCGTGTCCCTTCTTCAGTCTTTCAGGTTGCCCGAGAGCAAAGAAAAGTGGCATCAGGATAGCACAGAGCAAGGAAGACAAAGAGGACCAGGAGCCCATCAGGTACGCGCGGCGGGCAGGGGCGGGCGGCTGCTGGTGGGAGCAGCAGGGACGGGGGCGGCAGTCACCGAAGACCAGATCTGGAACCGCACCCAAGCACCCCTGCCGGCGGCTGAACACACCGTCTAAACACTGGGTGCTGTGGCCAGGGAATGTCCACCCATCTGACACTCTGAGTAGTGGGACCCCAGACCCTCTCCCGTAGCCCTGGGTGGACCCTGGACCCTCCCCGCAGCCGCCCAGCCCTAGGTGGAAGAAGCAGTTCTCTGACTGGGACAGGCAGGTTCACAAATGTCTGTGAAGGTATCGGCTACGCCGAAGCCAACATCGGCGACTTCCCGGCTCTGGAAAGTCGCGCAGCCGCCGTCTGCCTTGCTCGGGGGCAGGCTGCAGAGCCGGGGCTCCTGGGGCTTCCAGCACACGCAGGCCTCTCAGCCAGGCCGTCCACCCCGCCATGTGCGCCAAACCAATGCCCAGTGCCCAGGCCCCCAAATCCCCAAAATAAACCTGGAGCTGTCCTCCTGAAATGTTAGTCTCCATGTGTTTGGAGAAAATTTTCGGTTAAAACAAAATAAAAATCAATTCAAAAGTATTAAAATAAACCTTAGCAAAGTAAATGGGTGCTATAAATTCTGTAGAATGTGAACTTTGCCATTAAAAAGAAAACGCAACACCCACCGGCCTGGGGCCTGTGAGGAGCCTGAATCACGCCCGCCGTCTTTGACAACCTGTGCCGTCGGGGCTGTGCGCTCTCGGCCCTCGGCGGCCGCCCGCGGTGGGGAGGTCTCAGGGGCAGGGATCAGCCTACCCCTGGCCTTCAGCTCCCTCCCAGACCCCCCGCTCTTCCCTCAAACGTGCGGACGGCGTACCGCCCAGCGGCACTACCCGAGACCTTATTACACGCCGCATCTCGCTCCAAATCCCCTCTGGCGGGAGGCGGTGGAACGGCCTCTGGAGAACACGGCCGGGCAAACAAATGTTTTCTAGCTCTTGGGAAAACCACGGGTTTATAAAATCATAAAATTAGTCCTGCAATTCCTCCTTGACTCTGCATCCTTCCATTGTGAACGCTGTGATTCTGTCCAAAAGTGGTGTCTTTTAAACAGACCCTGCACCACGCTCGCTCGAGGAGCGGCTTCTTTCTCCCCTGCCCGTTGCTGCCGGACCGTGCAGCCCCCTCTGGCCGCGGGCGGGAGGCCCCTCACCCCGGCCGCGTGGCACACTCAGCGGGTCCTCTTTTTTCCCCTTCACTGGAGGGAGCGCTGGTTTTTCTTCGAGCCTGGTTATCCTGACCTTGCTGGAGAGGCCACCAGTACAGACAGCGCCAAGACCACAGAGTGTGTCTCTTCTGCCCCCAGGTGTCCCGTTCCCGGGTGTGACGGCCAGGGCCACATAACCGGGAAGTACGCCTCCCATCGCAGCGCGTCGGGGTGCCCCTTGGCGGCCAAGAGGCAGAAGGACGGATACCTCAATGGCTCGCAGTTCTCCTGGAAGTCGGTCAAGACGGAGGGCATGTCCTGCCCCACGCCGGGCTGTGACGGGTCAGGGCACGTCAGCGGTAGCTTCCTCACCCACCGGAGGTGAGTGTCCTAGTCCTGGCACCGGCCCGGGGAAGCCCCGCCAGGTGACTGTCCGCTCCTAACTCCACCCCCCCAAGCCGAAAAGAAGGTGGGATGCTGCCCCCAGCTCGTGGCCTGTCCGGGTGAGAAGGGAAACCTCAGAGGTGTTTGGGAAGCGAATCCCACTCCCATCCGTGGGTCAGGACGGAGGCATTGGGAAGCGTGGGGGCAGGACCCACAGAGAGAAGCAGACTGGGCTTCTGCACACACACGAGTATGTGCAGGTCAACCTTTTGGGCTGAAGAGGGCGGAGGCCCCATGTGGGGAAGGAGGCTGGCATTCGGCACAGGGCCTCCCACTGCACGCCTGGGCCAAGAATGTATCAGGAAATTTCCAGAAGAGTCAATCGTCCCATTAATTTTTACTTGCTTGCTCTTAGAAAGAATCCATAGAGTTCGATGGTCTTAGCAGAAGCCCCGTTGAATCAAAGGGCTCCCCATGGAAGGGTTAGGATGGGCGGTGTAGACAAATCACATCGACCCGGATGGGCGCGGTGGCCCACGGTCCAAGCCACAACCAGCACAGAGGGAACACGTCAGTTCACACACCAGGAGTTGTGGGAAGTTCGGGAGTACGGCACCGAGCCTTGAAATCTTCCTCGAAATGAAGGTCAATTTTTAATTGTTAAAGGAGTCCCTGCTCAGGTAGAAAACTCAGACGGGATCAGTGAGCCCAAAAGGAAGCAAGAACGTTTTTCCCTGACCCAGTCTCCCAGCCTGCGGCCCTCGTGTTTCCCGCGAGCCACGGCGGTGAACAGAGGCCTGCGCCGGTGCACGCGCTCCGGGCACACGCAGCGCCCTTTCCGTGTCTGTGCTCCAGCAGACCCCACGGCTAGTACTGGGATGGCCCGGGTCCTGGTGTGCAGACACTGACCCTACCCCCGGGGTTTGCCACAGGCCCCCAGGGCCAGGAAGGCTCCTTCTTTGGCCCAGGCCCCAGCCAGAGCCCAGAGGTTCCCGGAGGTGACCCACGCCTGCTCCACGGGAGGATCACCGGCTGCAGCGGATGAGCCCGGGGCTCTGGCTGTGGCCCCGCCCTCCTGCCTGCACGGGACCGGAGTCAGGGCCGGAGCCGGGAGACGTCTCAGGGCGTTCAGAGGGCATCCGAGGCAGGGGCCCTGCCGTGGGCGGTCCAGCTCCACAGATGGGATGCTGGCACTTAACGGAATGGCTGCCTCAGTGTGCCTGTAGGGTTAGGGCTCTGAGCCCCAGGAGCTGGGGGTGGAGCCCATGTCTGTAGCATGTGGCTGTGGGAGAGGGACGAGGGGCACCGAGAGCAGAGCTGACAGCATTTTGTTTCCGTCGTGGTGAAAACACACCTTCCCATCCTCACTGTTTTGGGGCGCACAGCTCAGTGACATTGAGGTCACTCACGTTATGCGGCCATCCCACCATACAACTCCAGGACTTTGCCATCTTCCCAAACTGACACTCTGTCCCCGCACACCCTTGCTCCCCACTCCATCCCCAGCGCCTGGTGCCCACCGTCAGCTCTCCGCTCCCACACCTCGGGGTCCTCTCCAGGACCTCCGATGAATGGGATCCTGCGGTCCGTCCTACTGCGTCTGCCTCATCTCACTGGGCACAGTGTCCCCCATGGGCGGCAGGTGTCAGAACGTCCCTCCTCAGAAGGCTGAACCACACCCCCTTGTCTTCATGTACGCTGTTGGCAGGCAAACCACGATTCCCCAGAGGTGTGCGAACAGTCGTCCGGGCAAGAACCCGGCCGAGGGTGCAAAGATCCGTCCGTTGGAGGCTGTGGCCCCGCTGTGTGGAAGGACAGGCTGTGGTCCTCCCAAACCCTACGGCCTCGGTTAGGAGGGACCCCCAGGAAGCCCCCATTGGTGCACTGAGATGCGGGGCTCCTCCTACGACCCCCCAGTGCTGTGAAAACAGCAGGTGTAGAATCAGAAGGAAAGACTCCACTGACCCAGAAGTCTCCTGCTCTTCCTCCTTCGCCAAAATGTGGCCGCTCCCGAGGGGTCGGGGATCGTGGCCGGCGGTGCCAGGACGTAAGCAGTAGAGGAACCCGGAGCATGGGTCTGGGGCTGCCGGGCCCACCGAGCCACTGTCCCCAGTGTCCTCCCCAGGGAGGTCATGGCCGTGGGGCAGCCGGGCACGAGAACAGTAGGAACCACCGAGCTCTGTGCGCACCCCCATCCCCACAGGCTGTGAAACTGTTCCGTTTATTTTGTTCCTTCGAGGCCGGGGTCCACACACTCTAGCCTGTACGGGAGGTGGGGGCTCCAGTCTGTATCCTGAGCAGGGCCGTTATAAAGGACATAGAAATTGTCTTATTTTATCTTAAGGATTGGCTGAGTCTTCCTAAAAAAGCAGCATTTAAAATGAAAAATAAGTCATTCAAAACCAAATACGTTCTCATATAAATCAGATTTCTGTTGGAATGTGTGTCTAATACTCCGGCAACAAGGAAAGTGGCGTTCCTTGTTTTCGGATTATGTGGCACGTTGCTGTAACTCCCGCCCACCACGACCGAGGAACCTTCTTGAGTCTTCCGGAGGGACCAGTTCTCCCCACTGGGGCTGCCCCCCCGCCCCCACTTCCTTCGAAGGCCAGCCGTGAGCAGAACAAACACCGTCGTTTGAAGCAGCAGCCACGAGGCCCATCCCCTGGCCGCACGTGCCTCCCTGGGGCTTCAGGGGCTTCAGAAAACCCAGCTGGGGACCGCTCAGCTAGGAGTCCCAGTGACCCAAACTGGCCCGGGATAGGCCAGAGGCAGGTGTCAGAGAGCAAGCAGGGGTGCACTGACGGTAGAAGAGACACAGGTGGGGGCCGTTATCCCTCAAGGGGTCAGACGGGTGGTGGGGCACAGCCTCAGGAAGAGAGAAACAGGGACAACCAGGGACAGGAGAGCTGAGAGGGCGGGCCGAGCTCGGGTGAGGTCTGAGCCGGGCCGGGGGCAGGGCAGATGCCCCGAGGAGAAGCTGCTGCGGAAAGGGAGTGAGTGGGCAGCGGGCAGGCCCTCCGGACCCAGTGAGTGTCCACCAGCCACTCGGGCAGCACCCAGGGGCCGTGAGGAAGCTACGCAAGTGGCCGCCTGGCGCAGCCCTGGGACACACCTGGGCACTCGGAGCCAGGGCTCCCTGAGAGCGGGTGTGGGTGGGCAGGGGCGGCAGAGACTGGGAGGGGCTGGCTGCCCCGGCAGTGCACCGCACTGCCCGGCCCGAACCCGCCGGCCCCCTGGCCTGGCTGTGTCTCCAGAGCCATCCCCTCCTCCCAGCCCGCCGCTGAACCCGGTTCTCGCCTAGACTCTCTTCCGCCACCTCCCCCTCTGCCTGGAAGAGGCCTCCTCACCCACCAGCGTGTCAGGGGAGCTCTGTGTGCCCAGCGGCATCGTAAGCGCCTTCCCGGGCTAGTCCTCTGAGTCACGGTGACAGCCCAGAGACACAGGTGCCCTCGTGTCCCCGGGCCAGGCGAGGGACGGCGCTGCGTGGGGCGTGCACGTGACCGGCAGACCTCACAGTCCGGCAGAAATCAGTCACCAGGGCTAACCCGGGAAAATTAACCGGCAGTCTTAGAACGGAGCCTTACCTTTCACTGGGCTTGACCAGAATGAAATATATTTTTCAAAAAGCTCATGTCCTAGACCCTCTTAAACTTTCCTCCCAGACCCAAAACCTCATGTCTTTTATTTTCAGTTTCCTTACAGTTCATCACAAGTGGGGAGACGGCCTTTTTCCGAATGTCTGTTTTGCCCGATACTTGCCAAGGGAATTGCATTAACATGAGTGCTTCCCCGGGGGCTCCTCGCCATCGACCATCTCAGTGCTCTGGGGAGCACCTGCATTTCCTTCCCATCCTCCCCAGGTAGTCCCAGGGCACCGCAGCCCCTGTTGCAAGGGACGCTGGGAGATGTAGTCTTCCCAAGGGATGCTGGGAGATGTGATCCACCTTTGGGATGTGGGGGAGATGGTCTTGGAGAGCCCAAGAAGAAGAAAGCTGGAGGCTGTCCTGCCGCCGTCGGATGCTGAGACGCCCTGGTTTCTTACAGACACAGACATAATCATGGAACCACAGCACCCTGAGATCTGTGTGGTCCGGATGTTAGATCAGACAACCGATGCCAGGAAGGCAAGATGCTCTTCCCTGGGCGCACGGCCCACAGAGAGGAAAGTTGTCCGGTGGGCGGCATGCATGGACCCCTGTGTCCACTGGAGGACCCAGCCTGGGCCACACGCTGTACAGTGGCTTGGGAAGGCATCAGGCAGAGCGCTGGGCTCCCTGTGGA
The DNA here is from genome assembly GCF_009829155.1 of Mustela erminea. NCBI lineage: Eukaryota > Metazoa > Chordata > Mammalia > Carnivora > Mustelidae > Mustela > Mustela erminea. Next base: position 140,823,692 of record NC_045620.1, read on the forward strand.
CCTCCAGGAGGTGTCATCGACTCTTCTCCACTGGGGGCTCACAGCCTGCGGGCGCCCTGCGGCCCCAGGGAGGAGGATCGTGCTCTCTCCAGAGTCACCCACACGCCTTGCGCTCCTCCGACTGCCTCCTGCCACGGCCATCACGGACCCTCACGGACCCTCGGGGCGGACATGCCCGGACCTGTGGCCGCACGCCGCGCGAGGCTGGGAGCCGTGAGTGCCGTCCCTGCCGCGGAGGTCCCTGCGTCCACGCACCCGTCTCAGCCTAGTCACCTGCAGAGGCCACTTTCCAAATGGGGTCCTTGTTGCAGGCACTGGGGGCCGGAACATCAGCGCGTCTTCTCGGGGGGACGACTGACCCACGGCAATGACAGAGGCTGGACTTAGCTCACAAGCAGCAGAAGAGACAAAAGCAAAACTGATTCCTCTCTGTTAGGACGAGCTTCCTAGGCACAAAACCCAAATGGGCTCAACAAGGTTCCAGTTCCTTGTCAGGTAAACGCAGATGGTGCCGGGCTGTGCGGCGCCTGTGACCGTGGATCCTAGCCCGTCATACTGCCTGCCGGCAGACACTTAACTCTGCCTCTCGGGGCTTCTGTCACTGATGAGGGGCTGGGCACCGCTGTCCGTCGGCCGCCCACGTGGATGTTCCCTCTGACCCCTTTACCAAGAGCCCAGGCCCTTGGCCACCCAGGTCGCTCCAGGCCGGGTCATCCCTGAGGAGGAAGAGCCGCCGGGCTCCCTGCAACCCTGACCCACAGAAGGGGAGAGAGGAGCCATCGATGCAGACTCTGGGCATACGACCCTGTGCCCGATGGTGGCAGCCGTCTCTCTAGGACTCCTGGGCCACAGCCCAAAAACACATTCATCTCCACTGACCTCAAAATGCCACCGAAATGGCCTGCTCTCCTTTTATAAACCCATGAAATAAAAATAATAAAAATGTAGAAAGCAAAGGGAGTTCCGCCCCTTGCATGGAGTCCCGGGAGCCGAGGTGCTGGGGGGTGAGGTCGAGGGTCCGGCTCTGAGGGGACACGTGAAGGCAGCTGCCCGGACGGACGCCGGGGAGGGGTGGGGGTGGAACCCAGGCGTGAGCACGCGGGGCGGCGCACGGGCCCCAGGACCCTGCAGCGGGACTCCGCGCAGCCTTGGGAACGGCAGGAGGCGGAAACCTCCGTGAGAAGAGCTTCAGACGCCTCGTGCCCCTGCACCCGGCGGAAGGGGCGCTCCGCACCGGGGACCCCGCTGTGTGGGAGGCAGGAATGCCCCCTGCGGGGCGAGGCCCTCCACCTCCGGCTCCCAAGCTGCTGTGGGCACAGCCTCAGCCCATGTGTGTCCCCTCTGACCTCCAGACAGGAGGGGAACCCCTCCTCCTCCCCTCAAAACCTGCAGCCCAGGACAGGCCTCAGTGGGTGATACTCGGGAGATGGGAATGAGCAGCCCAGGATGACCCCACATGAGGAAGCCCTAAGTTACACTGGCAGAAAGCAAAGCAGACTTTAACAAAGAAAAGGACTGAGAAATCACATTTCAGGAAAAAGAATGTTTTAATTTGTCGGCAGATAGAAAGGAGCACAAGCCGAGTAATAGGACAGACTCCTCGCAGCCTAAGAGAAATCGAAGGAACACGCACTCTTCAAAACAAAGACAAATGAGATAAAAAGTTCAGTTGGGAGGTTAGAGGATAAAGTTGAGGAAATCGCTCTTAAATTATAAAACGAGAAAAGAAGACAGTTTTTAAAACCTAGAGAAGGATCCCTGGGGCTTGCTAGCCTAACGGGCTAACAGCAGTCTCCAGCAGGTGCGAGAAGAGAGAATGGCGTCCGCTCGCACAGAGAGAGCAGGAGAAGCAGCCCCGGGCGCAGGACACTGTCCCCAGGCCGTCCTGCAGGTTGACCTGCCCTCCGGGGAGTCCCTCCTGCCTGATGACCCTGCTGCCGGGTATCCCTCCCGCTGGTTCTGGACCGGGGAATTGAAACCCCCCAGTGCCGGGAAGCAGGGGCTTGGCGCCTGTGACATTGGCATCTGACCACGCACGCCACACCTGTCCCATAAGCGGGCTTGCAGGAGCAGGTGGGACCGTAACTCAGGGCCAGCAGATGTCTGCGCTACAGGCCCTGTGGCACCAACCAGATCTGCTCTCTTGCAAGTGAGACGTGAGCCGCCGACACCACCGTACCCAGTCAGTCTGAGGCCTGCGCCTCGAGATGTCCCCCCCAGCCTCCCCAGGTGGCCAGCAGCTGTCAGCTTGCTCGCAAGCCCAGGGGCCCTCCCGTGGACAAACCCTGCCCCCACACCTTTACAACCACGCCTCCTGGAAACCTTCCCTTATTTCGCTCTCTCCAGCTGGAAGACTCTCCTGAAGGACGTCCTGTGGGCCCGGTCCTGTGAGCCCGGTCCTGTGGGCCCGGTCCTGTGAGCCCGGTCCTGTGGGCCCGGTCCTGTGGGCCCGGTCCTGTGAGCCCGGTCCTGTGGGCCCGGTCCTGTGAGCCCGGTCCTGTGGGCCCGGTCCTGTGAGCCCGGTCCTGTGGCCCGGTCCTGCCCGAAGGTCTCCCTCCCTCTGTCCTTCTGAAGCACTTGCCTGCAGCCCACCCTGGTCTGGGTGCCGGGGCTGGAGCCAGACGGCTCGGGACCACCCGTTAGCTGCATCTTTCCAAATCCCCACTCAGAGCAATGCAGTTTTCCTTAGAGGAGTTTTTGGAATGGCTGCTGGGCCCTCGGGGTCCACTCCTCGAAGGGGAGGGCGTGAGTCCTGCAGCCATCTGGGCCCCCAGGAGCCGGCACACCACGACGCAAGGTCGGCATAAGCCCCAGGGAGAGCCCATGGACCTGCCCGGCACCCAGGTCAGTGCCGGGGGCCGTTCCACATCGGCCCATGTGGACCGTGCTGTCCCTGAGCCCGGGCGGGCATGCTTGAACAAAGCGCGTTGCTCCGTGGGCCTGTCTCTGCCCGATTCAGTGTCCCAGCTCCAGCGAGTGTCTCTGGGAAGGACGCCACCCTCCGCATCCCTGGTCTGCCCTTTTGTTATCTCAAAACCGAGAGAAACGAGGGAAGACTAAACCGGGTTCTGCAGGTCAGCGAGTTCCGGAAGCCCGTGTTTCTGTGGTGTTCAGAGGCTGCTGTCGTGCTCAGGTCTGGGGCTGGCGTTCTGGGTGCCCATGGGAGGACCTGAGTGTGTCCCCTCCGCTGGCTTCACTCTACTGATCTCTCCCCTTTGTGGATGTGCGTCCACACACCGCGGCATCACTGATGCCTGACCACCTTCTTCTCAAGGCAGAGAGTCAGGCTGGAAGGACATGGCCCCTGGGGAGCAGCCCCGATGGTCACAGACAGAGGAGACCCCAGACTGCCAACTGGCCGGGGCCACTGGTGCTGGCCCAAGAGTCGGGGGCCGGAGACAGGCCAGCAGGGCTGGGGGGCAAACACGGACACCAACCAACGGCCCTGGCCGACCTGGGGCACGGAGTCCTGAGAAGACAGGGGAGGCCGAAGAGAGGGACCTGCCAGTCCTGGGGCTGACACCGTTAGTCCGAACCAGCACCAGCAGACGCGGGTCCTAGGTGCAGATCCCAGCTGAAGGGTCCCGGGAAGAGGGAGCAGGGTCGATGAGACTCAGCCTCTCCGGGGCGCTCTGGAGCAGCTCCCAGACACAAGCCTCTCACCGACGGCTCATCAGAGACGACGTGGACATTGCTGTGAACCGTGAGAGGAAATCTGCGTGGACATACTTAGGAAGCGTCTGCGCATCGACGTAGGCAATACTTGTGTTGCCGGCAGCAGTGTAATCCGCACTGTGGTGGGCTCCGGGAGGACACAGGTGGAGAGCTCTGGCCAGGGGCCGCCTGGCACCTACTGACGGATGAAACGTGTAGGATGGAAACACACATGTAATACTGGACACACAGCCACGTGCTTGTGTGTCATTTCCATGTCACGAGGGCCAGGGGTCCCCTCAGGTGGTGGCCGGTGAGGGGGAGCCCCCAGGGCAGGCGGGATGCAGCCCAGGCTCAGGGCCATGGGGGGTGCCCAGGGTTCAGAATCGTCCTCCACGCATGCACAGCCCGAAAGGGAAGGACGGGGGAGCCGTCCTGGGAACACAGTCGTCAGCGGCTCGGACCCGTACCCAGGGCAGAGAGCACCCCCAGAGGGGCCCGTGTTAGCAACGTGCGGGCAGCGGGCCTTCTGCAAAGAGGCTGCAACCTTGATGTTGGCGGCAAATGTGAGATCATGGTACTGGGGTCCTGTCTGGGCGCCTGCACCCACCCCCCAGTGATGTACCGGGGCAGGAGGGGCAGGAGAAGCTGGGCTGAGTCTGGGCTGAGCTCATCACCCGTGCCTCCTCCATCTGTATGTCTAAAATCCGATCCTCCTCCAGGCCGTGTGCCAGTCCGGCACTTGCCGTAGTCGGGACGATGTCTAAGGCCAGAGAGTTGCTCCCTCCCAACTCCAGGCGGCCCCGGGAGCACACGGTGAAGGGGTGTCCTCTCGGCCGGCCCCAGAGCCTGGCTGCCGCGATTTCCTCGGAGGCCCCATTCGGCCTGTGTCCCCCCAGAACTGCCCTGAGCCCACAAGCAGAGACAGCCGCCCTCGTGTGCGGGGAGTGGGCCAGGCCGCATCCACCACACGGGCCCTTTGCCAGCAGCCAGCCTGACCAAACGCCTGCGCGGCCCTCCTCGCCCGACTCTCCTCCTGAGACCCCCAACTCATGCCGCCTTGTCTTGTCCCCAGCTTGTCGGGATGCCCACGAGCCACATCGGCCATGAAGAAGGCGAAGCTGTCGGGAGAGCAGATGCTGACCATCCGACAGCGGGCCAGCAACGGTGAGCGCCCCTCCCCTGCCGGGTGCCGCAGCCTTGGCCCCGACTCCTCGGGCGCGGCCAGGGCCCCTGACCCACGGTTGCGATGTCTCTACTTCGAAAGCTGGGGCACGGTCATTCCGGCCACAACTAAGAAGCCTGTCCCCTCGGCTGGGGGGGGGGGCCCAAACCCATCACTCGTCGGGACCCCTAACAGTCCAGGGATTTGCTCCCCAGAACTCCGGCAGCTCCCTCTCGTGTCTCGGCACCCAGGTCCTCCTGCAGGGCCTGAGTCCGGGACGCACTACTGTCCCTCTGTGCTCAGCTTCCCAGTCCTGACCACTTGCAAGCACCCCTCCCACCACATACCTGTGGGCGGCCCGGGGTGCGGAGTGCAGGGTCCCCCGGGGTGCGGAGTGGGGAGGGCAGGGGAGCTGCTGACTGGGTGCTGGGGGGACCCCGTGGGATGTCCCTCTGGGGCCTGTGGGAAGAGCATCACAGGCGACCACTCAGCAAACTGGGCCTTGAAGGGTAGGAGCGGGGACCCCTCCTCAGCATTCAGAGGCCGCTGGGAGCCGGGAGCCAGCGCGGAGCCGGGCTGACCGGTGCGGGGCCGGCCAACGGCGAGCTGGGGTGGCAAAGGCCCGGGACAGGCGCCGCCCTCCCTGCAGGCTCATCAGAGCAGCAAGTACCGTGGGGCCTGGGTCACGCCTGGGCAGAGTCCCTGGACCCATCCCTGGAGCCCCGTGCCCGGCTCCTCCCCCGTGGACCCGGGCCTCATGCTTAGGCTCTACCTGAGACCGCCGCCCTCGCAGGAAGGCCAGGGGGTCTGGGGCCCCTGATGTTCATGACAGGTCCTGACCACAGCTCGGGGCCTCTGGGTGTGCCCAGCACTGAACAGCCCTTCCTGTGTGGCTGGCCACGGACAGAAGATGGCCCGGGCCACAGTGTTTGCATCCTGCCGGCGTGGACACCAGTATCCCGGCTTCTGCTCGAAGGGCACTGGTGCCGGAGGCCAGAGCCCGATTAGAGGGAGCGCTGCCCCCAGACGTTCTGGGACCCCTGGGCACCCACAGGCCTGAGGCCCCACGTGGGACCGCCGCCGTGACATGTCAGGCCCATCCTCACCGCTCTGGGCCATCACAGGGCAGCGCTCATGGCCAGGAAGATACCGCCACCAAGACTCTTTCCAGCCCACCCTGCGTGGCCCATCACCCCAGACAGCCCTGCGTCCACGCGGACTCCGTGGGCCAGTGGGTCCGCTTGGTCAGCTTCTGATTCGTCTGGGAGGGAGGCGGCGGGAGCGGGAAGGAAACACGGGCGGATCACACACAATGAGGAGGGGCCGTCCCCTGGGTGGGCAGTCGTGGCACACGCGTCTCAGGGCGTCAGAGGCCAGGTCTTGCCCGAGGGGCAGGGGAGTCCAGAGTCCTCTCTCTGGCAGTGCCAGGCACGCAGCTTCAGAACCAGTGAGCTCTCGTGGATGAGAACGGTGGTGTGTACCGCCTCCCGGGAAGCGCCAGGACGCCCCGTCCCATGGGGAACCACACGCCCACTGGTCTGCACCCCGTCACAGGAGGCCTGATTCAGGGCTCAGGGCCGGAGCCTGGCTCTCTGTGGCAGGCTCCGGGGTGCATGTGTGTGCGGCGAGGACACTTGTGTCCCAGAGCCTGGGTCCAGGCCGCAGCCTGTCGCTTCCCCCTCTGCGCAGACCTTCTTCACACAGGGACCAGAGTCCTTCCGGAGCCCACTTGGTTCGGTGCCAGGGCTGTGGCGTGGAACACGGACAGTCCGGACCTGCTCGCGCCGCGTGTGGCCAACTCACGGGCAGCGCGCGCTGCTACTGGGAACGAGGCCTGAGCACCCCACTTTCCTCAGCAGCTCTGCTCCTCCTTCAGAACCTGGTTGTGGTGCTGCCCTAGCTCTGTGTCCCTCTCGCTGGCTCTCGTCGGGATCTTGAGTGTAGGACCCTCCTGTTGCTTTCACACATCCGTAACGAAGGTGCCGGAAGCGTCCCTCGCTCCACGTCCTGGCCTGCACTGAGCGACAGGACCTCAAGGAAGCCTCCACTCGGTCGCAGAGCCGTTGCGGCCAAGCTGCCCCCGCGCTGGGCTTCTGGCTCCTTCTGTCGAGTGTGCGCCTGCTTGGAAAGGAGCAGTTCTAAGTGCCCTTGAGGCTCTGAAACCCCTTGTCCGTGCTTCCTGCCCTCCTCCTCCCCCTCGTTCTGACTCTTCAAGCTTCAAGAAGAGTCTGATCTCCTCCGCTCCCACACAAGGTCGCTGTGATCTCGTCTCCCAGAGCAGCCGCCACTCCGAAGCCCCTGCTGTCCCTGCCCCCCGGCTCTGTGCTGGTTCTTCATTGGTTTTTACCAAGAAGGAAATGAGATAATCCCTCCTTTTGCCTTCCTATATTCTCGTAGAGGACAGGGTGCTGGGGGAAGGGACTGTGACTTCTGTCACCTGCGCAGGCAGTTACAAACGTCTAGCTCTCCCTGAGCCGCCCGAGAGGAGGGTGTCGCCCTGGGACACAGGCATCCGTGAGCTGGCCAAGGCGCTGGCTCCGGGGCGCGCCACTTTCTCCCTCGCACTCCCAGGTCTGGTGTGCTCCCCTGTCCAGGAGCAGGCCTTGTGCTGAGCCCTGGGGCCCTCAGGGGGTCTGAGGGGCAGATGCACATTCATGGCTTTAAGGAGATTCATTTCCAGACACTCAGATTCCTCTCGATTCCTGAACCCAGGGGATGGAGGGTCCGTCCACCTCTTGCCAGTTCTCTCCCTGCCCCTTATGGTGAGCTGCCTGCCCCACCTTCTCGGGAGGGAGGCTGCAGAGTTGGGCGCAGGTGCCTCCTGGCACCCGACAGGAGCGGCCTTTACGGCCGGGCCCTGTGGGCACAGCCCAGGAGGGCCGGCACGCAGAGTGAGAGCATGTCTCGGGGAGCCGTGTCTGCTCCCGTTTCCCAGAGACGAAACCTCTGACGCAAGCCCGTCGGTCCGTCCAGTGCTCCCAGAAGGGAAATCAGAGATGGGAGGGCGTCATGGGGTCCCTGCTGTCATTTTATTGGGCTTGAAACGACCTCTCTCAGGCAGCCGATCTGACCTGCAGACCGGCTCGGTGACGGTACTCGGCTTACGCAGCGGACGCCTCTCAGGAATCCTATGGACTGAATGTCTTGGCCCAGGTTCGGATGGACACATATTTAAGGCTGTGCAGCACACGATTTTGGAGATATATAAAACTATTTAAATTTAGAATAAGAAGTTTAAAGGATAAGACATAAAAAGGAACTCTGTTTTTAATTCTTTAATTCAGCAAAAAATGAGACCCACGGCACTAGACCACATGCTGTGTTTTTCCTCTTTCTTTTCTTTTTAATGAGTTGTCAGCTCCCAGCACGGAGTCAGCAGGACAAAAGCAGCCTGTGCCACTTTTCAGGTCGCTGAGCGCGCAGCCCACGGAGCTCGCAGGTCTCTGGCTTCTCAGACTCCCCGGATGTGCGGCGGGCGTCTCCAGCCGCCACCTGGCAAGTCCCGCTGAGTCAGGGGTCTTCGCACTGAGAGGAAGTGACCTCTTACTCCCGCTGTGTCCGAGGCGCACTTTGCAATGGAGGGTTGGAAGGACTAAGAAAATTCTCATCACGGAACTGTCACGTGGGAAGATACGGATTTCTATCCCACGTCCACCACGGATCAGATGCCGGCTACAAGCCCCCAGCGCCTCAGACCCTCCGCAGGGCGGTTCAGAGATGCGCCCCGCCCTCCGGAGCCCTCGTCCCAGGTCGTGCGACCTCTGACCCTGCTTCCGGGTTGGTTTCCGCAAAGTTAAAGAGCAAGTAGTCACCGTCGTAGAATGGGCCTCTGAGACGCCAGCCACCCTCCGGGAGACGGCGTGCTCCCCTGGCGCTCCAGCGGACCTGCTCGAAGCTTGCGTCTGCCCGAGTCCTGGCCCAGCACAAAGGTGTCGACGTTCCGGCTGTGCTGGATGCTTCGCGTCCCCCAGCGCCGTGGGTGGAGCACATCCAGCAGCCCGGCAGAGATGACCCACAACGTCCCCCACCGGTCTCTGGCTTTGGGGTGACCTGGCGATCTCCAAACCACCCGTCCCGAAACGAGGTGTTTGGTCTGGGATTCCACGCGTCCACGGCCGGCGCCCGCACATTCTCCTGGTGCTGGGACCCGGCAGGCGTGCGGCGCCGCCATCACCATTTGCGTCGGGGAGCGACCGAAACCAAATGTCCCGACGGGACGACACAGAGGGTCCAGAGCAGGCGGTCCCTGGAGGAGCCTCCCCAGCCTCCCGCGCAGGATCCCCCGCCGCGGCCTTCGCAAGCCACAGCGCGTCTGCTCCTGACACGCATGGCCACCGTCCGCGAATACAAGTCCGCGCTCTTCTCTGACGTCTGTAGGAAACGGGTCCGTTTGCCGCTCGCTTTCCTGTGGGCAGCGCGTTCGTGTGCACCGCGGTTAGCAACCCCCTGGGGGCTTCTGAGCGAATGAGGAGCGGCGTCTGTCAGAGGAGCGTGGCCCTGGACGGGCCGCCAGACCTCGGGGCGGGGGCAGACAGGACAGGCGCCGGGGCTTCCAGAGGCCGAGACCGCACAGCGCGCCGATGCGGGTCCGGTGTCGACGGAGACTCACGCACGCGGCGGAGGCAGACGTCTAGGGCCGTTCGGCCTGAAAACCCGAGGAGGGATGACATGAAGAACCCGCTGGGAAATGGGGTCCAGCACGGCCGGGCTCGGGGCCACACGGGAAACAGCGGCTGCACCTGGACCGTTTGCAGCTTCGAGGACCGCGTGGCGAGGCCCACTGGGGGCAAAGGCTTAGGAATCTGCACCCTCAGGCCTCAGCTGTGGCAGTGATGTCATCGCCGCCCCCCCTCCCAGCACAGGTGTCCTGCCTTCCTGGTGTCATGGCCAACTCGCTCAGCCCGATTCCCAAAGGCAGGAAACTGCCGCCGCCTCGTGGTCACAGGCCGGAAGGGAACCGTGAAACAGTGCGTCCCCGAGGAAGGGCTCGCCCCATCGCTGGAGGACTTCCTGGGAGCTGAGAACCGCTTCCGAGGAGGCAGCTGATGGCGACTCCCGTGCCGGGGACACACACCCAGGGCCTCTGTGATGGGCCACGAGACCCAGGCTTGGAGTCGGCGGGGGCGGGGGGGCACAGCCATTTCCTCTGGGCGGGAGGGTGAGGGGGGCTTGGCGGGCTCAGGGCCCATGTGTCCCCAGGGTCTCTCTGGGGGACATTCAGCAGGAAGGACCCGCTCACCTGGCCCCTGCAGGGTCTGGGTCTTGGGCCTTCCCTCCCAGTGGCCGTGCCCCTTCTGTCTGTAGAGCCAAAAAGGGCGTCTGCCTAGGCTCTGTGCCTGTCCATGGTTTCACAGGAGCGTCCCCGCTGCGCCCTGTGACCCGCATCCCGGCTTGTCAAGGGCGGTGGCTCCGCGGACGTCCTGCTCTTCCTTGAGTAACTTCTGCCGCGTGAGACCCGATGGCCAAAATGACCCTGGGTCCGAATCTTTCCTGCCCGGCGTGTCCTACTGCCAGCAAGCAGCCTGGCCGCCTGGCGAGGCCCCCGGGGCACACAGAGGCTGCCACCACCCTACCGGTGTCAGTAGAAACACGTTTCCACGTTCAAACGGAGGAGGAGTTTGCATCAGTGAGAAGTCCTCCGTGGGGAGACCCCTTCGGAAGACGCCTAAAACCCGCCGCCGCTGCCACAGTCTTCCCTGCGGTGTGGGCGGAGGTGGCCCTGAGCACCCGCGGTGTTGGGGGACTGACACCCCCCCCCCGCACTGGCAGCAGAAAGACATACAGGGAACAGAACCAGGAGGCAGGTGCTGGGCTGCAGCCCACTGGGGGCAAAGGAGCCGCTCAGGGCCGGGACTCTGGTGGGCCATCCCGGGAGACCTCACCCTGGCCTGCCGGCGCTCGGCCGTCTCCTCCACGGTTCGGGGCCGTGATCACGAGGAGGGCGGTGGGAGGGACGGACGGACACACAAATTGTCACTGTTACTTTTTTTGAAATCCAAGAATATATTTTTTCCAGCACATTCACTCCCAAATAGAGAAGAGCAAGGAGAAGTAGCTCCGTGCTCAGGTTCGGTAGCCGTAACGCAGCCCCGTCCCCCGTGCAGGCATAGAGAATGACGAAGAAATCAAGCAGCTGGACGAAGAAATCAAGGAGCTGAACGAGTCCAACTCCCAGATGGAGGCCGACATGATCAAACTGAGAACTCAGGTAACAGTGTTTGAAGCCCCCGACGGCAGCCGCACGTGCTGGCCCGGGCCCTGCCAGCCGTTGGCCTCAGGCCTCTCTTGGCTCCCTGTACCTTGCCCCCTGCACCTCACAGCCCACATCCTGCTCGCTGGCTGAGGCCAGGGGCTGGGCGGCAGAATGCCGGGTGCTCTGTGGCCACTGCCGCCAGGTTCGCACTGTGCACCCATTCGCGAAATGCCGTCGGTGAGCAGTGCTGCAAACACAAGGCGCCCATCCCTGCACGTGAGCTGCCTTCCTCCCCAGACACAGCAGGCGCTAATGCCCTGTGGTCATTGCCTTAGAAAGAGAGCTGACATTCCCCAGACAAGGGCAGGCCGGCCCCAGGGCAGGGTGGAAGATTGTGCGCTCCTGCAGGGGCCTGGCCCACGTGTCCAGGGACGGTGGTGGGGGGGGGGGGGGTGGGCAGCCTTTACGAAGCACCTACTGGGTGCCTGAGTGTGGGGCTGCGGTGCATAGTCCTACTGTGTGCTCACCATGGCGAGCCAGATAAGCACCCTCTCCCTCGTATTATACACGTGGTAACTCCTTCAGCTAAGCCAAGGTGGATGGCCAAGCTGCTGCCTCTCAGTCTCCCATCCCTGAGTCCCATGCAGTGCCCCAGGCTCCCTGGCACCTTTCCCGGAGCAGCCCAGGATCCCGGTGCCACATGGGCTCTGAGATTAGGCCCTCACGGCACCGCCATCACAGCCACAGGTAAGGCGAGGCACTTCTATCCTGGAAGAAAGAGGGGGTCCGTGCGCCCCTCCCTGCAGACCCCTCCTGGCCGCCGACAGTGTGGCTGGCAGGAGTCCAGGTCTGGCCCAGCCTCAGACGCCAGGTCGTGGTCACAGCTCTGCCACGGGCTGGTTCTGTCTGCTGGGCGCCCCAGCTCAGGGAGGCGCATCTCGGTCTGTGTCCCTAGCAGAACGCCTGAAAGGGAGCCCGTGGTGCCCGTGAGTGGGAAGGAAGCCCAGACGGCGGGCGCTCTCTACTGGGCGCGACTGTTCTGGGGGTCGCTCTCACACCCAACTCCTCGCCCACAGCAGCCCCATTCCGTGCCGGTCGCGGGGTCGGCACGCTCACCTGCCCAAAGGCTCACCTGGCACAGGTGGGAAGTTTCCGTAGCATCTATCCACATGCACGGCTGCGATCAGCCCATGGCTGGGGCTCTCAGGAGGGGCTGGCCCCGAGAGGACTCCAGGGCCAGCCACACAGACCCCCGGGAGTCCCCATCAGCAGCGACGCATTTCACCGGATCCTGGGAAACGCCGTCTCTGACGTTTATCCTGCTCACAGGGGCGGCAGCCCTCAGACCTCAGCACCTCCGGCCTCGGCACCCTGGGGCGCAGAGCCCCTCTTCTGTGCAGGTGCCGGGCTGCAGCCTGCCGGGCGCCCACTTCTGAGAAAGCGCACTCGTGCCCCCCGGGAAACGAGTCTGCTCCGCGGGGCTCTCCCATCCTGGGACCGGGGTTGCCCTGGGGGCTGCCCCCAGGGACAGGGGCCCGACCCAAGCTCCCCAGGGCCCCCCCAGACGCGCTGGCTCCCGTCACCCCCGCCAGCCCCAGTCGCTTCGTCCCCGTGTGGGTCGCCACAGGCCGTACATGGCTTTTTGACATCGACGTGAATACGTGCTTCTCCAGACATGGGCTTCACCTCAATGTCAAAAGTGAATTTTAAGTGTTGCTGTGTGTTCTCGCTGTCCTGGCTGAGGTCCCTCTAGGGACTGCCCTTCTCTGACAGGCCAGTGTCTTCAAGGGACGGGAGGGTGCTGGGCTGTGTGGTTCCCAGGGCCAGAAGGGCGCAGCAGGTCAGGACGGACAGGCGGGGTGAGCCCCCGGGACTCAGGGTCAGCTCCGCCGCAGAGTGCTCCCACCCGTTCCCTCAGCCCCCGGCAGGCACGAGGCGCCCACGGACGACGAGGCTGTGGCCTCCATAGCCCATTTACCCGTCGGCCCCGGAGCACCTCTGCCTTCTAACCCCTGCGCCTCACTTATCTCAGAAAGTGCTGGAAGGTTGAGGTCTTGAAGCAGGGCTTTCTGCGGCCCTCACTCCAGTCCGGGGGCAGAGCCCACAGGGCAGGACCTTCCTTCATAGACACCTTCGACCAGAGCCAGCGCGGGCCTGTCTAACGGCATTGCCGCAACAGCCAAACCCATGATGGCTCTAGCAGAGATTAGAGAGGACAGCGTCTCCCTCCTCCACTTCCACAGCCCCTCCCCGAGCAGGAGCAGGGTGAGCCCCGTGCTCTCACCGCTGGGGACAGGGAGACGGGGGCTAGGGGCAGGGAGACAGAGTCTGGTCAGGGATACAGGTCCTGGGGCAGGGAGACAGGGCCTGGGGTCAGGGAGATAAAGGCCAGGGGCAGGGAGACAGGGCCTGGGGGCAGGGAGACAGGGCCTGGGGTCAGGGAGATAAAGGCCAGGGGCAGGGAGACAGGGCCTGGGGTCAGGGAGACAGGGCCTGGGGGCAGGGAGACAGGGGCTGGGGTCAGGGAGATAAAGGCCAGGGGCAGGGAGACAGGGCCTGGGGGCGGGGAGACTGAGTCTGGGGGCAGGGAGACCAAGGCTGGAGGCAGGGAGACAGGGCCCGGGGGCGGGGAGACAGGAGCTGGGGGGCCAATCCAGGAGGTTTCGGGGTATCTCACTATAGTTGGGACCCTGGCTGGAACAGAAATGCGGAATGACCTGTGTCTTCTTGAGGCAAACACTGTGCACGCCTCTTCAGGAGTTGCTCTTGGGATAAGGATTGTCATTTCTGTTTTTGAGAACAACCCAGAACAACCCACTGCCTCACCTAGCCCAAGTGAAGCCAGCAGCACCCCACTGAGCCCTACATCTTGGCCCCTGAGAAAGCACCAGGCAGGGGATCCCATCCATGAGAATCGGGGTTGGGGGCTGACGAGGTGCAGGTAACTCAGGAGAAAGGCAGCTTCCAGGGAGGGACTGGGGTTACTTTCCCATTTCCCGCCCTAATGGTGTCCTCGGTCCCCACACCCAGTTGGCTGTGTCCTGGCTGTGTGTTTGCTCCCTGAGGCCCAGGCAGGTCAGGGCAGCTCCCCTTCAGCCCTGCGCACCGGGCTGTCAGCCCTGGTCACCGGGCTGCAGGGGGGCAGGACAGCTAGATTCCCTCTGGCCAATACCAGGAAGCCAAGGAGGCCCGCCTGGAGGCAGGTGTGAGGCCGGTCCTCACCTGCAGATAAGGAGGGCATCATCGGAGGACCGGCAGGACCGGCCGGCCACAGTCATGAACACAGGGCTCTGGGCACCTGTGACCTAGACGGTGACCCGCCTCCCAAGTGAACTACAGTTCGGGACTTAGTGGCGGCAGATTTAGATCTGGGCTGGAGGGAGTTGGCCTCGACCAGGGGTCAGAGTGGTGGACAGGGAGGTCAGCCTCTGACAGGCCAGATAGCAGAACTGGTGAACGTTGAGTAATAGTGGACAGGGCCGGGAGCCGCTCCCCAGAAAGACGAGCCCCACCATCCAGTTACCGACCTTTCCATGGAATGAATCAAAGCGTAAACACCAAACCCTTCAAATGATCAGCTCTGGCCGAGGAAGTCTTTTTTTTTTTTTTTTTAAGATTTTATTTACTTATATGACGGACAGAGATGACAAGTAGGCAGAGAGGCAGAGAGAGAGAGAGGAGGAAGCAGGCTCCCTGCTGAGCCGAGAGCCCGATGCGGGACTCGATCCCAGGACCCTGAGATCATGACCGGAGCCGAAGGCAGAGGCTGAACCCACTGAGCCACCCACGCGCCCCGCACGGAAGTCTTTTTGTTCCAGCAGAAAGGTTTTTTCTTGGCACGGGGACACCGTGTCCCACCTCCTGTTACATGTCCCCCAAATCTGTGCGTTCCAGATCACCACGATGGAGAGCAGCCTGAAGACCATCGAGGAGGAGAACAAAGTGATTGAGCAGCAGAACGAGTCTCTTCTCCACGAGCTGGCCAACCTGAGCCAGTCCTTAATTCATAGTCTAGCTAATATCCAGCTGCCACACATGGTAAGTGACTAGGGGCGCGACGCCGGGCGCCTGGCGCCCCCCGCACTGCACGGCGTGAGGCAGATGTCCGTCTCTGTGTCCGCGGCTCTCCACACTGTGGGTGGCTGCGGTCACTGCCCCAGACGGCACCGCTGAGCGCTGGAGGTGTCGGGGGGGCAGGGCCCCTGCACTCCGTGGGGTGAATTCCACTCTCGGCCCTGGTAGGGCCGTGTCCGTAGCGTAAAGACAGCGGCGTCCTGCTGTGATGCCCTTTTGTGCTGATGTGAATTTTCTATTAAGAAAATGAAAGTTGTATATGAACCACTATTTAATATCTCGTAGGATCCAATCAATGAACAAAATTTTGATGCGTACGTGACTACTTTGACGGACATGTATACAAATCAAGACCGTTATCAGAGCCCAGAAAATAAAGCCCTTCTGGAAAACATAAAGCACGCTGTCCGAGGAATCCAGGTGTGACCGTCTGCGGGAGGCGGGGTCTCGCTTGCATGGGGCCCCGGGCTCCGCGCTGCCAGACGCACCGCGAGTGTCAGATTCTCATTTCTGTTCGAAACAGTGTCATGCTTACGAGACTTCATGATGATTTTCTGTCTTGCTTTAAAGATAGTTCCCCGCAGAATAGTTTTTGGATACATTCCCATTTTGTACGTTTTCATATGCGCTGACGTAGTGTGACGTTTCTAGCTGCTAATCTCTGCACACCTGGGGGCTGTGTGTTTCTGAAGAGGTGAGCCCATCACAATAAATAGAGTGTCAATTCTTTTTAATGCTTTAGTGATTCAATGTTTTAGTATTTTGAACTGAAATGGACAAAAACAAACAAAAAAACCCACAGCTTTGAATGATCATGTGGTGGCCTTGCAGCCACTGTGGAAACACCCTCATTTTGCCTCATGTTGGAGGATTTTATGGAATTAAGAAATACATTTTGTGTGCATATTGTTTCATAGCAAGAATCGGTTGCAAAAAAAAATGCTTTATTTTTGAACAATGCTTGGAAATATTATGTGATTTTTTTTGTTGTTGTTCGTTTGTTTTAGGAGGATGGTGTATGGTGGGGGCACTAAGTGAGGTTTTTTCCGAGGAAGTGGTATATGGATTCACTGTAAGAAATGAGATAAGTAATTTATTGTAAGACGACATCAAGCCGTGGGAATCTGGCAGAAGATTCCAAGCAGCTGAAACAGCACTTTTAAGTTCACTGCTGAGCATTACGTGGCGGGACTCTGGGCACATGCGCACAGACAGGGGCTGGTGAGAGGTGGGCCTCGCGGAGATGTCCTGTTGCGGGGTCCGTAGACGTGGGAGCAGCCGTCCCCATCTTCCCGAGCGCGTGCTGCCCCTCAAACTGTCCGTCACGGCCATGGCGTGTGTCCCACAGAACCTGTGTGCTCTCGTTTATGTTCAAAACTCATTTAAGAGTGTTTATGCTCCCCCCCGCCCCGCTTTTAAAAATGATCACTGTCGTCGTGGCTGTAAATCTCTCTCCCCATCTGGGTGAGGCCCACGGTGTGCCACTCCGTGACCACGGTACACGCCACTCCGTGAGCTACTGCACGCGCTTTCCGCGGGGCTGGGGGGCTGAAGGCAGCGCAGCGGGACCCCCGGGCCGAGGCTGGCCCGGCCCGGCCCCGGCAGTCCCCAGAGCCCGGCAGTCCAGTCCCCAGCAGAGCGCGGCGCAGGCGACCCTCCTGTTTCGCCTCCCCCGGAGACTGGGTGGCCGCGCGGCATAGCCTTGCTGTCTGATCTGTCACGACCTACTCTAAGAATGAATGCAATCAGATTTTCAGAGTAATTCTCTACACTTGAGCACTTTTTTGCTTTACACTAGGTCATCTTAGACTCGCCTACACTTGGAGGTTCCATTGTTTTCTTCCAGTGACTGCACTATGTGTACGCGTCAGACCACTTCTGATGGCCGCGTCCCCCGCCCCTTCCGAGTAGTCCCTAGGACGGCGTGTTGTGTTTTCTGGTGTTGACTTGAGTTACATGTGACAGCGTCTCTTCCTTCTGTGTCTTGATGGTATGCAGGAAGTACAGAAGTACTTTAAAATTTTGTTATGAAAAAAAAAAAGATGGGTTTTGTAAAAATTTAAAAAATATTTTTAGCAGAACAGGACTTACAGGGTCATTGTCCCCACAACGTGCCAGTCGACTATTTGCACTTACCTTGTCCTCTATATCCGTACGGAGGTGTGCAATTCCTGGGGTCAGCGGCCTCGCGAGGCTGGCCCCGACGGAGGAGGGAGCCCGCACGGCTGACCCGACGATGTTGCTCCGGGAGATTACAGGGATCCCACAGCAAACTCTCTGATACAATCCTCGACCTCGGTGTACATATGTGTATAAGTCAGCGTCCGTCCCGGCGGCACTTTATGCGGCTCACTGTACAAGCGCTTACCGTTTCCCACGAGGACTTGAATCACGAGCTGGGACGACGAGCTGGGCGTCCCCGAGAGCGCCCCTTCCTGCGCCGCGACGCGTGGTAGCTGCCGTGCTCAGAATTGCCTTTTCGAGAGCTGAAGCCAGGTGCTTCTTGTCCCCTGATGCCCGGGACCCCGTGGGGGGCCTCCTGCAGGGGCCCGCCGGTCCCTTGGGCACGTATGCATTTCCCCCGCCGCGTCGTGTCTCAGCTTTTTGCCGATATAGTAATGCTTTTCGTAGCGTGGTAGGTAGTGTCAGTTCCGGACTCTTCGCGTCACCACCGATGTACAACGGAAAGGGTTCTAAGCACAAGTCCGCTGCTCATCTAACGTTGGTACATACTCTCAAATCAGAAGTTATCCGTGACGACTATATATAGGGTCACAAAGTGTCACATATTAGAATGCTGACCTTTCACATGGAATTATTGTGAGTCTCAGAGTCTATTTATTCTAACTTATTGTTCATGACCATTTCTAAGTTAATTTAAGTAATCATTTATTAAGACAGAATTTTGTATAAATATTTATTGTGCTCTCTGTGGAACTGAAGTTTCATTTATTTTTGTACGACACGGCATGGGTTGTGGACACTTTGATTTTGCTATAAATGTGTGGAATCACGAGTCGCAGTGACACTTCATTTTTAAATTGTGAACTTTGTACAAATTTTGTCATGCTGGATGTTAACACATCTTACTCTAAATAAAAACGGTGTTGCCACATTTGTAGCACGAGAATCTCTACCCGGACTCTGCGTCTTCACTTGAGTCAGGAAGCGCTGTGTGGGGCCCGCGCGCGGCCTCTCGCCCCGGATCTGGGCAGGGGCGCGCCCTCCCTGAAGGCAGGGGGCTGGGAGACGGCCCGGACCCCCGCAGGACTCTGGGAGGCCCCCTGCCCCTCGTTTGTGCGGAGAGTCGCTCTGCCACCTTTGCTCATGGGAGGACACGTCACGTCTGGCGGCAGGTATCTCCCCAGAACAGGGACGTCCTCCGACACGAGCACAGGACAGCTCCCGTGTGTGATAGGACGTCCTCCTAAATGGCCGTGTGTCCCCACGCTCCGGCTGAGCCCACGATGTCCTTTACAGACCTCCCTCCTCTGGTATCCCGGAGCTCTCGGTGCTCACGCCCCTTGTCCTTTACTCCTGGGCGGCCCCTGGGCCCTCCTCGGTCTGCCGGGGCAGGAAGGCACGTTGGTTTGCAGACCCTGCCTAGGCTGACCCACGTCCTGGGTGCTCGGGGGCCTGAGAGATGTCCCCTCCTGCTTCTGGGGGCCCAGGTGGCCCCTGGCCCATGACTGGCCCTGGGTGCCTCATATCCGTTGCTTCCTCCAAGCTGTGAGCAAGGACCACCCTCAAGACTCGAATTCCCAAACACGACGTACAGCGAATTTCCTACTCCCCTTCATCTGCGCTAGGAAAAGTCACCCTTTAAAATTCCAGAAACACCCTAGTAATAGACACAACCCCCAAAACACAACATTTGAGGAAGAGGCCCAGTCATCTTGGTTAAACCCCAGTGTATCCCCGGCGGGTCCTCTACCTCCCCGAGACTGAAGGCCACCTGGTACCCGTGGCTGGTGCCGTCCGAGATCCTGCGGGTGACGGGTTGGCCAGCCTCATCACGGGGACTAAGGAGAGGGAGGGGCGGCCGCGCTCAGACCTGGGGGCTGCTCTGTTCCAGGCCCTGCCTTTAGGGCCAAGTGGAGTTAAAGCGGAAGGGGGCGGGTCCACGCGGTGCTGTCTGTGACTTAAGTCTGTCAACCTGATTCCCGAGAAATCACTTTCGTCTCAGGGGCAACATGGCAGAGTTGTTCTAAAGGTTTTGGAAAGGAGCTGAGCCGTCATGTCAAAGACCTCAT